>NC_136502.1:101341969-101639469 GCF_053919585.1 Euprymna scolopes
AAAGAAAATCCCCCCCAAAAAAGTACTAAAATGTTTTGTTTTTTTTTTTATTTTTTTTTCGACAACTTTTTCTTCCAATTTAAAAAAAAAAATTGAAAATTCTATGTTCTGAAAAAAAAAAGTCTTTCCGACATTATCCCCACCCCCACTTGGAGTGCTTTTCTAGCGGTATCAGAATTTTTGTAGGAATTTTTGACACCCCTAACACGAAACTGCGAATACAATATAAAAATCTCGGAATTTCTCCGTTAAAAGTGGGTTATTTATTTTCTTTATGGATTATACTTCCAAAATAAACTATTACAGTTGTTTTGAAAGTAATAGAAATTTTTTTTTTTTTTTTAAACAGTAATGAATTTTCCGAACTCAATATTTTTCAATCTTTAAACTTTAAAAATCTATCAAAATTTTTCTATTGATTCTATTTTTACGATATTTTCAGGGTCAGTGTGAAATTTTATGTTCTTTCCAATAAATCGAATATAATATTTTAGACAAACGTTTTTTTTTTTAAATTCACGACCCCCCCCCCCATCCCAATTTTTAAGTGTCTATTAAAAAGTAAATACTTAATTTAGTACCTGGAAAGTAAATAATTAATTTACTCACAAATTGAAGAGAAAAGGTCAATACATAATATATTCAAATTTAAAAAAAAAAAGACATCGTGTTCTTTTAGAATTTTACCTGTAAAGTTTGAAGTTTAAAACCCTTTTTTTAAACCACGTTATTTGTTTTTTCTTTTTTTCTTTTTAATGGAACCTTGGTCCTTGCTCCTTTAATTGAAAAAAAATTAGGGCTTGAATTACATTTTTCGAGGAGTTATAAGCTTGGAAAGACAGGGGGTCGAATAATTCACGCTTCCCATTTTGTAAATGTCTAATAATAATTAATTTAGACTCGCTTAAGTACATAATTATTTACTCACAAATTGAAGAGAAAAGGTCAATACATAATATATTCAAATTTAAAACAAAAAGAACATATTGTTCTCGTAGAATTTTACCTGTAAAGTCCGAAGTTTAAAACCTTTTAAAAAAAAAAACACGTTTTTTTTTTTTTTTTAATGAAATCTTGGTCCTTGCTCCTTTAATTGAAAAAAAAATTAGGGCTTGAATTGCATTTTTCGAGGAGTTATAAGCTTGGAAAGATGGGGTGGAATTATTCGCTATTTTCACAAAATTTCTGACACCGCTAGCTTTTCTTCTTTTTCATATAATTTTAAATGTTCCGCGGAAGATTCGTACGACATGTGAGAAGGCAGTTTGCTGCGCGAAGGTACAGTTAATAGCCGTCGTTTATGCTACCGCGCGCACGCGTGTAGCGTAAACGAAAGCTGTAAAATAGCTGAAAATAGTCTCTGGTTTCAGGGATTAATACCATGCAAACGGTAAATTTGCGACGGGTTTGATTATCAGATTCATTGTCAGCGACCTCGAATACACCTAAAAAAAACAAATTAGAGTGGTCGGTGTTCTGTTGTAGTGTAGCACTATATTTACCGATGTTTCGTAGATAAAAATGAATTTAAAACGTAAATATAAAATATTTCAAAATACTCTGTGATTTGTTTAAATAGTGTGTGTTTCTTATGTTTGTTGATTATTTCATTTTATATTTGTATTCGTGAAAATTTTCAAATATATATACAAAATCTTAAACTTCAACTATATATATATATATACACACACACACACACACACACACACGCACACGCACACACACACACACACACAATTGAATTTATTTACGATGGTCATTCCAAAAGTAAAGCTCCCTACATTTTTTAACTCATAAAGTTGAAGAGCTATTGATGTGGCAGCGTTTTTTTTTTGTTTTTTTGTTTTTTTGTTTTTGTGCTTCAGAATTTATTTTTCTACATAGTCACCATCATTCTTAATGTACTTTTGTCATGAATTAAATGACGTATCTCTGACACACATACGTGGCAGGAGTTGCTTTTTTTTAGTCATCGTAAATATCTGCAACATGCAGATGAAACTTTCAGGTCATGAATCATAACTTCAGTCATCATAACGATGCATTTTGCAATTCCCTCTGATAAATCTGGGCGGAATAAAAAATAGGAGGCATTACTTTTAGAATGCCCATCGTAGCAATAAATTGTATTCAATATACAATAAATAATATTCAAATATAAACTTGTGATAAAATATAAATATAAATATTTTTTACAAAGACATTCATAGTTTAATATACATTTCATGAATGTTAAATTATTTTTTATTTAAAAGATTTTGAATTTCAGGAAATATTTTCATTCGTGGGTTGACCTTGGTACAAAATGAAAAAAAAATATATAGGTATAAAAATTGGATGGGGGAGGCTGGACGTTATGAAAAAATTTCGTCAAACGTTTAAAATATAAACTTATGTAAATAATAACTGGATAAGTACTAACAAATTAAATTAAGATAATTTCTAACTGTTCTTTTATAATTGTGTTAACACAGGGTGTCCCAATAAAATGTATGCACTCTGGGAAGTATTGAGTACTGCCCACGCTCTGGATTTTTCTCTATTTTGGGGTTCACACCACAAAACGAGTTACAATGAATGAGTTGAAAGCAACAATTGAAAGAAGATGTGTCAATATATCAATTGAACTGATTAAGAACGATTTCAATCCAATCAGTGAACGTTGTCAGCTGTTTATGAACCACAATGGCCAACAATTTGAACACTTTCGATAATTAAATGGTTTCTATATTTGTTCACAGTATTTTGACGTATGAAACTTTTCTTTATCATAATAAATGATAGTTTTATGGTCGTTTAAAAAGTGTATACATTTTATTGGGACAGCCTGTATTTAAAATTATCGTCGATGAATTTAATTTTGAGTCATTCAGTGAATGAATGATTGAAATATTCTGATCTTGAAGCTATATGATTGTTTTGTTGTTTTTTTTACCATAAAAGTTTTATGATGAAAGAAATATTACCTGGTACGGCCTGGGTAAGGGCCAACGCCGCAAGAACGACAAAAACGATTTTTTCCATGGTCTACGAATGTGACTTTGTAAAAAATGCCGTCATTATTTATATCGCGTCATTTTTGTTTGTGGTGGAAGTAAATCAATAATCGCGTGAAAAATATGTGTGTATGTGTGCGTGCGCGCGTGTGTCATCTATAATAATGCAGTATATATATATATATATATATATATATATATATATATATATATATATATATATATATATAAGGAGAAATTGGGAGAAAGAATTGTTGCACCTGTTTTCCTTTGTTTGAAAATCAATAAAGAAACATCGCATGTTTTTATTCATTTCTTAATCCCATCCCCTGAAAACAAAAACAAAGGTGAAGCAGTGTACTCGTATTATATTTTTAGCATGCGTATACTATTGTGTACTTGGTGGTGATTGGGCCTTCGCCCCGCTCATCGACTATGGGAATTCCGTTTGTCACAACGGTTACTGCAGTCTGGTTAGAAGTAAGTTGTCCACTCCCGTCCAGTCACTGTTGCAAACTCAGTCGTAGAAAGCGATGACAGAACCTCAAGGGGGGAAAAGTAACTTTCGCTTCGTCTCGTTTTTTTTTTTTTTTCTTGTGAAGATTGTGAGAGCTGAACGTGTTTCGGTGGTCGGAAGGCACGCCCTCTTTTCAAACTTATCAAGAGAAAATTAGAGTATTTAAGAGACATGGTTTGCTTCTTTCTGTTTCCATAGATATAAATAAACCTATGAACCGTAAAAAAAAGGTGTCGTTGTCCCTTCAATAAGATCTCCAGCTTGGCGTGTACGTATCAAGTCAATGCGAAAACGATTCTGCATTGAGGGTTTATGTAGTGATCTGTGGGCGATTATGAGCTAGCTACAACCAGACACCAGGGTATGACGGAACAACAGAACCCGTCCTCCAGGAGTTATTACTTGTGGAGGACGACAGAGTTATCATTATTGTCATTATCATCATCGTCGTCGTTGTCGCCGTCGTAATTAAAGAGAATCGAATCAGAACATGGCTAAGTGTGCTATTTCACACTTTAAACCATGTTATTTGCGTTTCTACACACTTTTTATATATCGGATTACTATCGCTTAAGCCCGAACTGTTGAGATTATAATTTTTTGTTTGACTCTTTTAGTAATGATCAGTTTGTCATGTAAGTTGAACGTGAAACGATTTCTTGTTTGTAACCGGATTTTCGGTCAAAGACCGATCGAAAAAGAAATATGTTTTGATCTTGCATGGAAACATTAGCCATCTGCTAAATATTAAATATTAATATTTAATATTAAACAAGTCATTTTGTAGAAAGATCGGACGTGGGTGCGTAAATATAATATAAAAATGTTTTTTTTTTCACATGAGATTTGACAAGCGCACTCCAGACGACCATGCACAGCCATCGTTCATCGCTGCCAAAAGTACATTGGTGGTGACTATGTAGAAAAATAAATTCTGGGCCACAAAAAGGTCGCTCGTTTTAATGGTACGAACCCCGCTGTCGTAGCTTTTCAACTTTTTGAGTTGAAAAAATAGGAGGCTTTACTTTTGGAACAACTCTACAAAAACGTATTTGTAATGTGATTTGCCCCCACCCTGTCTTCTTCACTGCAACCTTTCTCTGACAGGCGGAATGTTGCTAGTCTTAGGATTTTTGATACATACTTTTAGGGCATGTGTTCTGAATTTTCTGGTTTCTTCTTTGCTTCCTTTGTTTCAAATCGTTTGACTCGTTGGTCTAGTGATCTCCGCCAATTCGCTGTGTTGATACATCATCGTAATACAGCTTCTTATCCCAGTAATTTATTTTCAAGAACTGCAACGTTGTGGAACTCTCTTCCTGCTCACTGTTTTCCTTTAACCTTCAGCCTTGTTTTTTTTGTTGTTGTTTTTTTGTTTTTTGTTTTTTTCAAGACTAAGGTCAATAGACATCTTCTATTTTTGCGATGATCATCTTTTGTTCATGTTAGCTTCTTACATCAAGTGGCTTTATGCATTGTCTCGGACGATTTCCATAAAAATGAAAATATAAAGACTAAATTCTTTATTGAGGTTCCGTTTATGGCTTATAGAGATGGTGGGTTTATCAGGTTTGTGTCTAACTCTCTGACTCCATATAAATAAATAAAACACATTATATTTTAAGGGTAAATAAAAAAGGCAACTTTATTTACTATTGGGAGGTATATAGAGAAGGCTCGTTTTGTGGCAGAAGAGAATGTTCGTGAATGTGTGTGAGAAAATCAACAG
Organism: Euprymna scolopes; assembly: GCF_053919585.1. Taxonomy (NCBI): domain Eukaryota; kingdom Metazoa; phylum Mollusca; class Cephalopoda; order Sepiida; family Sepiolidae; genus Euprymna; species Euprymna scolopes. The sequence goes on from NC_136502.1 coordinate 101,347,212, forward strand.
AAAGAATGTTCATTGGGTTATACTTATCGGTTTAGGTGGGAACAAAGTTGGTTTGAATTTATTTCGGTGTCTTCCTTTTCTGGTTTGCGTGAATGAGGCAGTGTTTAGTCATTCAAGGCGTTCGGGCCATAAGGTGGGGCCAGTACGTCGTTTTTGACTTTCATAACCTACAGGTTCCTTATTGCTTTTGTTTACTGAACAGGTTGTTCATATTCGGCTATCTGGGGTTCGTCCAATTTTTGACGTTCATCTCTTTTTCGGGGCTCCTCCGGCCGTGTGGAAAATCAACCGTCCTTTTTTTTTTTCTTCTTCCAATTCCAGAAAAAAATCGCGCCAAAAACCAAACTTCCTTTTTCCACCGGAAGTTCCGCATCTTCCAGTCCGCAGTCAATTCTTATTAATCCCCACACGTTTAAAGCTTTATTAGCAAATGGTGGATTTAAGAAAACCTTGTTAATGTAAAAAATATAAATAAAAATAATAAAACAACACAGAGATAGGAATAACAACCCAATGTGTAATGAGTTGGTCCCTCAATTCTTTGACCAGATGCCGAACGCTGTAAAGTATTTCAAATTGTTGAGCTCGACATCAAGCCTAACTCTTTTGCGCTGGACTTTCAAACAGTCAAGATGTGACAAACACCGCTCCGGTGGGGCCATGAGCCACCGCCGCATCCTGACTAGCCAGTCAACCGCAAGTAACGTTACTCATCTTTCAATAAACTCTTATTCTTTCTATCACTCTTTCCTGTATATTTATGCAAATAAATTGCATTTGTTTCGTTGATGTATTACGGCATATTTTCGTCTTCATTATGCGACCTTTTGTCTTTTCAATTCCTCTACCATTAAACACATCCACCATTATATACATGGGGACGGGATCGTCTATCACACTGCAGACCGTCCTGTCTCCAAAATCTGGTGACCCCGACGTGATTTGAACACGCAACCTTCTGTCTCCAACAAGTCTTAGATTTGTGAGTCGCAGAGGCCATATTTTCGTCGAGGTGTCACGTTGCAAACGACTGGAACGAAACATTTATTTGTTTTCCTTCTGTTGGTGAATTCTCCTAGAATTTCTCGGGGAATCTTCTTCATTTTTTGCATCTTCAGAATGTTTATTTTCAATTGAAGACTCGAAAACAAATACCAACGTTATCTTCTTTACTGTCACATTCGTTTCTTAATGGATTGTGCGCACCCCATCAGCAGAGTGAGCGCACAGGACGTCCTCGTGGCACGAGTAGGATCGTCGTTGTGACGTTTTCGATTCCAGAAAGTGTTTTATTTTGAAATGTTTATGTTTTCACGTATTCCTTATTTCAAACAACGAATGAATAACGTATTTCAAAGTATTTTAACATCATTGTAAAATTGTTCAGCTTAGAAACTCCTATAAGACTTGGTCAACAAATATTATGCTTCAAATTAATTCTTACCTTGTGAAATTATTTCTATTATTACCATGAGAAATACTTGAAAAATATGGAAAATATCTTGAAAATTTATTGGAAATCGTATTCTTTATGTTGTGATGTGCCCCTTCTGAGGTTTTCTCAGATCGTGTGAAAGACCGCAAAGGTGCTACGTTGATCATCGCTGCAAGAGATTGTAGGTCAGAAAAGTTTCAGCATATATTTTAACATGAAAAGATAATCAATTCAACATGTATATATATTTCTTTTTTTTCTTTTTGTTTTATTTTTGATGAACAGAACCAAAGAACGATTAGGTAATATATACAAAATTTTAAAAACATGACAATATATAAGTTCATAAGTCTTATCTTTTTTCCTTGAGCTCCCAATAACGAATCGAAACGGATTCACAACCGCCAAAAATTACAGAGTTGTTCCCCCTTCATCATTGAATTTTCAATAGTTCTCTTAAAGGGAGGTTACTCTGTTGATTCGCTATTTATTTTACATTTCTTTTTTGTCAAGCACTGGTGAAATCTGAGTTTTCATATTTTTAATAGTTCTCTTAAAGCGATCCGATATAATTTTACAATTGACAAATGGAAAGAGTGAAAGATGAACCAACCTTTATTTTACGCTGACAGACATCGATGATATACAATTCTTGTATTTCTCGTGATGTTGATTTTTATATCAGCGGAGCTGCTCGAATCGACGAATTCTACCTTTGAAATCTCTCTCGCAACTGATTAGCGTTTCAAATTCTTTAACGGTTAGCTTTTTCTGAATGAAACGCTAGACACGTTTTTTTTTCTGAATTTTAAATACATCAGCGTTTTTCTTTTTTTATTTTTTTCTTCTCGCTGCCGTCGTCATTGCTATGGTAACGGCTTACTTGTTCGTTTCAACTCCTTCGTGCCTTGGAATTTTAGCCATTAAATTTATTTACTTTTATTAACACGATATTGATATATTTCATTATCGTGACAATGTCTAGAAAAATTTGTGTTGAAATATTACAAAATATAAAAATTAATACTATTAAATTATTTTTTAAGTATTAATAAAAATACCATTAAAACATTTTTAAAATATTGAAAATATAATCGAAGTGCGTTGTTCTGAAATTACATTGTGGATACAAGAGTTACGTCCATTTATCACAAAACTACCTTGTACAAGATGGCAGTCATCTTGGTTGGAAATTAAAAGTTGTAAAGTGAGTTAATATTTCAGATGAAATAAAAAGTATTTAAAACTACTTAAAAACACTAAAAAAAAATGATGCAGGTAGGTTGCAAAGTAACTGTTATTGGCTATGATAACATTTATTTGTTGGTCCCCCGACAAAATGAGGGTGGACCTGTATATTCACCCTTGTCCGTTTGTCTGTCCGCACTTTTCTCAATAACTACACCTTGGAATTTTTTGTTCTCTCCCCCCAGGGGTGCCTTTCGGATTAAAATGACTAAAATTCACACTTTTGTGCTTATTAAAAAACATTGATGCCTTGGATTTTTATAAAACTTTCTGAAAAGTTGTAACTAACTGATTTCTGTATAATTTTGTTTGTCTATACTTGGCGATAACTCTTGGGTGTGTCCCAGGGGCTCTTGTAGGGCTAATAATAAAAACACTCCATTTTGGGGATTATTTTACTATATTTATCCCAAATTTTGTGTGTATGTCTATTTAGCAGTTTTGCATGGTGCTGAACTCAAATTTAAATATGATAAGGCCTTGGGGACTTTGGGGGCTAAATGGGGTGGGGGGGGCAAATGATGGACTTAGTCATTTCTTTTTCTGCATGGTGCAGAACTCAAATTTACACATGTTAAGGCCTAAAACTGCACTGTTTGTTCATTTTCACCAGGATATGACACCCCCTGGGGACTTTTGGGGCTAAATGGGGGGGGGGCATGCTTCACCTGTTGTATATTGAGTTTTTACCACTTTTTCAAATCGCTGTGTATTGTAAAAAAAAACTCCAAATTTTGTTTTGAAAAACTTTAAAAAGTCCTTGCAAATGGACATTGAAAATCTGTACGAACCCCTCTTCCATTTTACATGCTGACATGCATTGGATAGCTTTAAGAAATTGTCTTTCAGAATAAGCTATCTCTGGCCAGGTCTTTATTCTTCTTTTTCTCAAGTTCATTCTTCTCACATAGGAAATTTATAAGCTACCCCTTTTCTTTATTCGTTCGATTCACTATTTCCTCTTCTTTCTTTTTGTCTTCTTTCATCGTAGGATTTTTACATCGAAATGCGATTCAGACGAATGTTAAAAAACTAAATGACTTGGATCGCTATCCTTTTTCTTTTTCTGCATCGTTCCGATTCGCTTTCTTTAACACTTTAAAAACAAGTTAGTTTTCACAGGAATGCGTGAACTCAAAATATTTTCCAATCAATAAAACCCGTTTTAAACTCCAAAAGTAACAGTCCGGTGTCAGAGTAACAGGCTGATAAGAATTGAAAAGTTGCTAAATCCTGCGTATCGCTTTATTGTAGATCAATATTTTTTTTAATTTTGAATTGTTATGAAACGCAGAGAAGTGAAATTTGGCACACTGGAAGAGCATAACAAGGTGCCTTATTTCTCTGATTTTTCTGGAATTTGAATAAATATTTTGAAAGTTATACTAATTGTTCTATTTTCTAGTAATTTTAAGTGTGTATCACTTTATTGCAGGTCTCCCAAAATGCACAGAAAGGGTCAATTAGCAGCTAGTTAAATGGAACGTGTTGTTGCAGGCTTTGTAGAAGGTTTATCCATCGTAGATCTAGCCAAGGGGATCGGAAGAGATCGAACATCAAACCGATTAAAAGAATATTGACCTGCAATAAAGCGATGCACAAGGATTATAAAAAAAAATAACGGTTTTGTTATTTAACGTAATAATTATGCAACAGGATATTTTTTCGAAGGGCCATATACAAATAAATATTTTTTTATTGCAATTTTATGTTTACGAGAAAAACTAAATGTGTCTCTATCGGCGTCATTATGTAAGTTATTGTTTGATCGGATAATACGTTTCGTTGTGCTAATTATTGCGAGTTTCAGTGTCATTGTTAGACTATTTATTAAGTAAAGCTGGAAAGTGCTTCGCAATCTTTTTCATGTGAAGTCGTGTTCAACTCGTTATGTATATATTTCATCCAGAGGAAGTCTCGAATGGTTGATGAACACATAACTCGGTTTGTTCCTTTTTATTTATTTCTCTCTCTCTCTCTCTCTCTCTCTCTCTATATATATATATATATATATATATATATATATATATATATATATATATAATGTGTGTGTGTGTGTGTGTGAGGAAGTCTCGAAATAAAGACGAAAAGTTGATGAACACAACTCGGTTTGTTCTTTTTTATCTCTCTCTCTCTCTCTCTCTCTCTCTCTCTCTCTCTCTCTCTCTCTCTCTCTCTCTCTCTCCCTGTATATATATGTGTGTGTGTGTGTGTATGTGTGTGTGCGTGTGTTTGTGTGTTTAAAAAGGACATCTGCTACGTACTTGGGATCGCTAACTTCAACTAATGGCTTTTCCGTGAATAAATACTCCTGTTCTTTAACTCCCCAGCTTATTATTCTTACAGAACATCGTCATCTCATCTTGAGTTTTTTAATACACATGATCCTCCTACACGGTAACATTATACCATTGTATCTATTTGACCGCCCTAAATAATATAATACAATAACCACTTGTAAATAAAGATACAACTGTCTATATTCAGAGTACTTGGTTTATGTAAAATAAGAAATAAGTGAAAAATCTAAATGCAACAGAACATGTGTGTATAAGTAATTATTTTGTTTTATTGACAAACAGTAGAAAAAAAAGAAAGGTTATTGTTGTTTGTTAAAAGTAAACATTTACCCAAAAAGAAATTATGTAAGACCGCGGAATGGTTCCTATGAACACTAAAAAGCTAATCTTCCTAATTTCTACTCATCAAAGTATTTTCAACCAATGAAAATCGTTCCAAATTCAAAATAGTAGCACATCTACGTGAAAGTAATAAGCCAGTGCGAACTTATAAACTCCAATAAGACCTGGTCAACAAAATTAGTTTTCTACAGAATTCTCAAACCGGTCGCAATACCGAAATATCTCAATAACGAATGCCTCACCCGTGCCTTTGGTCAGGAATGGTAGGCATGTGTAAAGAACTCAATGACGCGTATCAGCCTACTTCATCTCACGCACACATTATTGCACACTGGTGACAGTCAGGCGAACAGAAGAGAATTACTACCCAATTACACGTGCTAACTAAGGTAAACCGATACACACATACACACAACTGAACCAAAGAAAACTTTCTGACACTTTTGTCTACTTCTTATTCAAGAACTTTAAAACTTCTCAATAATTTTTTATTGTTTCAAAGTATATTTTACATCTCTGTAAAACTTAAAATTGAATTACCATATAAACAAAACTTTTGAAACAGTGGATATATATATATATATATATATATATATATATATATATATATATATATATATATATATATATATATATATATATATATATATGCTAGCAAAAGTAGCCGTCGTTGACTGGGTTCAAAAACAGCCTACAGAAAATGGACCCTGATTTATGAAAGTTTGATAGGTTATGAAAAGGAACGGTTGTAAAGAGATAGCTTCGAATTTTGGGGTATCAAACCAAAGCAAAATATGATGAAAGTAAAAATAAAATAGATAAACCCCATAATTTATTATACCATACATGTTCACATTGAAACACTTATCACAATATTCTGTGGATCCATATTAAAAAACCTTGTTAAACTTTGTGACATATTTTCATTCTATGGAGGCCAGGCGCAAACGAACACCCCATAATTTCATTATACCGTATTTTTTCAAACTGAAACATAATTATCAAAATATACTTATACAGATAGATATGAAAAGTCTTTATAAAAGTTTGTGCCTATTTCCATTCTATGGAGGTCAGGCGCGAACGCAGACCCCACAATTTTATTATACCATCCCTATTTAAGTTAAAACATACTTATCAAAGTATTATTATGTACATCTATATCAAAAACACTTGTAAACGTTTTTATTTTTTTTATTTTTTATTTCCATACTTTGTGGACCAGGCGCGAACAATTTTAATGAACCACCGTTCTGCCAGATCAAACATACCTACTCCTTCTATCATTATATGTAATCAGTTTTTTAAAATAGTCAACCATATAGGAGCCTATTCGTGACTAGGCACACACACACACATTCAGCTTTATATATATATATATATATATATATATATATATATATATATATATATATATATATAAAAGTAAAAGTGTCTGTCTGTCAGTGTACATTTTCCTACCAAATAACTCTGTACATTTTCGGTCTACACACTCGAAATTTGGCATAAGGTGTATCGAGATTTGTGAGAATCTTTTTAATCGGTTTTTGCACAGAAATTTTGCTGTTAAGGTGTCAAAGTTTAAAGATTTGACCTTTGAGAACTCTAACAAACTCCTCCACCAATTTTGGGTCCATACACTTGAAATTTTAGATATAGATTACTTGGGCAGGGATCGAACTTTATAATTCCATTTGAGCCCAAAACAATAAATGCTAAGGAGTCAAAATTGAGGTGAAAGTTAAAAAAATTGACGTCTGCGGTCTCTACCAACTTTTCTTTAAGGTAGTTAAGGAATACTATTTATATAGAAAGGCATTACCGTACATATTCACACTTTTTAATAAATACATAGTCACGTCAAGTTATGAACAGTAATAGGGCCCGTGCAAAGCCGGGCGGAACTGCTTGTATATATATATATATATATATATATATATATATAAGTGAAAATGTGTGTGTGTGTGTGTGCACTTCCCTACCAAATAACTCTGTCAATTTTCCGTCTACAGACTCGAGATTGGACATAAAGGGTATAGGTTACTTGGACATGGATCTAACTTAATAATTTGATTTGAGCCCAAAACAATAAATGTTAAGGGGTCATAATTGGAGTCAAAGTTTTTAAAAATTTATCTCTGCGGTCTCTACCAAATTACTCAGCCAATTTTTGGTCTAAACATTTGAAATTTTACATAAAGTGTATTCAGACATAGGGCAAGCTTTTTTACTCGTTTTTTTTTTTTTGTTTTTTTTTTTGCTGAAGATTTGGCTTCCAGGGAGCAAAAGTTCAAAAGATTTTATCTTTGCAGTCTCTAGCAAACTATTCAGCCAATTTTGAATCTAAACATTTGAAATTTTAAAGGGTATGCAGACATGCAACAAGCTTTTTAATCAGTTTTTGGGCGAAAATTTGGTTGGCAAGAAGTCAAAGCTTACAAAAACGACCTTTGCAGACTCCACCAAGATTCTCCGCTAATTGTAGGTCTAAACATGTGTGTGTGTGTGTGTGTGTGTGTGTGTGTGTGTGTGTGTGTGTGTTTATAGATTGGTTTCCTAGAGGTAGATCCAATTAAATATATATACTGACGAAGTTGATACGATTCGGTAACAGAAACATGTGTAGATTAAACGGTAATAATATATATATATATATATATATATATATATATATATATATATATATATATATATATATATATATATGGTGTTCCAAAAATTGCTAAAATCATTTCGCAAGCGAATGATTTTAGCAATACTCGTTAATGTTTATCTGCAAATGCTTCAGAACTAGCTATTTGATCAGCCCATTGAAAATGAACATAAAAGCTTCCTTTTTCAACAGGACTGGGCTCCACCTCACTAGAAGGTCTATCAATGCGAATCTATCAGAGAGAAGGATCGAGCGTGGTGGCGAGGAAGACAATTTGCTGCTGACATGGCCACCATGATCACCTGATCTGACACAGTGTGATTTTTTTTTTAAAGAACCTGTTTATGCTCCCCTCCCCTCCCTCTTCCTGCTAACGTTGAAGAACTCAAGCAGAGAATCGCTGTCGCACTGGAGAATGTTACCAAAGACATGCTGTAGCGTGTTTGGCACGAGTTTGATTCCCGACTTTATGTGTGCAGAGTCACAGGCGGCGTTCATATTGAACATTTGTGAAAATTATGAAATCGGTCATAGAATCTACGAATCTATGTTTTTTTTTTCTTTGAAATGTTAACTAATAAAACTTATGATGTTCAACATAAAGTCTGTGCAGTTTCATTAAGATACACTGAGTAGTTTCCGACTCTGGAATTCCATTCCAGGTCCCTGCTTCCCCAACAGTACTGACGTGCAGAAGTTCAAGTGTAACGTGAACCGACACCTTGCTGCCCAAATCCCTACATAGTACCCCAGTAGTTGTTGCCCCTGATAGTAGCCCCCTACACCAAAGTGGCAATTTGCCTTGTTTGGGGTGAAAATGTAATAAAAAAAAAAAAAAAAAAATTTAAAATTACGTCAAAGTGTGTGTGTGTGTGTGTGTGTGTGTGTGTGTGTGTGTGTGTGTGTGTGTGTGTGTGTGTGTGTGTGTGTGTGTTCTACTACACACATCAACAATGCAGGACGAAGGACATTTTACGTCCTTGACATTAGCGAAACTTATAGTTTATTACGTATACCAATCGATAAATCTTTTCAGCAAAATGTTCAGATTTTTTCTTATAATGATGTATTATTCATGTCAATCAGCGTTTTTTGTAATCCCTGGTTTTCACTTTCATTTGTTCAAAACATCAAATATACATAAGAGCACCAATTAGTCTTCGGATTTTTATACACTTATTGCCTTTACGTTAGTCTGAAATGTTCAACATATAAACTTTGGTGCTATCGCCTTAGTTCATTTCCAGTGGTTATCTTAGTGGCTTTGTTTGGAAACCTCACGCATTGAACGCATCGCTATCTTTAATCTCATCTCTAGGGCTGAAATCTACATTGGGACGAATTAATGACTACAAACGACGTAGAATATTTTAAATAAAAATTTATTAACTCAATTTTACAAACAATCACCGGCCGGTTCGTTGCATCATAACATAATAGTATTTTAACAAGCGTGGGTTCTCTTTGAAGAATTTATTACCGATAGAATTTAGAATTTCTTTCCTATAACAGACACTAGAATTGCTCAAGTAGAGGGCTTAGCAAAAGGTAGTTCAAAATGTAGTCATGTTTAACATTTTTTTTAATATGAATATTTTATTTCTGATTTCAATAAACATTCGATTATTAGTAATATATATATATATATATATATAATCCATGTGTCTTTATCGATTTTACGTATATTTGTGACGGCAGAATCACAAAGTGTTTCATACAAACGCTAAAAAGCTAATGCCTTTGATTGCTTACCTCTTTTTTTTCTCCGCTTCGTTTAAATTTGTTTTCTTCGCCACTTAAAACAGCAAGTAAGTTTTAGTGAAAGGTGTAAAAAAAATCGTTTCAAACCCCCAAACGCAACACGTCTATGTGAAAATAATAAGTCAGTGTGAACTTAGAAAATCCTATCAGAACTAGCCAACAAAATCAGTTTTCTCTAGAGTTCTTCAGCTGGTCGCACCCTGAGCAGGTCTCCAGAATGTTTTTTTAACGTCCCCTCCGGACTTTTGGTCAGAGGAGGTGGAAAGGACTCAATGACTCACGTGCCAACTTTCTTCATCTCGCGTACACATTCCTACAGACGAACAGAAAAGAATTACTACCCACTCACACGCAGTAACAAGAACAAGGTAATCTAACGCATATACGCACATACGTATATTACTCATATTCGCGTATTCACACTATTGTTGCATACGTGACGGACAATGCCGGGAAAATATCGGATGTATTGCATACGCGATTCAGGATCCGGGCAAAACCTGATGTCGAATTTGATTGCTGAGCGATGACGTAAACCCTACCGACCCGGGTAATAAAACAATGAGAGAATATATTTTAACATGAAATAAAGTTGCTAAAAGAGCAAAGCAATAAAACAATAGAAATTTCGATTAAGAAGAATGTCAAAATAAGCGAATGTGTTAAATTTCAATTGTATGGAATTTCAGTATAAGACAAAAACAAAAGCTCGAGTCAAAGAGCGATAGAGAGAAAGCCAACAGTGCCACTTTTATCGTTGCCCCAATTAACCACACTACCAACCCACATAATGACCTGAAGTCTCTCTTGTTATGCTATCACCGTAATGTAAATAAAACTTTGTTGATTTAACAAGTTGTTTGATAACAAAAATCACAGCTGCCAACGTGTATATACTATTGATACGCATTTGTTAAAAGTGCGACCAATAAATTATATAGACCGACTATATTACACTATAAACACTGACCTACACATTTCTAAGCCGTGTGACTATCTTCTTAACTTTCTTTATCAAACACGTGTTTGCATAAATGACTGAAAACACTCTATATTTTTATTTCTTGTATAAAAATGCTTTCTTATAAAATTTCGGTTTTTTTTCTGTTTTTTTTTCTTTTGTTTTTTTGTTTGTTTTTTTTCAAAACTCTGTCTATGGTTTAAGTGATATTCCCTACCTGGTGACCCTTCTATCTTATTTCATTTATTTCTATTTTATTATGCATACATGTCCGTAAAAACAAGGTCACTGCCGTTCACCAACTAGCCATACCTATGATAAAAGACAGCTTTGGCATTGTTGACTGGCCACAAAGGAATATATACTGACAAGACACTAAAACGCAGAAAATGTTGACGCTGTACAAAATAACATACAGAAACCAGTGTACGCCAAGGTTGTACCTGTCCAGAGGAGAGGGAAATATAGGTATTTCAGAGATCGACCATCAGCATCGTACCATTATTGTGAGCACCAGGCAAAATCTGATAAGTTCCCAAAACTTCATTACTTCAAAATGGTACAGCAACTTCACGAGACAAGAGTCAGTAGACCAACCTCCATCATCAAACTGGCCAAACACTTTGGACAAGATTGTCTTACAAATGAGATAGAATCAGAAAATAAGTCTACAATTGAAATAGCCCAAAAGAGTCGCCAAAAATATACCAAGAATTTCCATTGCAAAATACCGAAAGAATGTCTTAACCAATAGTATGCCAAGTATTTTTTGAGTGAACTCATGCAGAACTACATAGATAAGGAAGACTATAAACTGGCTAAAAGTAGGATCGCTCCACTATGCGCAAGAGAGGATTATAATGGCTGCCCAAGATCATGTCTTGGCAACAAATACGTTTAAGAAAATGGCTGGTTTCGACATTGACAAGTGCCGGTTCTGCCACACAGAAGTAGAGGGTGTGAGCCACCTGACATCCTAATGTAAGGTTCTGCTAGGGGATGGCTACTATACGACGCGGCATAATGGAATATATCAGTTCTGTACTATGTATGCGCACGGTCAAAATAATACCTTTTCAAGACTATCGCCAATAAGCACCTCCTGTCTGTGATAATCATCTTGCATTATTGTACGCTCTTTATATAAAATGGCGTTATACTTTGTTTGGGGCGATTTCCATTTTTAAAAAAAATGATCAATAAATCTTTGGAAGTTTTACCGACTTTTCGAAAGCTAAAATGGCAGGTTTAAAATTTCGAACATTGCGAAACTAATTGGTTATAGCGGTTGGATGTCTGTTGGTTCGACAGGTAATTGATGATATACTCTGATCAAATCTATCTTGGAATAATCGATTTACCTTGTATAATGGTGCTAACATCGCATGTGTGCGGAATTGGGTACAAATTAGTCTTGTTGATTGGGTTAAACGCACGGTAATCACTACGTATGCGAAATGCATTATCATCTTTGGAAACTGAATGCAATTATTGCAGCAGAGACGAATGTATGCCATGTTGCATCATTTGGCTAAACTATTCATTCGCACGCTTTAATTTTGTCAGGCGACAAACGTACGAGTTTTGCGAGTACACGTTGGCCTTTTGGTGGCACGAGGCCACAAAATTGTGAATAACTCCAATTCCAGTCAACTTTATAACGGGATATCTAATTATCTAATACAAGGTTTTATGGGATCTAAAAGCAGTTTGTTAATATTGGCGATAATAATAATAATAATAATAATAATAATAATAATAATAATAATAATAATAATAATAATAAACACCCCAAATGTTGCCTAATGCCTAAATCGAGCAAATCACTTTTCTGCGTGCTCTCTCTCTCTCTCTCTCTCTCTCTCTCTCTCTCTCTCTCTCTCTCTCTCTCTCTCTCTCTCACACACACACACACACACACACACACACACACTCTTTGTATGTAATCATGTTTACTCTTTTCTTTTGTTGAACGTTATGTTGTAGAGAACATTGCCAGAGGATGCCAAGTAATTTGAACGATTATTATTAGGTTGGTGCGACAATAATGTCGTCGTTGTGTGTGTGTGTGTGTGTGTGTGTGTGTGTGTGTGTGTGTGTGTGTGTGTGTGTGTGTGTGTTTCTTTTTTTTGCGTTCAGCTTCAAAAGATCATAACTCCTTTCATAATAAACTTTATTAATCGAAATAAAAAACATTAGAATCGACACATTTTTGCCAATGAGAAACAAGTTTATTCATCTCATTAGCATAGAAATCCGGAATTCTGAAAGCGATGAAGTCACTGAGGGCCGATTCAGCATCATCTCGGCTTTTGAAGCATTTTTCGCGCAGAAATATGGCGGATGAGGCAGAGTCTCAGGTTCTGCAGGGTCAGTTGAACAACATGCGGTCGAGCGTTGTCATGGAGGAGAATTGGTGCCTTCATATTGAGGAATCTCGGCCACATACGTTGGAGCTTCTGGTGCATTTCGTCAATTTGTCGGCAATACTTCTCCGCTGTAATCATTTCGCCCGGATTCAAGAACTGTAATGGATGAGACTAGCCGCAGACCGCCAAACAGTAACCATAACACTTTTTTGTGCAATTTCGGCTTCGGAAAGTGTTGTGGAGCTTCTTCGGCATCCAACCACTGTCCCAAACATCACCGATTGTCGTAGAGGATCCATTTCTCATCACACATCACAATCCGCTCGAGAAATGGGTCGTTTTTGTTGCGCAGAAGGAGTGTCGAAGGCACCTCAAAACGACAACTTTTTTTTTATTATCGTTCAATTCATGCGGCATCCATTTATCCAACTTTTTTGCTTCTGTATTTGCTTTAAATGGATAACGACTGTTGAGTGGTTGACCTGGGTCAAACGTATCATTAATATCACGAGCTGTCTCGTCAGCTTTTCGGCCTAGTTTGAACTGGAACAAGAAAATGGTGGGGATTTGAATTTTGTCCATGCTGTCGAAAAGCCTGCTAAAAAATGAATGAAAGATTGACAACAGTAACGAATAACACAACTCAATAGAACGAAATGATATATAATATAATGCTTCAAAATGATATATAACATGGCTATATATATATATATATATATATATATATCAATGAATTAATTCAGAAATCACATATAAAAGTAACATATGCGAGAAAACGATATTGTTTTCGTACCAACCTAATATCATGATCGTTTTTAATGTCTAGAAAATATGTATCCAAACTAAAGATATTTTAGAATAAAAATATAATAAATAAAAATAATAAAAAAGTTTAAAAAATAAACAGTGATTTTAGTGATGGCATTAAGTGATCTTAATGTTACGTGAATAAATGACGTAATAAGACAGATTTTGAGAGAGGTGTAGTTTATTTTAGAGTTAGGAGTCAGACGGGAAATGTCAGACGAGTTAATACGAAAGATATCGTCTCCGCGTTCTGGAAGCTGGAAGAAACGTGACTTTAGCATAATGTAGAAAATTACAACGTCTTGCAGCATCGATGGAAGGTCAAGAGTAAAGTTATATCAAATATCCAACCTATTTGTCTCTTTGTCACCATGGATGGGACGCAAGAAGCAGTTACTCATTGTAGAGGTCCTTAGATGCTGGCCACCTTTCTGTTCTAATAGTTTCTTCCCTCGGACTGCTAAACTTTGGAATTTCCGCCCTATTTCCTGCTTCCCTGGTTGTACTAACCTTTAGAAGTTTAAATGTAATATGAACAGAAATATCGCTGCTTAACTCCCCACAATCCCCTGTTAGATGGATTCCCAGATAGTAACTCTTTACGTTTTCAGTGGCAATATGTCTAGTTTGAGGTAAAAAAAAACAATCTTCAAACCAAGCAAATATGTGTCTCTGTTGGTGAAAAGAGTTATGTTTTCCGAGATGCAAAAATAAAAGGCTATATATATTTTTATGAAAGGCATTGGTTCGCCTTTTTCTACAAAATGATCAATTTTCGGGAACGATGTTTCCGATACGCCCAAATAATTAATTCTCTACTGAGAATTAATTACCAATCTGTACAATGACGGAATTACCCACTCTATACCTTAAATACCGCTTAGTGGAGATACTTATTCCTATTAATAAGAAACAGACAAATAGATTTCTCCTTTTGTACATAGAAAATAATTTGAGAATGTTATAAATGAAAGCCTCGTCTTATTTGCATGAATATTGCTTTCTTATTGCAACGTTTCCATTTCCAATCGAGAAAAATTGACAAACAAAATTGAAAATGTCAATCAAATTGACCGGAGACGTTTTTATAAAATGAGATGAAATTAGATAAATTACAAACGAAATCAAAACGAGGCTACGATGAGATTAATAGTAAAAAGGTGAAAGGCGTTTGGACTTTATAGAATTCATAGTCTTACGTGTCACTACTGTCTACTTATCAAAATTTGAAGCGAACAATTTGTAGCATGAGCGATAGTATGGATAAGATCTTTGGTTCTCTGACTCAGGCTAATACATACAGGATGCTTTTTTTTTAGAAGCAGCGAACTTTACTTTGACAATCCTATTTTTTTTTTAATTGCAATTGCAGATTTGGCAACCATTGGTTAACTTGATTTAAGCTTGGTTTGACAATTCATTGGAACGTAGTCACTGGTTCCGTCATTTAAATACGTGCGCGTATTGACGACTCACGTGCCGAGTTAATGTTGTGTCAGCATTTAACTGTGAGCGTGACGTCACGGAATGAAATGTATGTATAAGCATCAAAATCGAATGAAAAACGGAGAAAAAAGAAAAGAAAAAAACGCGTGGTGATTTGAAAGGCACGCTCGACAAGCATACAATGCCTTCCCTTTCCATTCCTTCAGAAGCGAGCCGGTCGACCTGTTGACCTGAGAAATACGGCAACACAACAGCGGATTGTAACTAAAAAGACCTGAAGGCCTGAAATTTTTAAAGGCTAAAGAATTGCGAATTTCTGCTGCAAATACGTGTCGGCGAATTACTTGTAAAACCGGACGAAATTAATAGCTTTTCCTTACACCTAAAAAATAGTTTGTGTCAAAATTTTCTTTTCTTTCCATTTTATGCTGGATATATTTTAAAAGTAATAACTACATTAGATCACCATGAAGAAAAGGACAACCGAGCAGCATTTGTAAATTGTGCAACTTTATTTTAAAAATCATTTTGAAACAGTTAATGAACGAATAATTTCACGAATAATTTCACGAAATGGACCTGTCAACTGGCCACTTCGTTCGATCGATTTAACCAAATTAAATTATTTTCTGTGGGGATATGTAAAGTTCCATGTCTACGCTGATAAACCAGACACAATAGACCATTTGGAAGACAACGTTCGACGCGTTATTGCCAAAATACAGCCTAATTTAATGTGGAGAGTTGTGAAACCTGACCTTACGCTATATACACTCGTGTTGCAGAGGTCATATGTCGGAAAATATCGAAGGGGGGGGTGGATTGGCTTTGCCTGATCGTAAAATACGCTTGAATATGATATTTTAATTTGTCCAGATTTCGTATTTATTATTATAGAGTTGTGATTTCAAAAGTTAAAAAAAATGTATTTGGGTGCCATCAGTTAGAATCGAAACCGAATGAAAAACTGTACACTTCAAAGCTGATGACGTTACCACTGTACCCATGTGACACGTATATAAGCTGATTAAAAAATAAACTAAGATGAATGTACAAAATGCATAAAGATTTTTTCGATTTTGACCCATTTTTGAACCCTTAAAAACCATTTTAACCGGCTAAAGACCCATAAAAGAATGATCCATAAAAATCCAATCATTTGATACCCCTAGCGCCGCTCTGCGACTTTTAGTTTCGGAAAAGATAGGGTTTGAAAATATGGAGACTGACAGATAGACATACATACATATAGCCTTTTATATATAAGACTAGTTGGGAAGGGGCGCCCTGCTTTGCCCGGTCATAAAATATGCTTAAATATGATATTTTAATTTGTCGTGATTTCAAAAGTAAAAAAAATATGTATTTGGGTGCCATCAGCTAGAATCGAAACCGAAAGCTAAACTGTAGCCTGCAACGCTGGTGACGTTACCACTATACCAACGTGGCTGAATGAGCCCAATAAAATTAAAAATTAAAAATAAACTAAGATGAATGTACGCACTGTGTAACGCTTTTTTCAATTTTTACCCATTTTTGACCCCTTAAAAACTATTTAACGTGCTAAAGACTCATAAAAGAACGGTCCATAAAAAATCCAATTATTTGATGCTCCTAGCGCCGCTCTGCTATTTTTAATTTCGAGGGAAATAGAGTTTGAAAATATGGAGACAGGCTGACAGACAGACAGACAGACTGACAGACAGACATATAGACTTTTATATATTAGATTACATACTAAATCTGAGTTAATGAACGCTTAGTTCTCTAAGTCTTTTCCTGCATACTTTAATCATATCAAATAAATGCTAAAACATAGCTTAGTTTGGAGATTGAGTTATGTCAGCAAACAAAGTCCGTTCTGATCAAACATAATTGAACAAGTCACCGATCTCTAATATTTACTAATGTCTCGCGTATATAAATTAAATGAAAAAATAATCAGTCGTTTTTTTTTTGTTGTTTTTTTGTTTTGTTTTGTTTTTTGTTTTTTGTTTTTGTTTTTTAGGAAAACTCTGGAATGTGGAAACTAACCCGGATAAGCTACAAATGCTAACTGGCCATATAGAAACTACAACAGAAGTAAAACAAAAAGATAAAGGACTACCACATGAAACCAAGAATACTGAAACTGCACAATTGTAGGTTAAGTACCCTAACCACCACCCTCCCCACCAGAAAGAAAAATTTTTGGCGCTGAAAAGAATAGTAGCACCAAAAAAAGAAAGATCGTGGCGCCAAAAAAAAATGTGGCGCCATTGATGGCATCGACTGGCGCCACACTAAATAGTTGTGAAGAGTCAAGGAGAATGGAAAGACCGAGGAAAGAAAGCATTAATTAAACCTCCACTTGATGAGTGCGAAAAGTACTGGGAACGTAGGAGGCTTGTTATCAGACAAATTTCAATAAAGGCCAATGGTCATTACCAGCGAGAAATTAATGGCAAGTTGCGATAACGTGAAGTCATTTGTAACGATTATCGAAAGACGTGGAGCGTATTGGAAATCTGGGGAGACTTGTTACAGCCAGACTCACGAAACACTGCCGGCTATTATCAGTGAGTAATCTCTGATTATGACTTATACGAGAACTCTTATATATATATATTTACTAGCAGGGGGAGGGGGAGCCGACTTTGCCCGGGATTGAATGATGATCAACGAATATTTCACACTCATATATTTTTATTGTCATCGAAATCCGTGAAATCGCCCGGGAGGAAGCTTCACATGCCTCCATGCAATAACTTAGTCCAAAATATGTTATTCTACATTGCACTCTGAAGAACCTACTGTTTCTTTTATAAAATTATTTTATATAAACTTCTTTCTAGTTAACGAAAAAAAAAAACATTAAGAAATGTACATGCGGGGTTTGAACCTACAGACCACTCCATGCAAAAAAAAAAAAAAAAAGAAAAAAGAAAAAACACGCAATCAACTTACCCACAGTAGAATTTTCACGGCCCGTTGTTCTATCATTGTTGCTAAGCGACGACATGGAAAAAAATGGCATTCCCGGTGATAGAAAAATTAAAATAACGGTTTCGATTATCGATTATCGGTAATTATCGGGCGTATTCTGGGACAAAACTTAATTAAGATCACTCCCAGACTTATACACTAAAGTTCTGTAAATTTTAAAGAAAATCTGTTCAGGCGTTTCGGAGTCTATAAAAAACGAACTCATACACACATACAGACAAAGTTGCATTTATATATATATATATATATATATATATGTATGTATATATATATATATGTATGTATATATATATATATATATATATATATATATATATATATATATATATATGTATATATATATATATATATATATATATATACATAGTCAGTACTTAAATTGGTGACCATTCGGAAATACCAGGTGCTGTATGTGCTCTTCGCTTATCTGAGTATTGTTTCCAGCCGTCGTGGACTTCTCCTTGCCACTGGAATCAGGCAGTGCCGATTCAAAGAAGGTGAAGATGGAGATTATGCAACCATTGCTTCGCAATTACATGCGTAGGTATGTCTCTCGAGAAAAAAGATGCTATTATTCGTATAACTGTTCTCGTCTTGAGCATTATTGAATGAAAATAACACTAAAGTATGAGAACAGCAGTTCGAATAGTCTAAATAATACGCATGAATTGTTCAGCTGTGTGCGTAACTCCAGATAATTTTTTTTGTTTTTATTTTGTTGTGAAGTCGAAAAAATTAATTAGTTAATATGTAGTCAGTCTGAGAAGCGATTCTAACAAACGCTAAAACGCAAATGTCTCGAATTAGTTACCCTCTTTCTCTAGTTCACTTTGATGCTCTCTCTTCGTCATTTTCTAAAGCAAGAAAGTTTTCACATGAAGGTGTTAATTCAAAATATTGTTAACCAATGGAAATCGTTTCAACTCCCCCTCCTGAAAAAGTAACGCGTCTATGTGAAAGTAGTGAGCCAATGCGAGCTTAGAAATTCCTATAAGACCAAGTCAGCGAAATCATTTTGCTCTAGAATTTTCAAGCTAGCCGCTGTATTGAAAGCCTCTAGAACCTCTGCTGAACACCCCCTCCAGCCTTTGAGTCGGATAGAGGGGACTCAATTACTCACGTACAAGCTTTTTGCATCTTCTTAGATAAGAGAAAAATCCAGGTTGTCCTCGACGGTCGTACATCTAAACAATATGATATAAATGCGGGAGTGCCCCAAGGGTCTATCCTTGGACCTCTGTTGTTCCTAATATTCATAAATGACCTCCCCGGCAAAATTGCCTCTGAGATGGGTATATATGCTGATGACACCACACTCTATAACAGGCACGACAGGAATACAAATGAACACATATCTAAAGAATTGGCAGAAACACTAGAGGATGACCTCCAATCTGTAGTGGAATGGGGACAAAAATGGATGGTCACGTTCAATGCCGCCAAGACTAAACTAGTTTCCTTCAATAATTACAAGAAACCTTCTCTACCACCAATAGCAATGGCCAACGACACTTTATCTGAGAGTACATCTTTCAAACTCCTCGGCCTAACATTCACAGGAAACATAAGTTGGAACAATTACATTGAAAGCATTGCCAGGGCCACTGCAAAGAAAGTAGGCTCTCTCTACCATGCTAGAAAATTACTAACACCCGAAAGTATCCTGTACCTCTATAAGGCAACCATTCGCCCATGTATGGAGTATTGCTGTCATATTTGGGCTCGTGCATCTGCTACTAGTCTCTCGCTCCTAGACAAGATTCAAAAGAGAGTCGCCAATCTGATAGGCCCTGAACTGGCATCTAAGCTTCAGCCTCTGTCCCATCGACGAAATCTTGCATCCCTCTGCCTGTTCTACAAGTATTTTAATGGAGAATGCTCTGACGAACTGCAAGCACTTGTGCCCCCAAAACATAAACACCCTTGACAAACCAGACAGGCAGCTAAATCTCACCCCCACACAGTAGAGATCACTAGATGTAAAAGATCTTTCTACTCCAGTAGTTTCTTCCTCAGAACCGCTAGACTTTGGAATTCCATTCCAGGTCCCTGCTTCCCCAACTGTACTGACGTGCAGAAGTTCAAGTGTAACGTGAACAGACATCTTGCTGCCCAAATCCCCACATAGTACCCAAGTAGATGTTACCCCTGATAGTAGCCCCCTACACCAAAGTGGCAATGTGCCTTGTTTGGGGTGAAAATGTAATAAAAAAAAAAATAATAATAAATAAATAAAATCTTGCATGCACATGTCTACACGTTAGCAAGAGTCAAGCGAACAGAAAAGAATTACCACAAGAGCCAGGTAAACCAACGCACACACATACACAATGCCACGCTGCCAAATAATCACATACATATATCACTTACATATGTGTATTATTCACACTATGAACTTTTTGATTTGTGACTTTGAACATTTCACTAACCCCACTTTCTTCACCAAACATGAATTTGCATAAATGAGCATTTTCATAATTCAAACAACTTGTATATTCATATCTCTTGTATAAAAATGATTTGTTATAAAATTTCGTTTTAATCCATTTTCATTTACAAAACTATGTTTATATTTTAGGTAGCACGTGCTACCTGGTGACCCTTCTATTCTATTAATGTTTTATTTATTTCAATTTTAATATCCATAAAGGAACAAAATTTTTATCAATAAGCGAGGAAGAACTGTTTAACGTTGATATCTTGAAAAGGCAAAGTGAAATGTATGGTATTTACTGAATTGTCATGTTACGGTAATTAACATATCCAAAAATGACGAAAAACGATAAGGTAGAAAATTAATTATTAATGAAAATATATTTCAAAGGACAATTAGCGAAAATTGAATTTTGCAAAAAAAAAAAAAAGAAAAGAAAAAGAAAGAAACGAGATTTCTAATTGTACCTATTTATTATGCCTCCCCACGGGACAGAGTCAGACACCGGGGTCGTTTTTTAACGTGGAGAAAAGGTACAAAAATAAAAAATTGTCTCAGTCGTGAAGGATTTCTCCTCCACCGAAAGAGAACAAGAAATGAAGTGCAGCATCTGCAGAACAGATACTACACTTTGAGGTATTTATTTGCTCCCCCACTGAGCAAATTAGGCACAAGGCCGAGTTTTAATGTGAGGAGTGAAGGGGAAATGGGGACCAACTCCCCGGGGAGTAGGGGAGCTGGATAGTGACAATTGGTGTGAAGGGTTGCCCCTACATTGACCAAGGTCTTATATGTGGAGTTGCCCCCACATATGGTCTTTGCTTGCAGTATCTGCCGGAACAGATACTACACTTTGATCTTGTTTATATATTTTATTGCTTTTAAAAGTTTGTAAATACAATTAAGTAAAAAAAAAAAAAAAACATTTTCAAACAACAAAATTAGGCACAAGGCCCTACAAGAAATTGGGGAGGGGAAGGGTTCAGGGTCTTTGTGACTAAAGTGATTAAAAAGTAATAAATGTAGACTTTGGAGTCTTACTCTTGACTGGCAACATTTACCAAAAATACCTCATTCACTCTATGGATCTTAAACTAACTAATAAATCCCCAGCGTTTAAGAATCAAAAACATATTTACAATTTATAAACAGTTGTCTGTGTGTTTGTGTATGCATTTTTCTTCTTTTTTTTTTTTTTTTTTTTTTTTAATATTTTAATTTTGTGTGTGTGTGTGCATGTGTGAAAAAATAAAGTTCAATTTCATTGGTAAATAAAAAAGTTTTTGAATTAAGAAAAGGATTGCTCGTGGAGAGGGGAAAACTAATTAAAAGTGTTCATATCAAAAACAAAAAATAAATCCTACAGGGTTGTTAGTGAGACCCCCCTGTACTAATCTAGGTGACTAGACCCCCCACTGTTTTCCGAGGAACCGGAAACAAGCAGGGCGATCCCTAATGGCGATTAGGGAAAATATCTTAATGGCAGTGGGAGAAAACAAAGCAACGGGTGGAGGAGGGGGGTTGGAAGGTGACCTCTGAGTAGGGGAGTGACCGGGGATGGTGAAAAAGCAAGGATGTGGCACATTTTTAAAAAATATAAGTGAAATTCTGGAAAAGAACAAAAAGACGTTCAAGTTACTTAACTAAGACAATCGTTATTGTTGTGAAATTCGAAAATTGAAATATTGAATTTCAATTGAAATGTATGGTATTTACTGAATTGTCATGTTACGGTAATTAACATATCCAAAAATGATGAAAAACGATAAGATAGAAAATTAATTATTAATGAAAATATATTTCAAAGGACAATTAGCGAAAATTGAATTTTGAAAAAAAAAAATAAAAAAAACGGAGAGTTCTAATTGTACTAAAAGCGAGATAAATCTGTTCTGAAAACTAAAAAAATTTTGGCCAATTAACCAAAACTTAATTTTCGCTAATCGTTTTCGAAACTTGTTTTCATAATAATTAATAATTAATTTTTTTACCTTATCGTTTTCATAATTTTTGGATAGTTTTATTACTGCGACATGACAATTCAGTAGATACCATTGGTTTCGGTTAAAATTCAATATTTCTATTTTTTGCATTGGCCTTTTGGTCAAGATCAAAGTGTAGTATCTGTTCTTCAGATGCTGCACTTCATTTTCTTGTTCTCTTTCGGTGGAGGAGAAATCCTTCACGACTGAGACAATTTTTATTTTTGTACCTTTTCTCCACGTTAAAAAACGACCCTGGTGTCTAACCCTGTCCCGTGGGGAGGCATAGTAAATAGGTACAATAACAAAGACAATTCAAGAGTTATCCCGCTTGAAATAAAGTAAAAACATAAGATTTTAAGACATTTATTTCTTTTATTTTTTACTTCTTTTAATTTCTACGTGGATTTACTTTTACTTAAAACGCGACGTCGGCAGTCGCTTGGTTCCTTCAGCACCCGGTCTACAACAACAACAACAACAACAACAATAACAATAATCGCCGTCTATCCTTCAGGAAAATCAACTCCATCTTTGCCAGACAGACGATCGGACAAGTCAAGCCAATTCCGACAAGAGAAAAACAACATCACCACGCACGGGTGATTTTCAATTCCTGAATCGATTTATGAGACGATCGATTTTAAGAAGATCAGACAGACAGTAAATCTTTAATTGAGTCGACAGAAAACGACGCTTTATCATTTTCACTAGATTCCCGACTTGTTTTTCTTTCTTTTTCTTTTTCTTTTTTCTTTTAATTCGTTGTTTTTGTCCATTATCTTGCACAGTTCGACAACATCTCTTCTACGGCTATAAACATATGAAGAAAAGTTGGCCACGTCGACATTACTTACTTACGACTTAGCTGAGTCAGAAAAAAATCGCTGAATATACCAATTCTGAAGTTTGATCCACAATCGTGTTGAGCAATAAAGCCTTTATAAGGGGGCGGGACGCATAAAATATCCCATATTTAATAGTGGTGGGACGATTTAAAAATTAAATATTTTATTTAAAATTTATAGATCACCCCTCCCGCAAATGTATTTTTTTTACGTTTGAGAAAATATCTGCACATTTAACGCATGTTTTTACGGTAATCGAGAAAAACATAATTGAAGCAATGCATGGTCCCCCGTGAGTGTACAGTGAACGAGGCATAAAAAAATGACTAAGTTCAGCATTCTCCCCCCCACCACCACCACCACCACCATTTAGCCCCAAAAGTCCCCAGGCCTTAACATATTTAAATTTGAGTTCAGCACTATGCAAACTCGCAACACTATGCTAATAAATAGACATACACAGAAAATTTTGGACAAATATGGTAAAATAGTCCCAAAAATGGAGTTTTTTTATTAGCCCTAAAAGAGCCCCGGGGCACACCCACGAGTTATTGCGAAGTATAGACAAAAAAATTATATAGAAATCAGTTTACAACTTTTCAGAAAGTTTTATAAAAATCCAAGGCATCAATTTTTTTAATAAGCATAAAAGTGTCAATTTTAGCCATTTTAATCCGAAAGGCACACCTAAGGAGGGGGGGGGCGATGTTTTCCCAGAAAATCCGTTCTGTTACTTTTTTACTCATAACATGTTTAATGTTTGTGCAAAATTTAAGAAAATTCCAAGTCATAGTTATTGAGAAAAGTGCGGGCAGACAAACGTCCGAACGAACAAGGGTGAATTTACAGATCCATCTTCCTTTTGTTGGGGGACCAATAACTATTCTATAGTTAAATATTTATAGAGTTATAAAGAATCGGAATCGGTAATTGTATCGGAAACAGGAATTTAGTACAGAATTGCTAATTTGTCGGAATCGGGGAAAAATATTTCTTATTTTATTTTCACTACCAGAAATTGAAGATTTTGTTTAGAACAAAATCACGTGAAAGAAGACAGTTAAAAGAATCGTTTTTGACATCAAAATTTTTCCGATTCCGATACTGATTCTGATACTGAGTCGTATACCCCAAAATTTTTCCAATTCCTAATTCCAATTCCAATTAATCGTCCCAACACTAATATTTAGCGATAGTCATCTAATTACAGCAGAGGGGTCGTGGAGTGCTGATGTAGCACTTTTGTGGCGGCATGGACACACTGTAGTATTATCTTCTACTGGAAGAATGTAACTTAATTTCTCTGCCTAGTGGAGACGTTTTTGGGAAGACTGTTATATCTTGACACGGCACAACTTCTCTGTTGTAAACGTTATTTATTTATTATTTTTTTTTTTTTACATAGGCATCATCACTTATCAAGGACAAGAGGCCACTCGCAGATAAGGTTAAAAAAGGGTACAGTAGAAATTGGACAATATAGTAATCGTTAATAATAGAAATTCGGTAAATTTGTTAACTTATATGGAACGGTTCATCAAAAAACTTGTTTACGTTAGACTTGAACACAATATTGTAGTCAGCTGGAAAGCAGGAAAACGGAAGATAATTCCACAGGCGTGCAGTTCTAAAAAAGAAGCTTTGTTCATGGAATCTACGTTTAGGTTTAGGCACAGATAAAGAGTGGGGGAAATTATTGATAGTGTTTTCTGCTAGACAGGTGTTTCTTGTGAAAGTTTGGGGAGGGGGGACTATAGATTCGAGCTCAGCCAAGCACTTGCCATGAAAATAACAATAAAGCAGAGACAAACTCGCAACATCTCTTCTTTGAGAAAGAGGTTGCAGGGAAGAGAAAAGGACATCATTGGAAGATCATTAATGTAGATCAGGAAGAGAGTTGGGCCCAGGATGGACCCCTGAGGGACTCCAGCATTAATACTGAGAGCTTCTGATTTCTGCCCATTAACTACTACTCTTATGAACCTATCAGAGAGAAATGATTTAATAATTGAGAAGACATTTCCAGCTGTACTGTAGCTGGAGATTTTGTGAAGTAAACCTTTATGCCATACCATATCAAAGGCCTTTCATATGACAAGAGCAATTGCCCTAGAAAGGTTGCCTCCGTCGAGAGATTTGCTAATCCTATGAGATATAACTGTAAGCACATCTGCTGTAGATCTAGCAGAATTGAAACCATATTGTATGTTACTAAGAAGGTTATTTTTGCTGAGGTGGTTGATTACTTCTCTATTTAACACAGATTCCAGCAACTTACTCATGATACACAGGGGATTTATTCGCCTGTACTGAGAGGGAGATGAGCGATCACCTGAATTCTTATCACCAGAGAAATATTAATGTTAGATTTACAGATGCTATTGTCAGTCAAGTTGATTTTACATTTGTCTCATCCAATGTACTTGACAAACTCGATTTTATAAATATCTGTCAAATTCGGCTTGGATCAAATGTGATTAACGACACATTTTTGGCATCAAGCTGCTTTTTACTATGTTTTAATAACAACTTTTTGATTCTATGTGTGTCCTCATGAGAGCTATAAAAAGCAAGCATTAGTCCTCCTTCTCCAATTGTGGGGAACTTCAGCTCCCAGAAAAGGGCACTTATCATTGTGCCACATTGAGGGAAATGTTTCCCGTTTTTTCATTTTGTTTCTTTAACTCCAAAACAGTTACCAGTGTGGAATTCACTCAGTGTAATTGAGATAGTTGCATAACGTATGGCTGGCAGCGTGACTATGGTTTGACCCTCCCAGTAGTTGCAGTGATTTGCATAGCACGACTAAGGGTCATTGTGTGGTCCGACTGTTTCAATTAGTTTTTGCTGCTTAACTCATTTTGGATGAATTTCTCCTATTCCCTTTTTTTTTTTCATTTTTCTTAAACTTTTTCTTCTAGGGGATGGGACATCCAACCAGATGTCTGACATTTACCCCTATTTTAGTGAGTCCAACCAAGAGATCTTTTCAGGATTCTAGCCGTCCCTTTCAGTGCAATCGTTTGTATTTCACTTGCACTTGGTTCACCGGGTATGCTTGCTATGTACTTTTTAAAGTTAGTAACCCATTTCATGTGCTGTGTCACTTGGGTGGTTTTTCTGTCACTCATACAGTTTGTGGCGGAGATGGAGGGATAGGACTCAGCCAGGACATGTTCTCATCACACACGACTATATATACAGGAGGATAAGAAGATAGAATTTTTTATTTTTGTGTTAATTTTTGGTAGTTAATGTTTTTATTTGAAAAAAAATAACTTTTCATTACATTATTTAACAAACTTCTTAAAATCTAATTTCCATTTCAAATAACAAAAGAAGAAAAGTCATATTTTCATTGTGCATCTTTAAAATAAACGTCTTCATTCATAAGTAATTTTTAATTAATTATTTGATTTAGTATAAAATTCTCTTGGGTTTGCTTTTCACGTTAGCAAATTAGAGGGTGACCATGGTGATGACAACCTTCTATCTAATAAGACAATGGCATTCTGCATCATCTGATGCACTGTGGCATCTTTCGTGGCTTTACAGTTCAAGGCTGGAATTGGCTCTCTGGATGCAAGCCTGGGGATGGGGATTATAAGGGGACCTTGATTTGCTCAGTTACCAGGGTTCCCCTCTCAGCATTGCAGGCAAAGTCGGACAAAAAGGCAAGTGAATACAGTCAGAGCCAGCGCAGCAGCAGGAGTTTGCGGAAAGGTGTTACAGTGTTTCATCATCCATTTATTTGAACTCCAAACCGGACTTTTTGTTGGGGTTTACTCCCTTAACCTTTGCCTTTCCCAAGGAATCCACAAAGACAGTGGAGCTATTTTCCCATAGCTGGTGAAAATTTGAAAATATTTTCAATTTTTATGAAAATAACGAAGATGCTCATTGTTGTTACGTTTCTGAATTTTTAAGATGAGGATTGGTTATATGTAAAGGACCCGTGGCGCAGTGGTTAGAGTACTGGGAAAAATCAATTTTAAAAGTGATATCCTCCTGAAGGTTGAAGGTTCAATCCTCAATGTGGGCGACCGAAATACACATTTGCGAATTACTTAGGATCTTTATCCAGTCACGGCTGATGGAACAAGAGCACGCTACCCCTGTAAAGTAAATAAAGAGTTCTGCTCAAAATTCTGTCCAAATTCCTGAGTTCGACAGAAACATTCCCGAGTTCGACAAGATACACCTGAAGCAGGTCGGAGGTTATATCAACCGAAACGTTGTGAAAATCACACTCAAGATGAGAAGAGTAGTCCGATGAATAATAATACATCTGCTCATTGTTGTATGAAAATGAAAGTGAAAACACCAGATTTAAGCATTTTTATTTTTTCTCTTTATGGGTATATTTTTTTTAATCCCACCATGATGGTGGTGGTGGTGGTGGTGGTGGTGGTGGTGGTGGTGGTGGTGGTGGTGGTGACGATGATGATGGTGATGATGATTCATGCACTCATTAGTAACATCAATATACCTGTGAAACCATCTGTGATGATCCTAACAGCAGAGACTGAAAAGAGAACACAACCAATTGAGATGATGTGCTTTCACAAAAATACTAATACTTAATATTTCCAACAAAGACGCACATCGCAAATGAGGAAGTGTTCAAACGCATAAAGCAAGCTTGTGGGCCCCATGGAAATCTGTTTGCCACTGTAAGACGGTGCAAATAACAGTAGTATGACCATGTGACGAGAGTAACAGGAATTGCTAAAACAATATTACAGGGAAGAGTAAGGGGAGGAAGAAGGTGTGAAGGAAAGAAGAAGAGATGATAGGATAAAATCAGGGAATGGACGCGCCTGAGGCTCAGCATCCCCATCACAATAGCACAGGACAGACGGGAGTGTAGAGAGTTGGTGAAAATTTCTTCAGAAACGCCCCCTACTGTCAGCCAGACTACAGGGATAGATAGATAGATGGATGGATGGATGGATGGATGGATAGATAGATAGATAGATAGATAGATAGATAGATTGAACTTTTTTTGATTGATGGATGGATGGATGGATAGATAGATAGATAGATAGATAGATAGATAGATGGATGGATGGATAGATAGATAGATAGATAGATAGATAGATAGATTGAACTTTTTTTGATGGATGGATGGATGGATGGATGGATAGATAGATGGATAGATAGATGGATGGATGGATGGATGGATGGATAGATAGATGGATGGATGGATAGATAGATACATAGATAGATTGATAGATAGATGGATGGATGGATAGATAGATAGATAGATAGATAGATAGATAGATTGAACTTTTTTTGATTGATGGATGGATGGATAGATAGATAGATAGATAGATAGATAGATAGATTGAACTTTTTTTGATTGATGGATGGATGGATGGATAGATAGATGGATGGATGGATAGATGGATGGATGGATGAATAGATGGATGGATGGATGGATGGATGGATGGATAGATAGATAGATAGATAGATAGATAGATAGATAGATAGATAGATGGATGGATGGATTGAACTTTTTTACCAAACATGCATTTTCACTATGAACATTTACAGATTGAAAATAACTTTTATATTTTTATAAAATTGCAGATATAAAAATGCTTTGTTATAAACTTTCATTTTTCTCCATTTTTCATGCAACTCAAAAATATTCACAAAACTCTGTTTATTTTTTTTTTTAATTAGCACTTGCTAACTGATGACCCCTTTATTCTTTAAATATTTTATTTATTTTTATATACATGCATGTTCATACACAGATTTCATTTTCTTTCTTTGCCTTAACACAAGTCTTATACTCAATTCATATTAAATATTAGTGTGGTTCTTGGCTATACACAAAGACGCAATCATTGTCCAAAGCCGACCCTACCAAAGCCAGGTTCAAAGCTGCAAGCTTATTAATAAAAGGCCTCCTTCAGGTGTATTTGATCAAACTCAAGAATCTGTCGATAACTTCACACAGAATAGTAATTGTCTGTATTTTTGAGATGAGGTGTTTTCATTGATTGAGATTGTCGGACTGACTTCCTCATCTTGGTTGTTATTGTCACAACGTTTCGGCCGTTTTGCCCTCTGGCCTTCGTCAGGTGTTTTGTATCGAACTGGGGAACCGTTTGTTAGAAGTCTCGAACCCAACCCTTTATTATTAGACGTTGTATCAAAGTTTACAGTTAACCAAAGGTGCTGAGTTCAATCCTGGACAAAGGCAGTGAAAAAGTAACATTCAAAACAGAGAATCAGCAACTATGTCCCAAAGCCTAGCTGGAGTCTGAACACGGTACCCCCGTAATAATAATAAAGGGTTGGGTTCGAGACTCCTAACAAACGGTTCCCCAGTTTGATACAAAACACCTGATGAAGGCCAGAGGGCAAAACGGCCGAAACGTTATGACAATAACAACCAAGATAAGGAAGTCAGTCCGACAATCTCAATCAACTTCACACAGAACTCTTTATTTAATCCACGGGACTGGTTTGCTCTCATTCCGTCAGCCATGACTGGGTAGAAGTCTTAAGTAATTTGCAATTGTATTCTTAGTATTGTTTGTACTGAGGATTAAACTGTCAACCGCCAGAAGAGTGTCGCTAAGAACTGAATTTTACCTAGTACTTTATCCATTATGCCATGAGTGTTGCAGATTAGCACACCCGAAGTATTGCCAAATTATCTGAGCCAGAATATTTTTTATTATTATCATGTAGATTGAATTAGATTTGTTTTAAAAAGAAAAATGCAATTCAAGGAGAAATAAGGTTAAATGACGTTTTAGGAATTTAACTTGACTAGATTCTATAAACAACAAGAAGGAATTTTAGATAAATAAAACCAAATATGTTTTAATAGAAAAGAATGTAGTGGACATAAACGAAAAAGGTTTTCAAACCTAGGTATAAAAACAATAAAATTGGGCCAGAGGAAATGTGACTGATGAGTCACCTGTTAGGTTTTTGTGTAGTCGAATAATGTAAGCAAAATGGATTAGTCAGAACATATATAGGCAAGTAAGAAGTTAGAAAGTCTTGAGTGAATGAGTTGGAACGAGTAGACAGGCAGGTTCTAAGCTAATGGGGAATTGCTCAACTATGGAAGCATTCAGCTGGAAAGACAGTGATATGTAATCCCTGAAAAATGAATGACGTGCAACCCCAGAACAAAAATTTGCAACAGGAATAAATGTAAATGTGGAAAAACAATTTGGGGCTCTGTGTTGTCAGGGTAGAAAATGACCTACATTTTCAGAAGTGCATCTGGAACAATACAGCGATGGTTCTGACCAAAATGGTATATTCTTCCCTTGTCTGGGCAAGCAGAGAAAGGCTATTTGTCCCATTAGTTGCACTATTGTTGAAGGTACCTATATCTGTTTATTATATGTGTTTATTGTATCTGTTTATTATATGTGTTTATTATATGTGTTTATTATATGTGTTTATTATATCTGTTTATTATATGTGTTTATTATATCTGTTTATTATATGTGTTTATTATATCTGTTTATTATATGTGTTTATTATATCTGTTTATTATATGTGTTCATTATATCTGTTTATTATATGTGTTTATTATATCTGTTTATTATATGTGTTTATTATATGTGTTTATTATATGTGTTTATTATATCTGTTTATTATATCTGTTTATTATATGTGTTTATTATATGTGTTTATTATATCTGTTTATTATATCTGTTTATTATATGTGTTTATTATATCTGTTTATTATATCTGTTTATTATATGTGTTTATTATATGTGTTTATTATATCTGTTTATTATATGTGTTTATTATATCAGTTTATTATATCTGTTTATTATATGTGTTTATTATATGCGTTTATTATATGTGTTCATTATATCTGTTTATTATATCTTTTTATTATATCTGTTTATTATATGTGTTTATTATATCTGTTTATTAGATGTGTTTATTATATCTGTTTATTATATCTGTTTATTATATGTGTTTATTATATGTGTTTATTATATGTGTTTATTATATCTGTTTATTATATGTGTTTATTATATCTGTTTATTATATGTGTTTATTATATGTGTTTATTATATCAGTTTATTATATCTGTTTATTATATCTGTTTATTATATGTGTTTATTATATGTGTTCATTATATCTGTTTATTATATCTGTTTATTATATCTGTTTATTATATCTGTTTATTATATGTGTTTATTATATCTGTTTATTATATGTGTTTATTATATCTGTTTATTATATCTGTTTATTATATGTGTTTATTATATGTGTTTATTATATCTGTTTATTATATCTGTTTATTATATGTGTTCATTATATCTGTTTATTATATGTGTTTATTATATCTGTTTATTATATGTGTTTATTATATCTGTTTATTATATGTGTTTATTATATCAGTTTATTATATTCGTTTATTATATGTGTTTATTATACGTGTTTATTATATCTGTTTATTATATGTGTTTATTATATCTGTTTATTATATGTGTTTATTATATCTGTTTATTATATGTGTTTATTATATCCGTTTATTATATCTGTTTATTATATCCGTTTATTATATGTGTTTATTATATGTGTTTATTATATGTGTTTATTATATCTGTTTATTATATGTGTTTATTATATCTGTTTATTATATGTGTTTATTATATGTGTTCATTATATCTGTTTATTATATGTGTTTATTATATCTGTTTATTATATGTGGTTATTATATGTGTTTATTATATGTGTTTATTATATGTGTTTATTATATCTGTTTATTATATGTGTTTATTATATCTGTTTATTATATGTGTTTATTATAAGTGTTTATTATATCTGTTTATTATATGTGTTTATTATATCTGTTTATTATATCTGTTTATTATATGTGTTTATTATATGTGTTTATTATATGTGTTTATTATATCTGTTTATTATATCTGTTTATTATATCTGTTTATTATATCTGTTTATTATATGTGTTTATAATATGTATTCATTATATCTGTTTATTATATCTGTTTGTTATATCTGTTTATTATATCTGTTTATTATATGTGTTTATTATATCTGTTTATTATATATGTTTATTATATGTGTTTATTATATGTGTTTATTATATGTGTTCATTATATCTGTTTATTATATGTGTTTATTATATCTGTTTATTATATCTGTTTATTATATGTGTTTATTATATGTGTTTATTATATCTGTTTATTATATCTGTTTATTATATGTGTTTATTATATGTGTTTATTATATCTGTTTATTATATCTGTTTATTATATCTGTTTATTATATGTGTTTATTATATGTGTTTATTATATCAGTTTATTATATGTGTTTATTATATCTGTTTATTATATGTGTTTATTATATGTGTTTATTATATCTGTTTATTATATCTGTTTATTATATCTGTTTACTATATCTGTTTATTATATGTGTTTAAAATGTATACACACACACATGCAACGAACATTACATTGACGACTATGACATGCACAGTTTGGTCCCCTCATTTATACATACCTGCTTTATGTTGCAAGCCTGTCCCTGTTTTATGCTTATTTTCATGGCAAGTGCTCGTCTGAGCTCCAATCTGTGGTCACCCCTCGCCAAACTTTCACGAGAAACACTCGTCTATCTGAAAACACTATCAATAATTTCCCCCACTCTTTATCTGTGCCTAAACCTAAACATAGATTCTATTAACAAAGCTTCTTTCTTAGAACTGCACACCTGTGGAACTCTCTTCCATTTGCCTGCTTTCCAACTGACTACAATATGGTCGTCTTCAAGTCCAACGTAAACAAGTTCTTGATGAGCGGTTCCACTTAAGTAATCCAATTTACCAAATTTCCACTACTAACGATTATTACATTGTCCCATTGACCACTGTACACTTATTAACTCTTATCCTCGAGTGGTCTTTGGGCCTTGATAAGTGAATATATATACAAAAAAGTAAAATATATACACACGATATACACCTCTCCATGCCATACAGAACCCCCCCATATACAACATGAGTTCTTGTGGGTCTAACAAGATGCACCTGAAGAAGATCAGAGGTTACATCGGCCGAAACGTTGTGAGAATAACACCCAAGATGAGAACAGCAGTTCAAATAATCTAAATAAT
This sequence comes from Euprymna scolopes, assembly GCF_053919585.1. Classification (NCBI taxonomy): domain Eukaryota; kingdom Metazoa; phylum Mollusca; class Cephalopoda; order Sepiida; family Sepiolidae; genus Euprymna; species Euprymna scolopes. The sequence goes on from NC_136502.1 coordinate 101,380,917, forward strand.
ACAATTGCGTTTTAGTTTTATATAGTGATGGGACGATTCCAATATTTTTCCCGATTCTGATACAATTACCGATTCCGTACTGATTTCCGATACAATTATCGATTCCGATTCTGATTCTTTATAAATCTTTAAAAATTCAATTAAAAAGGTACTATTTTTCCCGATTATCGTAAAAATATGTGTTAAATGTGCAGATATTTTCTAAAACGTAAAAGTAAATACTTGTGGGGGATAATCTTTAGATTACAGTTTTACTATTTGTTTAAAATCAATAAATATTTATTATTTTATCGTTCACGATCAGCAGTGGAAGATTTTGCTTTCAACAAAATCAAATAAAAAAGACAATTAAAAGAATCGTCAGAAAATAGGCAAAAATTATTCTGATTCCGATCTCGATTCCAATACCATCAAAAGTTCCGATTTTTCCGATTCCTAATTCCGATTCCGATTCATCGTCCCAACACTAGTTTTATGTAAATTACAAAATGTTGGAGATTTACGCCTCATCTTGCATCTTTAGATACTGTACTGCTATACTGAAACAGCACTCACTCTAGGCAGGGTTAACTAGCTTCCTTCAAAGGAGGAAATTTCATGGGAGTTTGAAATTCACAAGTGATCCCCAACCGCATGTATATCCCCATTAGGGGAGATGAGCATGTTAGGTTTTTGCAGCTCTTGCACAGGGAGGTGTCCACGGCCTCTTACATACAGCGCTCGGAATTTCTAAATTGGTCACCCATCTGGTACTGACCAGGTTCAACGTTGCTTAACTTCGGTGATCCCACGAGAACCGGTGTGTCAACGTGATTATGCCGTATCTTTAGATGAGGTAAAATTAGTCCTAAGAAATGTATCTTAGGAGCGGGGGGCGGAGGGTCTCATAGGGGATGTATCTATGGGGAGAGATTTTCTTGTAATAAGAAATTCTGAATAAAGAACCCAGTGTCGTAATAGATATATGTCTGGAGAAGAAGAGGTCTTTGGGCAATGTTCTTTTTTTTTTATAAGGTATACTTTTGTGGAGAAGGAGAACACTCCTATAAAGAATATATCTTTTCTTCATCTTGATGGGGATAAGATATGATAAGCATTTTACCTTGGGAGATGGAAGCACATCATAAAGATGCTGTTTTTGATGATAAGGAATGCATCTTTGCAAAGGAAATCACTTACAGAAGAAAACTTTTATAATCTATCTATCTATCTATCTATCTATCTATTTATCTATCTCATCTGTCCATCTATCTATCTATCTCATATATCTACTTATCTATCTCTCTCTCTTATCTGTCCATCTATCTATCTCTCTCATCTATCTATCTACCTATCTATCTATCTACTATTATATAAAAGGAACTTCGTGTGTGTATGTGTGTGTGTGTGGGGGGGTGAGTGACTTCCCTATGAACTCGAAAACGGTTGGACCGATTTTTATGAAATTTCACACGAAGGTACTTTATGTGCCTCGCAGTATTCTTAGATAGGGTGTGTATCAGAATGTCTTCAAAAAGTATCGTTAATCGATAATCGAAATAATCCAATGAAAGAAGGAACAGGCGATTTTGACCAAAATTAAAATTTTATACAGATTAACATCACAAGTGCATTTGAGAAGTTTTATTACCACACAAGTCAAAAGGACTTAAATATAAAATTAACCATAGGTTCTTTTATATGACAGACACGTCAGAGCACAATTGAATCATGATACCTGACTTCTACATTTTAAACTTTAATTCAAGCTATTATATATAAAAATAATTTTATAAAACCAACAGTAGGTTCTCTACAGTGCAATGTAAACTACAATGTATTGTGAACTAAGTTACTGTGAGGAGTCATGTGATGTTTCCTCATGATGCACCGCAATGAGTCTGCAACTAGAGCAGGCAATCAATCTGCCTTGACAGAATACAAAACCGACTTTGAAATCTAATGGGTTATGTTCTAGTATTTCTTTCTCACAGAGATTTTTTTTTTTTTTTTTGCATAGGAGTCACCACTTATCCAGGCCCGGAGGCCACTCGAGGATAAGGGTTAATAAGTGTACAGAAGTCAATAGAAAAATATTGTAGTAATCGTTAGTAGTGGAAATTTGGTAAATTGGATTACTTAAGTGGACGGCTCATAAAGAACTTGTTTACATTGGACTTGAAGATGACCAAATTGTAGTCAGCTGGAGAGTAGGCAAATGGAAGAGTGTTCCACAAATAAAGAGTGGGGAAATTATTGATAGTGTTTTCAGCTAGACGAGTGTTTTTCATGAAAGTTTGGCGAGGGGTGACCATAGATTGGGGCTCAGATGATAAAACAACGATAGGCTCGCAACATATCTTCTGTGGGAAAGAGGGGGCAGGGAAGATAAAAGGGCATTCCCTCTAGACTAGGAAGTCTATTTTTAACTCTGCCAAAGGACCTAAGTATAAGCTCAACAGTAGGTTCTTTCGCATGACAAAGGCACATTAGAGCACAATTTAAGCATGAGACTTCTGCATTTTAAACTTTAATTCAAGTCACTTTAAATAAGAAACAAGTGAAAACATTAAACGAAACATAAAACGAAACATAAAACGAGACATAATAAACATGACTCAGTTCCGCATTTACCCCCCCCCCCCCCCATTTAGCCCAAAATACTCAAGGGGACGTCAAATCCTGGTGAAAATGAACAAACGGTGCAGTTTTAGGCCTTAACATATGTAAATTTGAGTTCTGCACCATGCAATAAAAGAAATGACTAAGTCCATCATTTGCCTCCCCCCCCATTTAGCCCCAAAAGTCCCCAGGCCTTAACATATTTAAATTTGAGTTCAGCAAAACTGCTAAATAGACATACACAGAAAATTTTGGACAAATATGGTGAAATAGTCCCGAAAATGGAGTGTTTTTATTAGCCCTAAAAGAGCCCCCGGGGCACACCCAAGAGTTATCGTGAAGTATAGACAAACAAAATTATATAGATATCAGTTAGTTACAACTTTTCAGAAAGTTTTTATAAAAATCCAATGCATCAATATTTTTTTAATAAGCACAAAAGTGTCAATTTTAGCCATTTTAACTCGAAAGGCAACCCTAGAGGGGTAACCAGAGTTTTCCCAGAAAATCCGTTCTGTTACTTTTTTACTCATATCATGTTTAATGTTTGTGCAAAATTTGAAAAAAAAATTCCAAGGCGTAGTTATTGAAAAAAGTGTGGACAGACGAACAGACGAATGGACAAGGGTGAATTTACAGGTCCACCCTCGTTTTGTGAGGGGACTAATAATTTCATAAAATAACTTAAAATCATTTATTGTTCAATGAGTGATATCAACTTGATATAAGTAAAAAATAAACAAATTTATTTTAATTATTATAGTAATAATTATATATATATGTATATGTATATATACATATATATACATATATATATATATATATATATATATATATATATATATATATATATATATATATATAAATATATATAGACATATGTCTATATATATATATATATATATATAATGGATTTCAGCCTTTTGGATTATTTTGGACCATCTTCCAATTAAAGGATTTCCTTGGATTTTACTTGTGCAAATGGAAATTCAATTAACTTTCTTGGAGTTATATTTTTGGATTTTACCGTCATTGGATTATTTACCTTTCACCAGACTATCCATTCACGTGAAATTACCTTTTTCTTCACCATATTCCCTCTGCTTCACTTTTTGTTATCAAGTAAGATCTTTGACTTACTTGCAGTTTCATGAAATACTTTTGTATGCAAAATCCGATCCCGCATTTTGCTAATTCCTACCCTCTGATGAGAAGGAAGGTATTTCTTCGAAACTCCGGATTAAGGACTATCCACTTATCTAGTGTTTCCTTTTCAGATTAAATATGTTTTTAACTCTTTTTCAAAGTGTTTTTAACATGTTTTATTAACTGTTTGCTCTCATATATATATAGATATATATAAAATAAAAATAAAAATTACAATTAAATTTACCAAAATGATCCAAGATGGTAAAACTAAAGTATATTATAAATAATAAAGAATTAATATTTATAAAGTTATCTCAGCCTGATGTAAAAAAAACAAATAGGAGATAGAGCTTATAATATGAGCAAACAGTTAATAAAACATGTTAAGAACACCTTGAAAAAGAGTTAAAAACATATTTAATCTGAAAAGGAAACACTAGATAAGTGGATAGTCCTTAATCCGTGGAGTTTCGAAGAAATACTTTCCTTCTCATCAGAGGGTAGGAATTAGCAAAATGCGAGATTGGATATTGCATACAAAAGTATTTCATGAAACAACAAGTAAGTCAAAGATCTTACTTGATAACAAAAAAGTGAAGAAAAAGGTGATTACACGTGAATGGATAGTTTGGTGAAAGATAAATAATCCAATGATGGTAAAATCCAAAAATATAACTTCAAGAAAGTTAATTGAATTTCCATTTGCACAAGTGAAATCCAAGGAAATCCCGCAATTGGAAGATAGTCCAAAATAATCCAAAAGGCTGAAATCCATGGAATAATTAACAAATATGTACAAGGGGAAAAATTCCAATAATATTAATAAAAAAAAGGGGAAAAATTCCAATAATATTAATAAAAGAATAATATTAATAAAAGAAAAATAAGATATGCTTTTCAACTGCTGCCAATACATAAATATAATTTTGATTATTTTGGACTTATTTTGGATTATTTTGGACCATCTTCCAAAAAAAAATGTCAAATTTCACTTCCATATATATTGTTGTCGACAAGACATTGCTGTAAAAAATTTCTTAATTAAGATCTGAGATTAAATTCTTTGTTTCACCTGATCTTGCAAAACTGATTAAATGCTACTGAGGCCTTACCTAACCTGCACTGCAACTCATAGTCCATACTGCTTTCCTTATTTATCAAGCTTCCTTGGTAATATTCCCTATTTTAGTTAAGACCGCTGATATTTCGAAATAAGACAAATTCCATAAAGAATTTATTATATTAAAAGAATTGTGACTGACAGGCAGAAATTCTATAAAAGTTAACTTTCTTTTGGGTGAAGGGAAGTAACTCTGTTTGCATTTAGCCTGAATTAGCCAATAACAAACACACAGACACAGAGTGAACGGCTTAGTGTTATTTCTCAGAAAAGTAACATAACAAAGAATTTATAATCAAATTTGGTATTATGGGAATGATGGTGGCATAGGGGTTACTTGTGTAGGTTGTAGGCTCGATGTGCCTTGTTCAAATTCTATTGAGGGCTATTGCATTGTGGAGAAGGTATGAACCCACGTATTCTCCCTCCCCAGCTATGGCATAAATAGTTGAGTAAGTTAATTTCATTAACATCCTTGAGAAAGGTATGAACCCATATATCATCTCTCCACAGTTACGAATTAAACAATAGAAGAGACTCAACTCTCAAGCTTTCGAGGAGAAATTAATAAATGTGTTTAAAAACTTTGTAATAATATCAGCTTTTTTGGCTAGGAGCAAAGTGTAGCATCTGTTCTGATACTACACTTCGCTTTTTCTGATTTTGATCAGTATAGGAAAAATCCTTCTAGATTGAGGCAATTTTATTTTTGTTCCTATCCAGAGTGCCCCCTTTTAGGGAGCTGGATTTTCTCCACATTAAAAACAACCTTGTGTCTAACTCTGCCCTCATGGAAAGGCAAATAAATGTTGATCCTGGCATCGCTAATAGTTACCTATGACTTCTCCTCTTTGTGATTGAATTTTAGGAAAATGGGATTTCTAATTACAAGTGATGATAAAATATGACCAGGGATCATCATACCTAGATAGCTCCAGCTGTAAAAAGAAATTATGATGACTTTCAAGAATAGCAAAGAAAAAAGGGGTTGAAAAAATAAGGTACTTATGCAGAGAACGGCACGCTTTTTCTGTAGATGTTGTCCCGGTATATTCCATCAGCTTTTGTAAATTGCTGGAATATGTCGAGAGCTGATCAAATTTTTAAATGCTAGAAAAGAAAAAAAACATCATCCTAGAAAATATTTATCGTATGATAATTTCAAGAAAGAAAAGTGAAAATAGAATAAGATAAAATAAAAACCAATTCACGGTAAGTCGCATGAATAAATATCTTCTTTTTTTTTTTTTTTTGTAAATGTTGTAAATATTCTAATTTGCATAAGTGGGTGTTTTTTTTTTTGTAAATGTTGTAAATATTCTAATTTGCATAAGTGAGTGTTTTTTTTGTAAATGTTGTAAATATTCTAATTTGCATAACTGAGTGTTTTTTTTTTTGTAAATGTTGTAAATATTCTAATTTGCATAAGTGAGTGTTTTTTTTTTTGTAAATGTTGTAAATATTCGAATTTGCATAAGTGGGTGTTTTTTTTTTGTAAATTTTGTAAATATTCTAATTTGCATACGTGGGTGTTTTTTTTTTGTAAATGTTGTAAATATTCTAATTTGCATAAGTGAGTGTTTTTTTTGTAAATGTTATAAATATTCTAATTTGCATAAGTGAGTGTTTTTTTTTGTAAATGTTGTAAATATTCTAATTTGCATAAGTGGGTGTTTTTTTTTTGTAAATGTTGTAAATATTCTAATTTGCATAACTGAGTGTTTTTTTTTTTTTGTAAATGTTGTAAATATTCTAATTTGCATAAGTGAGTGTTTTTTTTGTAAATGTTGTAAATATTCTAATTTGCATAAGTGAGTGTTTTTTTTGTAAATGTTGTAAATATTCTAATTTGCATAAGTAGGTGTTTTTTTTTGTAAATGTTGTAAATATTCTAATTTGCATACGTGGGTGTTTTTTTTTTTTTTGTAAATGTTGTAAATTTTCTAATTTGCATAAGTGGGTGTTTTTTTTTTGTAAATTTTGTAAATATTCTAATTTGCATAAGTGAGTGTTTTTTTTTTGTAAATGTTGTAAATATTCTAATTTGCATAAGTAGGTGTTTTTTTTTTGTAAATGTTGTAAATATTCTAATTTGCATAAGTGGGTGTTTTTTTTTTTTTGTAAATGTTGTAAATTTTCTAATTTGCATAAGTGGGTGTTTTTTTTTTGTAAATGTTGTAAATATTCTAATTTGCATAAGTGAGTGTTTTTTTTGTAAATGTTGTAAATATTCTAATTTGCATAAGTGAGTGTTTTTTTTGTAAATGTTGTAAATATTCTAATTTGCATAAGTGAGTGTTTTTTTTTGTAAATGTTGTAAATATTCTAATTTGCATACGTGGGTGTTTTTTTTTTTTGTAAATGTTGTAAATTTTCTAATTTGCATAAGTGGGTGTTTTTTTTTTGTAAATTTTGTAAATATTCTAATTTGCATAAGTGAGTGTTTTTTTTGTGTAAATGTTGTAAATATTCTAATTTGCATAAGTGGGTGTTTTTGTTTGTAAATGTTGTAAATATTCTAATTTGCATAAGTGGGTGTTTTTTTTTTTTGTAAATGTTGTAAATTTTCTAATTTGCATAAGTGGGTGTTTTTTTTTTGTAAATGTTGTAAATATTCTAATTTGCATAACTGAGTGTTTTTTTTTTGTAAATGTTGTAAATATTCTAATTTGCAAAAGTGAGTGTTTTTTTTTGTAAATGTTGTAAATATTCTAATTTGCATAAGTGGGTGTTTTTTTTTGTAAATGTTGTAAATATTCTAATTTGCATAACTGAGTGTTTTTTTTTGTAAATGTTGTAAATATTCTAATTTGCATAAGTGAGTGTTTTTTTGTAAATGTGGTAAATATTCTAATTTGCATAAGTGAGTGTTTTTTTTGTAAATGTTGTAAATATTCTAATTTGCATAAGTAGGTGTTTTTTTTGTAAATGTTGTAAATATTCTAATTTGCATACGTGGGTGTTTTTTTTTTGTAAATGTTGTAAATTTTCTAATTTGCATAAGTGGGTGTTTTTTTTTTTTTTTGTAAATGTTGTAAATTTTCTAATTTGCATAAGTGGGTGTTTTTTTTTTTTTGTAAATGTTGTAAATTTTCTAATTTGCATAAGTGGGAGTTTTTTTTTTGTAAATGTTGTAAATATTCTAATTTGCATAACTGAGTGTTTTTTTTTTTGTAAATGTTGTAAATATTCTAATTTGCATAAGTGAGTGTTTTTTTTTTTTGTAAATGTTGTAAATATTCTAATTTGCATAAGTGGGTGTTTTTTTTTTGTAAATTTTGTAAATATTCTAATTTGCATAAGTGAGTGTTTTTTTTTGTAAATGTTGTAAATATTCTAATTTGCATAAGTGAGTGTTTTTTTTTTTGTAAATGTTGTAAATATTCTAATTTGCATAAGTGGGTGTTTTTTTTTTGTAAATGTTGTAAATATTCTAATTTGCATAACTGAGTGTTTTTTTTTTTGTAAATGTTGTAAATATTCTAATTTGCATAAGTGAGTGTTTTTTTTGTAAATGTTGTAAATATTCTAATTTGCATAAGTGGGTGTTTTTTTTTGTAAATGTTGTAAATATTCTAATTTGCATAACTGAGTGTTTTTTTTTTTTTGTAAATGTTGTAAATATTCTAATTTGCATAAGTGAGTGTTTTTTTTGTAAATGTTGTAAATATTCTAATTTGCATAAGTGAGTGTTTTTTTTTGTAAATGTTGTAAATATTCTAATTTGCATAAGTAGGTGTTTTTTTTTTGTAAATGTTGTAAATATTCTAATTTGCATACGTGGGTGTTTTTTTTTTTTTGTAAATGTTGTAAATATTCTAATTTGCATAAGTGGGTGTTTTTTTTTTGTAAATTTTGTAAATATTCTAATTTGCATAAGTGAGTGTTTTTTTTTGTAAATGTTGTAAATATTCTAATTTGCATAAGTAGGTGTTTTTTTTTGTAAATGTTGTAAATATTCTAATTTGCATAAGTGGGTGTTTTTTTTTTTTTTGTAAATGTTGTAAATTTTCTAATTTGCATAAGTGGGTGTTTTTTTTTTGTAAATGTTGTAAATATTCTAATTTGCATAAGTGAGTGTTTTTTTTGTAAATGTTGTAAATATTCTAATTTGCATAAGTGAGTGTTTTTTTTTTGTAAATGTTCTAAATATTCTAATTTGCATAAGTGAGTGTTTTTTTTTGTAAATGTTGTAAATATTCTAATTTGCATAAGTAGGTGTTTTTTTTTGTAAATGTTGTAAATATTCTAATTTGCATACGTGGGTGTTTTTTTTTTTTGTAAATGTTGTAAATTTTCTAATTTGCATAAGTGGGTGTTTTTTTTTTGTAAATTTTGTAAATATTCTTATTTGCATAAGTGAGTGTTTTTTTTGTGTAAATGTTGTAAATATTCTAACTTGCATAAGTAGGTGTTTTTTTTGTAAATGTTGTAAATATTCTAATTTGCATAAGTGGGTGTTTTTTTTTTTTTTGTAAATGTTGTAAATTTTCTAATTTGCATAAGTGGGTGTTTTTTTTTTGTAAATGTTGTAAATATTCTAATTTTCATAAGTGAGTGTTTTTTTTGTAAATGTTGTAAATATTCTAATTTGCATAAGTGAGTGTTTTTTTTTGTAAATGTTGTAAATATTCTAATTTGCATAAGTGAGTGTTTTTTTTTGTAAATGTTGTAAATATTCTAATTTGCATAAGTGAGTGTTTTTTTTGTAAATGTTGTAAATATTCTAATTTGCATAACTGAGTGTTTTTTTGTAAATGTTGTAAATATTCTAATTTGCATAAGTGGGTGTTTTTTTTTGTGTAAATGTTGTAAATATTCTAATTTGCATAAGTGAGTGTTTTTTTTGTAAATGTTGTAAACATTCTAATTTGCATAAGTGGGTGTTTTATTTTGTAAATGTTGTAAATATTCTAATTTGCATAAGTGGGTGTTTTTTTTTTGTAAATGTTGTAAATATTCTAATTTGCATAAGTAGGTGTTTTTTTTGTAAATGTTGGAAATATTCTAATTTGCATAAGTGGGTGTTTTTTTTTTTGTAAATGTTGTAAATATTCTAATATGCATAAGTGGGTGTTTTTTTTTTCTTTTATTTTTGTAAATGTTGGAAATATTCTAACTTGCATAAGTAGGTGTTTTTTTTTATTTGTAAATGTTGTAAATATTCTAATTTGCATAAGTGGGTGTTTTTGTTTGTAAATGTTGGAAATATTCTAATTTGCATAAGTGAGTGTTTTTTGTTTTTTTTGTCAATGTTGGAAATATTCTAATTTGCATAAGTGGGTGTTTTTATTGTTTTTTTTTTTTGTTTTTTGTAAATGTTGGAAATATTCTAATTTGCATAAGTGATTGCTTTTTTTTTTTTTTGCTTTTTTTTTGCACACTTAAAAGCAACCGTGAAAGTTGGCATCACTTTGTTACAAAAGGAACTTAAAAAAAAAAAGTACCATAGTAACTCACCTCTACTAACTGACTGTATTAGCTGAGCATTTCACCATATTTTTCTCCCACATTAAAAACGACATTGTCACATTTTTGTTTTATGTCGGAAAGCAAATAGATATCAGTCCCGACAGCATTATCACAATAGTAATTGTCTGTATTTTTGTGACGAGGTGTTTTCATTGATTGAGATTGTCGGACTGACTTCCTCATCTTCGTTGTTATAGTCACAACGTTTCGGCCGTTTTGCCCTCCGGCCTTCATCTGATGAAGGCCGGAGGGCAAAACGGCCGAAACATTGTGACTATAACAACCAAGATGAGGAAGTCAGTCCGACAATCTCAATCAGCATTATCACAAGTTATCATTAACGCCACCCGTGGTTATCTGGACTCCATTTATTAAACATAAAACAGCATCGCCAAGAATACCAAAGTCTAGACAAAATTTTCTCAAGACTCTAACATCGCTGCTCGTAATGTTGCTGACATCTAACTCCAAAGGATGTTTAAAAACTACCAAGTTCAGACAGTCTTTCCATAAGTCCTAGCAATGATTTCCCGATCTACAGACAGTTTTTCGTAGACTGAATAACCGGCTCAAAATTATCACCATGCAGACACAAATGCTAGTACACAAATCAGTACAAATTAAAGTGTTGTATAACAACTGCAAACGAACGGAATATTCTATATATCACTAAGGAAGCTAATGCAAGCCACAGTGGATAAATATTCTATGTTTACAAACTTTTTCACCCATAGTATTTCGAACTTGTAAAGTTTTCCTCATTAAATTACACTGATCTTAATATCTTCCTCAGTCTCGAAGGATTTCTTCAGTCACTTAAAAACTACTAGTTATACATTCACAATTAAGTAATATTCTTTTCCCACTTCGAGAATGTTGTCAAATCTTTGCCTTATTTTAAAGTGATTTACACTACCTTTATTTTTAAGTAAAAAAAAAAAAACACTTTAAAATAAGTGTTTGAAAATTATTTAGGTAGATAGAAGAGTAACATAGCTTGCCTTTGGTAATATTTATTTTATTTTATTTTTTTCACTTTTTTTTTGTGTTAGCTATTTGTGAAAATCACTGATATTAGAAAAGAAAAAGATATGTGGAGTTCTTACAAATATATTTTCATCATTTATTTACATTGGATCAATTCTGTCACTTAAGCAAATTATCTGAACGGTGGATCGTCATATACACAGCTGCTGCCATATTGTAATGATAACATATAGTAGTTTATTTGGTAATGTGTAGATACAACAGGCTAGGAAAAAGATGGATGATGAGTTTTATGTAAAAACTGAAACTAAGAAATTTTTATTCCATATATAAATTATACAGATAATGGTTGATAAGGAAAGTTTTATTCGCTCAAAAAAGTTTTTTTTTCTTTTTTTTTGTGTCGACGGATGAAATCCATCTTTTAAACACTTTCATCTCCCACCATCAATTGACTGTGAATAATGGTATTTCTTCATTCCGCATGAAATCATTGTCATAAACATCATTTACAAAACTTGTTGGACGTATTCTAAGTTTTTTTTTTTTTTTGTGTGTTGAAGGACGAAATCTATCTTTTGAGCATTTCCACCCCCAACCATCAATTGACCGTGAATAATGGTTCAATGCACATGGTAAATTACAGATTTCACACCTCCAAGAATTGGCTATTTACTGACACTTGACAATCTATTGAATCATATCGAAATTGTCGGCCAGCTTAATGACAAGGTGGAATATTATTTCTTCTTTCCTCATGAAATCATTGTCATGAATATCTTCTTTTTCTTCTATATATATAAAAGCGAAAATGTATGTGTGTATGTATGTTCGCTTTTCCTCGATGTCCACAAAAGGCTTCTTTCAAAGAAGCGCTTGCTCGCTTCACAACTTTTTAAAACTTTTTATATCATCTATAAATTGTAATATCTACGAATTATCCATGGAGCTCGCATGTCTATTTAATTTTATTGACTTTCAAACGTTAATTATTCCACATTTCCCGCATCGGCACGCGTTACATTCGGTTTTCGGTATAAAAAAAAGCGAAACTCGACTCTAATAACAGGCCGAAAGCCAGTTTGTTCAATGTCGACTTGGTCATATCAGACTGTAGCTTTCATTTCGCTCCTCCTAATAAACAGGGAGCGGATTTTTAAAAACAAACAAACCGATTTATTCACCTCATTCAAAACTGTCCCGCACAAAATCGTAACTGCTGAATACCTATCGCCGTTACGTCAATCAAAAACGCGCACCTGTTTTTATTTTAACACTTTACTATTTTCCAACTGCGCGTCGTGAAGGCTTTGTTTTTTTTTCACGGGCACCTGTTTTTTTTTCACATACCCCGAAAAACACCCGGGCAACGCCGGGTACCCCTCGCTAGTATATATATAAAAAGCAAAATGGCCACGCACGTTTTAGTATGTCCAAGAAAGGCTGGGGAGGGTGGTGGGGCTCTCGATCACATTACGATTTTTTTAGAACTTTTTATATACTCCCTAGATTATAATATCTATGATTTGCAAACGGACGGCATTGGTCTGTTATGATATAAGTTGATTTTCGTCATCTTTTTCATAAAACCTTGATTCAAATAAAGCAGCAGACCTTGACAATATTTCAATCATAGTACTCAAAAAGATTGAATCGGAACTGCTTTGTTTCTAGAATGGTTTCTCTTGACATATCAAAGGCTTTTGATAGGGTATGGCATAAAGGTCTACTTCACAAGATTTCCAACCACAGAATACCTGGAAATGTCCCCTTGACTGTCAATTTTTTTCTCTCTGATAGGTTTATAAAAGTAGTTGTTGATGGGCAAAAATAACAGAAGCTCAGAGTTCCTAGGCCCAATTCTGGCATCGCTCAGAGTTCCTAGGCCCAATTCTGGCATCGCTCAGAGTTCCTAGGCCCAATTCTCTTCTTGATCTTCATCAATGGGAAAGGATTTTTGACTTCTGGACAGGAAAGCACATTCTTCTAATATTGGTCAGTATAGTCCAAAAGAGATAATCACATATAATCCAAGGGAAATCACTCAGATAATTCTGAGTTAACACTCTCAATATCCTCTCAGTCTTTTTCACTCAGTAATTTTAACACTGTATTTCTTTATTGCTCTTGCAGTTGATGAAATTGCATGAATAAAATTGATTTAAATTGTAGAAGTTAGTTCTTTATAACCAATTTATGATAACCCGTTTTTCTTCATACTCAGCAAAGTTAGAAGGATGGGTATTTATTCAACAAGCCTTACTACAAAAATCATGATCTCACATATTTTCTATCCCTCTTTTGGCATATTTCTACATCAGCATTGGCCGAATGGGAATTACTTAGATGAAAACAGATTTGCCATTCTTTATTCCATCAGTTTTGATGTTATTGACATCTCAAAGAGAACAACAATTTCAATGGTGTGGGTTCTATCAGATTTGCTGTATGAAAGTCGACTCAAAAAGCTTAAGCTTTTCTCCCTAGAGTGCTGACGATTACATGATGATCTCATTTTGGTCTACAGTCTAATCAATGCACATTATGATATACCTCTGCACCTTTTATTCACTCCTGTACCAGAAAGCGGATTACACAGACAATACAGCAAATTTTTTTTTTTCATCACCGATTTCTGTTGAACCGAAGAAGAGCTGCATTCTCAATCAGAATCCCTGGACCTTGAAATAGATTTCTCAGTGAAATAATAAATGCAACGAACACAAAGGTAAATTTAGACATTGTGTCCTCTTCTCTGTAAATTTTCCCTACATGACATTAAAGCACAATTGTTTTATTTATTTATTTTTATTTATTTTATTTTTTTTTTTCCAAAAAAATTGAATTGAATTGAATCCTTCTGATAATAGACATTTTTGATCTGGAATCAAATTGTTGACACAGTAACAACAAACTCACCAAGGACCACATTCTGAATGCAAGAAAATATGATTTATTCAGCTGAGTTTGTGATGGCCATATAACTAAGGAATCAGGAAAGAATATGCAAAAAGATGTTAGAAGTGCAGAGCTTTGTTCAAATTGATTTTAAGACATTTCATCCATGTCTGTTTGCAGCATGTAGACTGACTGTCATCATTATACCCATACTGCACCAAAGTGGCACTAACTATAGGTAGGTTTAACTGACTTCCTCTGAAGGAAGATAGTTTCATGGGAATATGAAATTCATCAGTGGTCCCCAGTCGTTTTATAAGGAAGATGACCATTTAGGAATACCAGGCACTGCATGTAGGAGGACATCAATACTTTCCGGCAAGAGTTGTAAATCTTTAACATCTGTTGATGTCCTCCTACATACAATGCCTGGTATTCCTAAATGGTCATCAACTGGTACTGATCAGGCTCAACATTGCTTAATGTTGGTGATCTAACAAGAACTGTTGTATCAACTTGATTATGGTGTATATACATCATATAAATGCCAAGCAACTGTTCTAAAGGGTTAACATCCTGCTGACCCTTTCATCCTATTTACATGAGGAAATCTCTACAAACATAATTCCCAAATGCTTATTGGTTAACATCCTTACTAATATTTAGCACAAAATGGAGATAAATTCTAAAACACTCCCTGCTTCTTCCTGGCATTTGCTGGTACTGTATTTATTTGCAATTTGTTTTGTTTTTCTTTCTTTTTTGTTTCCATTGTACCGATTTTTTTTTTCTAAAGTATTTTTTGTTTTAATTAAAGGGAAGTAACTCTGTATGTACGAATAGTTATCTCTTTTTTAAGACACCTATAGAAATGAGATACACTTCTATACATCAGCTAGTATGTAACGAAAACCATTGCACAAAAAGGAAACCAAAACTTTAAAGCAACAATGAAAGGATTTATTTATTTACCTATACTGTCCGGTATATGTTGAAAAGATTGGACAGTGTCTAAGTGAAGAAAGGAAAGATAGAAAGTTCATTGGGCTGTCAAAAGTCTGCCAGCAGTCATCTTCTAATGAAGATAGTCGATGCTTGAACGTCTAATGGGTAGGAGAGAGAGAAGGAACGTCTTTTCTCATTGCTTCCAGAGTTCTTACTGCTGACCAACCATGATTCCCAAAAGTGCAGAAATAAGTCTTCAGGGTACAGATAAAATCAATGTGCCGTTCAAGTTGATTGGTCAGTTCCATCAAAGAATATACTGCGTCAAATTTTGCTATAAGAAAGTATAGGACAATTTTTATAGGAAGCAGGGATTAGATGAGACAATTCTGTATTTAGGTATCACTACAGTCATGAGTATGTTTCAGTCAACTAGTTATAAATAACTAGAGGCAGTATCAAGTGGAAACAACACTTTTAAACACAAGTTGGTCTTAAATGAAGTTCCATCAAAGAACATACTTCATCAAACTTACTGCAAGAAAATATGGGACACTTTTGTATATTTTTTTTAATAGAATTATTCCAAACAGTGCATGAAGCTATTTGATGTAAGAAACTAAAAAGAACAAAAGATGATTATCACAAACACAGGAAATGCCTGTTGACCTTAATTTAAAAAAACAAACAAATGAAGCATGCATAGTCCCATGTGAGTGCACAGTGAATGAGGCATAAAAAAAAGTGATTGTTTTAGCATTTGCCCCCTCCCCCATTTAGGCCCAAAAGTCTCCAAGGTCTAACATATCTAAATATGAGTTCAGCACCATGCAAAACTGCTAAATAGACATACGCAGAAAATTTTAGACAAACATGGTAAAATAGTCCCAAAAATGGAGTGTTTTTATTAGCCATAAAAGAGCCACTGGGATACACCCAAGAGTTATCGTGAAGTATAGACAAACAAAATTATATAGAAATAAGTTAGTTACAAGTTTTCAGAAAGTTTTATAAAAATCTAATGCATCAATGTTTTTTTATAAGTACAAAAGTGTCAATTTTAGCCATTTTAACCTAAAAAGCACCCCTAGTGGGGCAACTGGAGTTTTCCTGGAAAATCCGTTCTGTTACTTTTTTTACTCATATCATGTTTAATGTTTGTGCAAAATTTTTAAAAATTCCAAATCGTAATTATTGAGAAAAGTGTGGACAAACGAACGAACAAGGGTGAATTTACAGGTCCACATTCCTTTTGTTGGGGGACCAAAAAAAAACAGTGCTATTAAGTAGGCGGAAAACAGTCGGCAATAAGAGAGTTCCGCAAACCTTTAGTTCTTGGAAATAATCTACTGGAATAGGAAGCTGTATTATAACAATACATGAAAACAGTGAATTGCTGAAAATCACTACATCAACAACCATAGTTCTTTAGACCATCGAAGGTCAGTTAGCAGTTTTCTGCAGGTAAAGATCGTTAGTGCTGGAGCGTCCAGTGAACAGAAACTGAAGAGAGAGGACACATCTTTTCATGTTGCTTCAAGGGTTCTCTCTGTTGGCCGACCCTGATTCCCAAAGGGGTCGAAGACAGGATGGGATCAATGTGCTAATGAAAGTGTAAACCAAATCCCCTGGCAAGGACATTTCTCCATGAGATAAAAATCTGTATTTATGACTAATACACAGTTACCATTTGGTAACATATTTTCTTGAAAGAATTTAATCGGATGACATCTTTTTTTATTATTAACATGTTGCAATGATGTATATATATAAAAAAAAAAAAAATTAACAAATAAAAATAAAACATTGATTTTTTTTTTTTTTTGCAGGAAGGAAACTATCGATGATAAAGAAACGATAAAACAATTGATTTTATTTTTTTAGTTAGGATTTAGATAGGATTTAGGTTCTTTATGACTATATTTTCATAAATAAATCATTGTAATGTATATCTACAAAAAAAATCCTCATTCAATTACAAAGTAAACGAGATGTATTGTCTTCCAAAAAGAAAGGAACAAAACGTATTTACTGAATGCCAGATGTTAAAGATATATTCTGTGAATTAAAGAAAATCCCACAGAGCTGGATCCACCTGTAAACTTCTCAAAGACCCCCACATACACATCGACACATTAAATCCAAACATCTGAAATACTAAACGGAAATCCATCCATCAAGTATTGAAATGAGATGTGACAAACAATGCACCAACAAATATATACTTATATATATATATATATATATATATATATATATATATATATATATATATATATATATGTAAACAGGCGGCAAAATGAAAGTCCACACTTGTAATTTTTTCAAAAAAGCAAATTTAAGCTAAATTTAATGTAACTTTAAACAAACTATACCTCAGTTGATTCGCCTTTTATTCTTCTATAATTTTACTTGTTCATATTTGACTTTTAATTGAAATATTCTAGTATTCACGTCAATTTAAAAAAATAACTTAAAATTGAGGAGACAAAAAGAAAGTCCGCACAATGGAAATTTGTTATTTAAATGTAACTTTAGGACATTAATGGAACACAATGAAGTAGTTAATATTTAGTAGCATAGCCCTTCTGCAATTTGACAGCTTGCAATCTTTTGGGAATTCCTTGAATTAGACTCCAGCAATACTTTGAGGAAAGGCAATCCCACTTTTCTTTAATTTTTGTCCAAAGCTCTTCAAAATTTGAAATTTTATCATCGCGTAGCTGTTGCTTGATGTAATGCCATACATTTTCAATAGGATTGAGGTCTGGAGATTGTGCAGGCCAATTCAAACACGGAATATCATGCTCTTCTAGGAACCTCTTGACATTGCCAGCTGTGTGAATGGGAGCATTATCCTGCATGAAGATGGGATTATCATCCAAATTCTGACCAAAGTAGGGTAGAAAATGCTCAGTCAACATATTAATGTACTAGGTCAAATTAATTCAACCTTGCAAGCGAACTTTAGGACTTGGATCATTGGTACTAATAATGCCCCACACCAAAACTGAACTTCCACCACCTTGCAGCATTGAAATTGAACACCTAGGATTAAATTCTTCGTCTTTCCTCCGACGGACGTACTGCCTACCATCACTGCCTAGCCTATTGAACTTGCTTTCATCGTTAAAAAGCACTTTTGACCAATATGAAGAGTCATGATCTTCATTGCATCTGACGGAGTCCAGATGGCACTTTCTGTTCTTTACAGAAATCATTGGCTTGCGTCTTGCAACATATCCTCGCAAATTAAATTCCTTTAATCTGTTCTTGACAGTAGAAAGAGGGCACTTTTTAACAAGATTGTACTGTTGTTGGATTTGGGGAGCCGTTTCAAATCTGTTTCTTAGGCTGTGGATCTTGATAGCATTGTCTTCCCTGTTAGAAGTAACTCTAGTATGACCAGATTTAGGGGCATCACAAACACTGCCGGTGTTTTGGTGCTTTTACACAGTCTTTCGTACCGTTTTCTCATCACATTTCAATCTGCAACTGATTTCTCGATTGGATAAACAAGAAAGGTGGAGATTAATGAGCTCCTGACGAACCCTGAGAGAAAGTCGTGGCATATGGACTAAATGTTATGTTGTATAACCTGGAACAGCAGCAATTATGATTAGAAATGCTTTGTTGCCTGTTGGTGGATATTTTAAACTGATTTAGGGGCGATAATTTAAGCTGGTTTTAAGCGAATTTGTTGCTGCAGACTTTCTTTTTGCCTCCTCAATTTGAAGTTATTTTTTTTAAATTGACGTGAACACTAGAATATTTCAATTAAAAGTCAAATATGACCAGGTAAAATTATAGAAGAATAAAAGGTGAATCAAATGAGGTATAGTTTGTTTAAACAGTTACATTAAATTTAGCTTAAATTTGCAGTTTTTGAAAAAATTACAAGTGCGGACTTTCTTTTTTGCCCGCACTATATATATACATATGCAGAAGATTATATATATATATATATATATATATATATATATATAATCTTCTCTAGAAGAAGTACCCATCGTTGATTTGGTTAAAAAAGAGTTTTAAAAAAATGGACTCTGATTTATGAAAGCGGGTGTGGGTGAAGAGATAACTTCAAACATTTGGGGTGTCAACACCAAAGCAACCTCCTCAAACGAATATGAGGGGGGCAGTAGTGGGAATCTTTATTGGCACAAATGTATGAACCCTTATTAGGGTTCCCCCATTATAAATGACCCCCATGGGGCCCCACTTCTGTCGGTGTGAGCGACCGATGTGGCCTGTAAACCCCCCCCCCTTCCCATGGTGGAGTTATCATGGCAAATTTGGTAGCTCTACAGCAAACAGTGTGAGCGCTGATAAGGTTCCCATTATAAGTGACACTCATGGGGGCCCCTACTCTATTAGTGAGGGTGAGTGGTGTAACCTGTCAAAACCTCCCCCTCCCCATAGTGGAGGATTATCCTGCCAAATTTGGTAGCTATAAGTGAAACAGTGTGGGGTGCATAGTTTTCCCCCTATTAGTGGGGTAGGGTGACTTCATCATACCCATTTTAGCTCCTTGATACCTCTTCTCTCATTGTATGTGGTCGGTTTAGTATAATAGTAGACCATACAGGAGGCTATTCGTGTACAGACACACACACACGCAGATGCTGAGCTTTATTATATATATATTACTCTTATTCACTCCAAGCAAGGCATATTGCCACTTGAAACGTAAGGGCTAATTATTTGGGGTCATGTCAAACGGGACTGTAGGGAGTTGGGCAGCGAAATGTCTGTTCACCTTACATTTTAAACTTCTGCATTTTAGTATAATCAAGGGAGCAGGAAACAAGGAGAAAATTCCAAAGTGTAGCAGTCCGAGGAAAGAAACTATTAGAGTAGAAGGCTTTCCGGCATCTAGAGAGCTCAACAGTGAAGGGGTGGGATTTTGCTGCTTGTCAGGTTAGTCAGGGGCATTACGTCAAGGAGCACAAGGGCTATGAGCTCTTCACAGCACATTCTATTAAAGTACCTATTTACTATGCCTCCCCACGGGACAGAGTTAGACACCAGGGTCGTTTTTTAACGTGGAGAAAAGGTACAAAAATAAAAATTGTCTCAGTCGTGAAGGATTTCTCCTCCACGGAAAGAGAACAAGAAATGGAAGTGCAGCATCTGAAGAACAGATACTACACTTTGATCTTGACCAAAAAGGCCAAGAAGGTCAGGGATGCAACATTGTGGCGATGGGACAGAGATTGGAGCTTGGCAGACAGTGCCGGACCTATTAGATTTGAGACTCTTTTTCTTTTTTCTTTTTTTTGTCTAAGAAAAGGTAATCCAACTTCTTTGCAGCAGCTTTGGCAATGTCCTCAATGTATTTGTTCCAATTCATGTTGCCTGTGAATGTTAGGCAGAGGAGTTTAAAAGATGGACTCTCAAATAGGGTGTTATTTCTTTTCTTTTCTTTTTTTTTTTTCTTTACAAAGGAATCACCACTTATCAAGGTCCCAGAGGCCACTCGAGGATAAGGATTAAAGAGTGTACAGTGGTCAAAAGGACAATATCATAGTAATCATTAGAAGTGGAAATTTGGTAAATTGGATTACGTAAGGGGAACAGATTATCAAGAACTTGTTTACATTGGACTTGAAGTCAGCTGGAAAACAGGTAAATGGAACAGAGTTCCACAGGCGTGCAGTTCTAAGAAAGAAACTTTGTTTATGGAATCTACATTTAGGTTTAGGCACGGATAAAGAGTGGGGGAAATTATTGATAGTGTTTTCAGCCAAACGAGTGTTTCTCGGGAATTTTTGGCAAGGGGGTACCTTAGATTGCAGCTCAGACGAGCACTTGCCATGAAAATAACGATACATCAGAGACAGGCTTGCAACATCTCTTCTGTGAAAGAGAGGTTGCAGGGAAAAGAGAAAGGCATCTCCCACTAGGCTACGAAGTCTATTCTGAACTCTGTCAAGGCAGGATAAGATCTTCCTAGCAACTCCTGCCCAGATGTGACAGCAATACTCCATCCTTGGATGTACCTGGCTCTTATATAGGTGGTATTGCATCAGCAATGTGTTATGGCAATCGTTAATAGAGAAGGATTTTTGTAGTTGTTAAATTTCGTTAATATTGATTCTGGATTTGAATCGTGAACAGTTATGTTGATAACTTTTAATCAAGGAGTTAATTTTACCCGTCCCGGGACAGGTACTCTTTTAATTTTGTATAAATATGAACTAGTAATATTTTTTTAATTTATTTCATATTTCATTCCAAGTGCAAATTTTTCATTAAATAAACAATTATAAAGCATTACTCGGTTTTCTAAAGTTTTCAAATTTAACTTTACGTAATAGTGCTTTTAAAAAAATGTGACTAACTCTAGTTCAGTTTTCGCGCTAACCACATCAATTAGACTTGACTTTAATACAATCGTCAACAAGGTCGGACGGACAATTTTTCTGTTATAGAGACCATCACCCCTCGACTTAACATCACCAACAAACCGAGAGGAAAATAAATACAAGGTGACCTAAAAAAAAAAAAAAACAGAAGACATTCAATTGTTTTTCTGAGCATTTTACAGTCAACGGAGAAAAAAAGACCAAAGACCCTAGTGTTTTAATGTGATGTTTTGAATATAATAAACTAGTTATGAACAAAGTTTCATTTCATTCAGACAAAACACTAAGAAACGGGTCCTAATAAGAGTTGGGCCCATTTTTGGGGGGTCACCCTGTAATTACAAAGTTTTCTGTGATTAAGATGGATGTCACCGAAAGTCCCAGAAAAAAAAAAAAATTATTGTTTTTTTTTTTTCATCTAATAAAACAATTATACAGCGTTGCTTGGTTTTTATGAAATAATGCTTTCAAAATGTGTGACTAATTCTTAAAAATGTTCCTCTTCGTGTTGTATTTTTATAGAATTAATGCCATTTGTATATCAGCAACTATAAAACAATTTAAAACCTAAGTTTCTCTCCTTCTCTAACATCAGGGGTCTACGTTCCAACTTTCCAAAAGTTGAAACCCAATTACAGGAGACGAAAGCGGACATATTCTTCCTAAGCGAAACTGGCATTAGGCCGACCACTTCCCTAGACAAGTTCATAATTAAAGGATATTCTAACTTAACATCTAAATCTGACCCCCAAAGATCACCATGGGTATGGAATATGTGCATACATTAAGGATGGCTTTCCATGTTGTAGGGATATCTGCAGAGAAGACCCTAATTTACCTTATATGTGCTTCCGGGTTGCACTTGCTTACACCACCGCATTTATATTTACCCTCTATCACTCCCACAACAGCGGAGTTACTATCTTTAAGATTATATCTGAGAAAATTGACCACATCCTGTCTGCTCATCCCTCGGCTAATATGCACCTTTGTAGTGACTTCAATGTCCACAATGTGGAATGGCTGACCCACTCGAACAAGACAGATGATGAGGGGAGATTTTGTAATGACTTCGCCATTGCCTATGACCTCACCCAGATTGTTCACAGACCCACCCGTGTGGCCGATACTTCCGATCAGTACGTAAGCCTTCTAGACTTTTCTCACAACTTCCCCTGAGCTATTTTCATGTTCCGTTTTGTCTCCTCTGTGATCTGCCGACCACTTGGTTGTATCACTTAAGATAAAAATAAAATGTAATAAGTTTTACGTCGTACCTCACCACCCTACAGTATACCGATACTCTACGGCTGACTGGGATAACTTCCGTACATTTATATCTGATCTACCTCTGCATTCCATGTTTAAAAAGGATGTGTCCTCTATAGTGTCAGACCTGACCGAATGGTTAATTGTAGGCATAGACCAATTCATACCATCCAAAAAATTCCTAACAAAAACCTAACAGCCAGCCATGGTTCTCCCCAGAATGTGCTGCTGCCCTCGCGCACAGAAATCATTTTTTTTCCATGGCTACAACATAATAGATGCACTGAGACTAAAGCTGCTTTCAGGACTGCTAGCAACCACTGTAAAACAGTAATAAAAAATGCAAGGGAGCTATATGCTCAGTCCGTTAAATCCAAAGTAGCTGAGCAGCAGCTTGGGTCCCACCAGTTTTGGCAAATAGCAAACAGGATCCTGAACAGAAGCATGCTTTCTATCCCAACCATCATCAATGGACCAGAGTTCATCTCGTCAGCATCAGACAAGGCCAAACTATTTTGAACTTTGAAGCTAATTTTACCCTATGCGACAAAGGTCATCAACTCCCTATATTTCCTCCTATAACAGACAACACGCTATGCAACATACAAATATCTGTGCATGGGGTCGCCAAGCTAATCAAGAACCTTGATTCCAGTAAAGCAACTGGCCCTGACGGCATTCCAATTATATTGTTGAAAAAGCTTCGACCAGAACCTGCTCCCATACTTATAAAACTGTTTAAGCATTGCCTTAAGTAGAAGTGCTTCCCCACACTCTGGAAAATCTCATCAGTATTTCATCTGTATTTAAGAATTCAGGTGATAACTCATCTTCCTTCCAGTACAGACCAATTAGCCTCCTATGTGTCGTGAGCAAGTTGCTGGAATCCATATTAAATAGAGAAGTAGTCAACCACCTCAGCAGAAATAACCTTCTTAGTGACATGCAATATCGTTTCCGTTATACCAGATCTACAGCAGATGTGCTAACGGTTATAGCTCATAGGATTAGTGAATCTTTCAACAAGGGCTTATTTTCTAGGGCAATTGCTCTTGACATATCAAAGGCCTTCGATAAGATATGGCATAAAGGCCTACTTCACACGATTTCCAACTACGGTATGACTGGAAATATTTTCTCAATCATTAAATCATTTCTCTCTGATAGACTCATAAGAGTAGTGATTGATGGGCAGAAATCAGAGGCCCTCAGTATTAATGCTGGAATCCCTAAGGATCCATCCTGGGCCCAACTCTCTTCCTGATCTACATCAATGATCTCCCAAAACACATGCTAAAATCATTCGTTGACATCTATACTGATGACACGACCATCTATGGTAAGACATGTACGAGGGGCGTGCAATAAGTAATGCCCCTGACCCACTTTCAGTTGTCTGATCTAGCTGAAATTTTGCATGTGCAATTATTTATATCTCTACAGGTTATGTGGCAAATTACAGCTCTGAACTAATTGTGGTTTCTGTTTTACAGGTGTTTGAACTGAGTCAGCTGTGAAATGGAGCCTGTTGAATGTCGAGCAGTGATCCGGTTTTTGTATTTGAAAGGACGCACACCACAGGAGACTTTTGATGAAATGAAAGAAACTTATGGTGATAATGCCCCCTCATATGGCCTTGTAAAACGCTGGCATTGTGAATTCAAACATGGCCAGAAGTCTGTGGAAACAGCTCCCAGATCTGGTCGTCCCTATTCTGCCATTGATGGAGCATCTGTCCGTCAAGTTGAGGCTGCCATTTTGGAAAATCGGCGCATTACTATTCGCCAAATAGCCCAAGATGTCAAAATTAGTACAGGGTCTGTGGAAACTATCATTCATGACCATTTGCATATGCATAAGGTGTCTGTCAGATGGATTCCCAGATTGCTCACACCATTCCAGAAGCGAGGACGCGTCGAATGCTCGAGGATGAATTTGGAGATGTGCCAAGAAGATGAGTCAAAGGTTTTCAAAAGACTGATTACACAGGATGAAATCTGGGCTGATCACTATGATACAGAGACCAAAGCCCAGTCAATGCAGTGGAAGCACTTGGACTCACCACCTCCAATAAAGGCAAGGGTGCAGCCACTGGCAAGGTCATGCTTACAGTTTTCTGAGACCAGGATAGAGTAGTGATGACAGATTTCCTGGCAAAGGGTACCACAATTACAGGAGCCTATTATTCTTCACTTTTAAGGAAATTAAGAAAGCTATCAAAATCAAGAGACGGGGCAAGATTAGCAAAGGTACCCTCCTCCTGCAGAACAACGCTCTGGTCCACAACTCGCATGTCGCCAGATCAGAAGCACGGGCGTGTGGTTATGAAATCCTCCCCTATCCTCCCTACTCTCCTGACCGTGCACCCTCTGACTTTCACCTCTTCCCAGCCATGAAGTTGTTTTTGAAAGGGAAGCGTTTCTCAGATGATACAGCCTTGATTTCTGAAGTCACGTCGTGGTTGGAGGACCAACCTGGGGTGTTCTACAAAAACAGTCTCCAGAGCTGCATCAAACGATGGGAGAAATGCATAACTCTGGGTGGTTCCTATGTAGAGAAATACTAATAACTGTGCCAAGTTTCATTGCTCTACTGCTATGGGAAGTGGGTCAGGGGCATTACTTATTGCACGCCCCTCGTAAGGCCATAAATGACAAAGTTCTCTCTGATTCTCTCTCTTCTGATCTTGAGCGCAGGGTACAGTGAGTGAAGAGGTGGCTGGTTGCTTTTAATGCATCTAAAACCAAGCTCCTATCTTTACATCATAAACGCTCTGATCCCCACCTGGCATCAGTTGAAATGGATGGCTCTCGTCTAGGGGAGGCTCCATGCTTTGATAAGCTTTTGGGATTGACCTTTACTCCTGACCTGAAATGGAACACGTACATCAAGTCTATTGCCAAGGTCGCTGGAAAAATGGTAGGACCTTTCTACCGCTCCAGAAGATATCTCACTGCTGATGCAATTCTCTATCTATATAAAAGCCAAGTACGTCCAAGGATGGAGTACTGTTGCCACATCTGGGCAGGAGCTGCTAAAAACAGCCTATCCTGCCTTGACAGAGTACAAAATAGGCTTAGTGGCTTAGTGGGGGATGCCCTTTTCTCTTCCCTGCAACCTCTCTCCCACAGAAGAGACGTAGCGAGTCTGTCTTTATTTTATCGTTACTTCCATGGCAAGTGCTTGTCTGAGCTCCAATCCCTGGTCTCCCCTCTACGATCTTTCACGATAAACACCCGTCTAGCTAAAACCAGTCCAAAATTTTCCCCACTCTTTAACTCTGCTAAAACTAAAACGTAGATTCTATGAACAAAGCTTCTTTCTTAGAAGTGCACACCAGTGGAACTCTCTTCCTTCTGCCTGTTTCCCACCTAACTACAATTTGGATGTCTTCAAGTTCAACATAAACAAATTCCTGATGACCCACCACCTAAGTAAGACACTTTATTAAATCTCCAATACTAACGATTACTGCGATACTATCCCATTGATTACAGTACACGCAATAACCCTTATCCCCGAGTGGCTTCCGGGCCTTGATAAGTGGTGACTTCTATGTAAAAAGAAAAGAAAAAAGTTTCACTTTTCTCTTTTTATATTTTGTTAGTTTTCATAATGTTCATAACAGAACGTGATGCCAATTAAGATAAGGTATTTGTCTAGTTTAATCAAGACATTAAAAAAAATGAAAATATTGAAAAAAAAAATTATATTGTACGACCTAGTGATGGCACGATTACAATATTTTTCCCGATTCCGATACAATTACCGATTCCGATTCTTTATAAATCTCTAAATATTTAACAATAAAAGTGTTATTTTGTCCCGATTTCCATAGAATCACTTCTTAAATATGCATATATTTTCTCAAACGTAAAAACACACTCGTGAGGGGGATGATATAGAGATTTTAGTCGTATTAGAATTTTAAATCAATAAATATTTATTATTTTATTATTACTACAAGCAGTGGAACATGTTTCTTAAACCAAAATCAAATAAAAAAGATAATTAAAGGAATCGTTTTTGGCATCGGAAAAATAGGTTCAAAGTTGTCCAATTCCGATACCGATTCCCCAAAAAGCTCCGATTTTTCAAATTCCTGATTCTGATTTTGATTAATTGTCCCAACACTAGTACGTACCCGTTATGGAATTAAGTTCTCATAAAAAATTCACTTAATTTGATTAAGTAGTTATGTTTTGTTTTGTTTTGTTTTTTTACAGAGGAAAATCAAATTTTAATGAGATTGATTGTATCCTGCCATCTTGCTTATTTCGCAGACGAAGATGGGGTTCCTTTAAATGAAGAAATGATTAACAAAGGAAAAAATAAAAAAAGGATTAAAAAAGGACAGAGAAATTCTGTAAAATAAGTGAAAAAAGCGAAAATATTTACCTAAGTATTTTTCCTGTCAAAATCATATGTACGCTGAACTATTCTATCCTTCAACAAACTTGCATGATATTCAGTCTATCCTTATGAACAAGAACACTTTAAGCTACTAACCCGTTTCTCTCGTATACTAACGAAGATGACAAATAAAGTAGTTTTTAAATGTTAAAATGAGTAAATGATGAAAATAAAAATTCCTTTCGTCGTCTTCATTATCTAAAATCTTGTCAAATTTTGACAAACTTTAAGCAGTGATCAGTTATCGTGCTTGGCGCCCCCTCCTCCTCCACAAAATAGGCAAGATGGCGGGATACGATCGACCTCATAAAAATTTGATTTTCCTTTGTAAAAAAAAAAAAAATACTTGATCAAATTAAGTGAAATTTTTTATGAGAACTTAATTTCATAACGGGTACGTACAATATAATTTTTTTTTTTCTTTTTTCAATATTTTCATTTTTTTAATATATTGATTAAACTAAACAAGTACCAAGATTAAAAAACAAAAGAAAAAAGAAATCTTGCAAAACTTTATTCATGATCACCTTAATGGTTTTTATTTCTCAGGACCACACACATCTGTGCAGAATACCATATTGCTTTTCACCCGCACTAAAAACTGGATTTTAAGAAAAAGACTATGACGATATTTTCAATTCATGATTTACTTTATTTTATCTGGCAAGATGTATAATACATAAAGTAAAGTTGATTTTACCTCATATATTCATGTCCAGTGGGTTTTATATATATATATAAATATATATTGAGTTCAGATTGTCTAACTGATGAGCCCAAATGAAGGCGAAACTCGAGTCTTGGACTTCCGTTTTGTTTACTGTCAGGGCTCTTGTGGGCTGCGACGTTGTTTGGCTGTGGAATTTATTAGAAAGAGAGAGAGAGAGAGAGAGAGAGAGAGAGAGAGAGCTCATATTGATCCATGTTGTTAAAAAGAAAAATATTTACTAAGAAATATTAATTTGCACACAATATATAAATACATAATGACTAAATTAGGTACAAGGCCATTCATAAGTGTGGGGATAGTGGGTGTTATTGGTCATCCTTGGTCTCAAATGCTTAAAATGGCCTATCTTACTCTTACTAGAAATATCTGTCACCACAATACCACATTCACTCTAACCCATACTGGGGTCTATAATTAATGATAAGGGTTAATGAGTATACGGTGGTTACCAATACAACAGCATAGTAATTGTTAGTGATGGAAATAGGGAAAAATTAGATTATTTAAGGGAAAGTTTCAACAAGAACTTGTTTACATTGGACTTGAAGACGACCAAGTTGTAGTTGGATAGAAAACAGATTAGCAGAACAGAATTCTACAAGCGAGAAGTTCTAGAAAAAAAGTTTGGATCATGGAATGTGCGCTTAGATTTAGGCATAGAGTGTGAGGGAAATTGTGTTGCTATATTTTTTTGTGAAAGTTTGATGGGGAGGAACATAGATTGAAGCTCAGACGAGTACTTGCCATGAAAATAGTGATAGAACAGACTGGCAACATCTCTTTTGTAGGAAATAGGTTGCAGGGAGGAGAAAACAACATCTCCTATGTTTCAAAATTGGTTTTGAACTCCGAGCAGCCCGATACAAATGTGGCAGCAGTACTCCATTTGAGGACGTATCTGGCTCTTATACAGGTAGAGGATTGTGTCTTGAGATAGATGGTTTCTGGAGCAGTAGAATGATGGAACTATGGCCTCAATGGTATTTATGAAAGACAGACGCATATTGGAGGTTGAGAACCGATTTTATTTACTACCAACAATTTGTATTAGGAGACGTAAAGTGTTCGTAGGATGGAATGTGATTTAACAAAGGAGATGAATGTTCGTAAACTGTTTGTAGGTATGTATGAATTGACAAGGAATGAATGTTCGTAAAATGTTTGTAGGTATGTATGAATTGACAAGGAATGAATGTTCGTAAAATGTTTGTAGGTATGTATGAATTGACAAGGAATGAATGTTCGTAAAATGTTTGTAGGTATGTATGAATTGACAAGGAATGAATGTTCGTAAAATGTTTGTAGGTATGTATGAATTGACAAGGAATGAATGTTCGTAAAATGTTTGTAGGTATGTATGAATTGACAAGGAATGAATGTTCGTAAAATGTTTGTAGGTATGTACGAATTGACATGGAATGAATGTTCGTAAAATGTTTGTAGGTATGTATGAATTGACAAGGAATGAATGTTCGTAAACTGTTTGTAGGTATGCATGAATTGACAAGGAATGAATGGTCGTAAAATGTTTGTAGGTATGTATGAATTGACAAGGAATGAATGTTCGTAAAATGTTTGTAGGTATGTATGAATTGACAAGGAATGAATGTTCGTAAAATGTTTGTAGGTATGTACGAATTGACATAGAATGAATGTTCGTAAAATGTTTGTAGGTATGTATGAATTGACAAGGAATGAATGTTCGTAAACTGTTTGTAGGTATGTATGAATTGACAAGGAATGAATGGTCGTAAAATGTTTGTAGGTATGTATGAATTGACAAGGAATGAATGTTCGTAAAATGCTTGTAGGTATGTATGAATTGACAAGGAATGAATGTTCGTAAAAGGTTTGTAGGTATGTATGAATTGACAAGGAATGAATGTTCGTAAAATGTTTGTAGGTATGTATGAATTGACAAGGAATGAATGTTCGTAAAATGTTTGTAGGTATGTATGAATTGACAAGGAATGAATGTTCGTAAAATGTTTGTAGGTATGTATGAATTGACAAGGAATGAATGTTCGTAAAATGTTTGTAGGTATGTATGAATTGACAAGGAATGAATGTTCGTAAAATGTTTGTAGGTATGTATGAATTGACAAGGAATGAATGTTCGTAAAATGTTTGTAGGTATGTATGAATTGACAAGGAATGAATGTTCGTAAAATGTTTGTAGGTATGTATGAATTGACAAGGAATGAATGTTCGTAAAATGTTTGTAGGTATGAATGAATTGACAAGGAATGAATGTTCGTAAAATGTTTGTAGGTATGTATGAATTGACAAGGAATGAATGTTCGTAAAATGTTTGTAGGTATGTATGAATTGACAAGGAATGAATGTTCGTAAAATGTTTGTAGGTATGTATGAATTGACAAGGAATGAATGTTCGTAAAATGTTTGTAGGTATGTATGAATTGACAAGGAATGAATGTTCGTAAAATGTTTGTAGGTATGTATGAATTGACAAGGAATGAATGTTCGTAAACTGTTTGTAGGTATGTATGAATTGACAAGGAATGAATGTTCGTAAAATGTTTGTAGGTATGTATGAATTGACATGGAATGAATGTTCGTAAAATGTTTGTAGGTATGTATGAATTGACAAGGAATGAATGTTCGTAAAATGTTTGTAGGTATGTATGAATTGACAAGGAATGAATGTTCGTAAAATGTTTGTAGGTATGTATGAATTGACAAGGAATGAATGTTCGTAAAATGTTTGTAGGTATGTATGAATTGACAAGGAATGAATGTTCGTAAAATGTTTGTAGGTATGTATGAATTGACAAGGAATGAATGTTCGTAAAATGCTTGTAGGTATGTATGAATTGACAAGGAATGAATGTTCGTAAAAGGTTTGTAGGTATGTATGAATTGACAAGGAATGAATGTTCGTAAAATGTTTGTAGGTATGTATGAATTGACAAGGAATGAATGTTCGTAAAATGTTTGTAGGTATGTATGAATTGACAAGGAATGAATGGTCGTAAAATGTTTGTAGGTATGTATGAATTGACAAGGAATGAATGTTCGTAAAATGTTTGTAGGTATGTATGAATTGACAAGGAATGAATGTTCTTAAACTGTTTGTAGGTATGTATGAATTGACAAGGAATGAATGTTCGTAAAATGTTTGTAGGTATGTATGAATTGACAAGGAATGAATGTTCGTAAAATGTTTGTAGGTATGTATGAATTGACAAGGAATGAATGTTCGTAAAATGTTTGTAGGTATGTATGAATTGACAAGGAATGAATGTTCGTAAAATGTTTGTAGGTATGAATGAATTGACAAGGAATGAATGTTCGTAAAATGTTTGTAGGTATGTATGAATTGACAAGGAATGAATGTTCGTAAAATGTTTGTAGGTATGTATGAATTGACAAGGAATGAATCTTCGTAAAATGTTTGTAGGTATGTATGAATTGACAAGGAATGAATGTTCGTAAAATGTTTGTAGGTATGTATGAATTGACAAGGTATGAATGTTCGTAAAATGTTTGTAGGTATGTATGAATTGACAAGGAATGAATGTTCGTAAACTGTTTGTAGGTATGTATGAATTGACAAGGAATGAATGTTCGTAAAATGTTTGTAGGTATGTATGAATTGACATAGAATGAATGTTCGTAAACTGTTTGTAGGTATGTATGAATTGACAAGGAATGAATGGTCGTAAAATGTTTGTAGGTATGTATGAATTGACAAGGAATGAATGTTCGTAAAATGTTTGTAGGTATGTATGAATTGACAAGGAATGAATGTTCGTAAACTGTTTATAGGTATGTATGAATTGACAAGGAATGAATGTTCGTAAAATGTTTGTAGGTATGTATGAATTGACAAGGAATGAATGTTCGTAAAATGTTTGTAGGTATGTATGAATTGACAAGGTATGAATGTTCGTAAACTGTTTGTAGGTATGTATGAATTGACAAGGAATGAATGTTCGTAAAATGTTTGTAGGTATGTATGAATTGACAAGGAATGAATGGTCGTAAAATGTTTGTAGGTATGTATGAATTGACAAGGAATGAATGTTCGTAAAATGTTTGTAGGTATGTATGAATTGACAAGGAATGAATGTTCGTAAAATGTTTGTAGGTATGTATGAATTGACAAGGAATGAATGGTCGTAAAATGTTTGTAGGTATGTATGAATTGACAAGGAATGAATGTTCGTAAAATGTTTGTAGGTATGTATGAATTGACAAGGAATGAATGTTCGTAAAATGTTTGTAGGTATGTATGAATTGACAAGGAATGAATGTTCGTAAAATGTTTGTAGGTATGTATGAATTGACAAGGAATGAATGTTCGTAAAATGTTTGTAGGTATGTATGAATTGACAAGGAATGAATGTTCGTAAACTGTTTGTAGGTATGTATGAATTGACAAGGAATGAATGTTCGTAAAATGTTTGTAGGTATGTATGAATTGACATAGAATGAATGTTCGTAAACTGTTTGTAGGTATGTATGAATTGACAAGGAATGAATGGTCGTAAAATGTTTGTAGGTATGTATGAATTGACAAGGAATGAATGTTCGTAAAATGTTTGTAGGTATGTATGAATTGACAAGGAATGAATGTTCGTAAACTGTTTGTAGGTATGTATGAATTGACAAGGAATGAATGTTCGTAAAATGTTTGTAGGTATGTATGAATTGACAAGGAATGAATGTTCGTAAAATGTTTGTAGGTATGTATGAATTGACAAGGAATGAATGTTCGTAAAATGTTTGTAGGTATGTATGAATTGACAAGGAATGAATGTTCGTAAAATGTTTGTAGGTATGTATGAATTGACAAGGAATGAATGTTCGTAAAATGTTTGTAGGTATGTATGAACTGACAAGGAATGAATGTTCGTAAAATGTTTGTAGGTATGTATGAATTGACAAGGAATGAATGTTCGTAAAATGTTTGTAGGTATGTATGAATTGACAAGGAATGAATGTTCGTAAAATGTTTGTAGGTATGTATGAATTGACAAGGAATGAATGTTCGTAAAATGTTTGTAGGTATGTATGAATTGACAAGGAATGAATGTTCGTAAAATGTTTGTAGGTATGTATGAATTGACAAGGAATGAATGTTCGTAAAATGTAACTTATCTTTTGGATGATGGAGAGAGTTAGGGTAGGCCGGTCATCCTGCTGTCGGTGATGCGTGTCCTGGCTTCTAACTGGAAAGCGAGTGACTTCTTTCATCAGCACTAGCAGCCCGGCATCTTTGTCTTCTTTCTCCTCCTTTCTTCTTTGGTTTGTGTGAATTAGGCATTGTTTAGAATTGAAGGCGTTTGGCCCATAACATGAGAGCGTACTCGGCTTCAGTTCACTGATGCCTTATTTCTTTTTCTTCTTTATCTCTTTAGGTCGGGTGGGAGAATCCGTCCGTGCGTTCACTTCTTTGGTTTGTATGAATTAGGCGTTGTTTAGAATTGAAGGCGTTTGGCCTATAACATGAGAGCATAGTCAGCTTCAGTTCACTGGTGCCTTATTTCTTTTTCTTCTTCATCTCTTTAGGTCGGGTGGGAGAATCCGTCTGTGCGTTCACTGACACAGCAGGGCGAATCTCTTCTTCCTCTCTTTTGGTCCCCTCATTTTATAGTGGCAAACCGGCTCCCAGCGACTGTGATATTTGAGGTGTTTATTTTAGGCGTGGAGCTCTGCCATTGGTCGATAATTATTTTGTGGTTATCTTATTTTTTTCCTCCCAAGCGGAAGCGATGCGTGGAGCCATGTGCAAAAGACGATTTTTCATTTTGTCTCTCATGGTGGATGTGTTAACATCCGGTTCGCTGCTAATTCTCATCATGTTCCCACACACATCGCCACCCGAAATAGCGGAGCTATTCCGGAAGTGTCGGTGAGGATTTAGGTGGATAGGGTTTGAAATCAAGTCGGGGGAAGATTTGTGAGGACATGATAGAATCTCGTGGTCTCATTGGATATGTTCCTCAGTTCGAATTGAGCGTTGCATATAGCGAACCATCCGTCCACAGCAGCATGCATAAATCCCGGTATCTTTACAGAGACCGCTGACACAGTATCCTCCATTGCGAAATTTGTGGGTTACGCATTCAGTGGTTGACAAAAATGTTTAATAGCTTAGCAGATTGCTTTTCGTCCTGTTAATGTAGTTAAACTTTTTTTTGTTTTTTGTTGTTTTTGTGAAGGTTGCTGTTTGTATAATTGTTCGCCAATTCTTATTTTAGTCACGTAAATTATTTTGAGAAAAAAAAAATGGGTTCTCGTAACTTCAGCAATAATACGTCTGTCCTTTTATTATTATTATTTATTTATTTTTGGAATGTGCGATTTTATCGTGGTCGGCGGGTACACCATTTATGGCGGCCTAGGGTATAGAAGGAAATGTGTGTTCCTCTCGCGTTCGGGTGTCACCATTTATGGCCTCCATGTTTTATAAAAGGGGGATTTAACAAAGGAGATGAATGTTCGTAAACTGTTTGTAGGTATGTATTAATTGACAAGGAATGAATGTTCGTAAACTGTTTGTAGGTATGTATGAATTGACAAGGAATGAATGTTCGTAAAATGTTTGTAGGTATGTATGAATTGACAAGGAATGAATGTTCATGAAATGTTTGTAGGTATGTATGAATTGACAAGGAATGAATGGTCGTAAAATGTAACTTATTTTTTGGACGATGGAGAGGGTTAGGGTAGGCTGGTCATCCTGCTATCAGTGATGTGTGTCCTGGCTTGTAACTGAAAAGCGAGTGACTTCTTTCATCAGCGCTAGCAGCCCGGCGTCTTTGTCTTCTTTCTCCTCCTCTCTTCTTTGGTTTGTGTGAATTAGGCATTGTTTAGAATTAAAGGCATTTGGCCCATAACATGAGAACGTAGTCGGCTTCAGTTCACTGGTGCCTTATTTCTTTTTCTTCTTCATCTCTTTAGGTCGGGTGGGAGAATCTACCCGTGCGTTCACTTACACAGCAGGGCGAATCTCTTCTTCCTCTCTTTTGGTCCCCTCATTTTATAGTGGCAAACCGGCTCCCAGCGACTGTGATATTTGAGGTGTTTATTTTAGGTGCTGAGCTCTGCCATTGGTCAACAATTATTTTATGGTTATCTTATTTTTTTCTTCCCAAGTGGAAGCGATGCATGGAGCCATGTGCAAAAGACGATTTTTCATTTTGTCTCTCATGGTGGATGCATTAACATCCGGTTCGCTGCTAATTCTCATCATGTTCCCACAGAACCATTTTTCTAGTGACCTTCGCAACTGATATTTTATCTATACAATAGAAAATAATGAAATTAGTTTGTTTGCTCACTTAATACATATTGTGAAATTGGCGATCAAATACGTTACAAAACAAAAATATAATTTCGACAGCATGTGTTTTATATATAAATTATTAAACAGAACCAGGTTTCTGTTTTTCTTCTTCTTTTTTTTTTTTTTTAAATTGGTATCAATAAAATATTTTGGTTTTTTTGTGTACCCAAAAAATATTTTCATTGCTGCCTTCCTATTTCACGCTATTTTACATTGCTTTTTTAATCTAAAATTTATATCCTAATTGCTGTGCATCCTATGAACCAGATTTTTATAAATATCCACTAGGGCTCAACCAGAGACAGACGCAAACTGCTTGAATATACCGATGATGATCAAGTTAATCAGTCAATCAAAAAGCAACAACAAACGTGATTAATCAATAAAAAGCCAAGCAAACGACTTTTTAATAAATTTAGTTTTTAATTTTAATCAGTCAGAAGAATTGGAGCAGACGACAATAAATTTAACAATGATGGATAAATTATTAGACGCCAGAGCAAGTCATTAATCCTCAAGATTATTTACCTGTGGACATACGATATTCACACTAAAACAAAATATGAAAAGAGAATGTGGGGTGGGCTCGGAACATACAGATACCAATTAGTGGAACTAAACTTAAACCCTAACCTTAACCCTAACGCTAAGCTCTTGTGCCCCCTCAACGTAAATACCCCCAACAAACTCAACAAGAAACAAAATACCAACTCTACAAAGTAGAAATCCCCAGATGCCAGAAAGCTTTCTACTAATAGTTTCTTTCCTAAGACTGTTAGACTTTGAAATTCCCTTCCGGGTTCCTGCTTCCCTTACTATACTGACCTGCAGAAGTTTAAATGTAATGTAAACAGACATTTTGTTGCACAACTCCCTACATAGTATCCCTGCAAATTATGTCCTAGATAGTAGCCCCTGTGGCACTGTGCCGTGTTTAGGGGTGAAAATTCAATTCAAAAAAACAAAATTTTTAACCTAAAATCCTAACCCTAAACCCGCCAAAATTTCGTTTTTAATCATGCAAAAAAAACAAACAAATGTTTCTACTTATACAAAAAATAAAACGATCTTCATTCATGAAATACTTACAGCATTTGTTGTTATGTTAATAATGGTTTGAAGTATTGCGTATTTAAACAATTCATGACTTCTTAAGTCAATTCAAGGGAAAATGTTTTGATTTTAGTTTTTTTCTTTTGCTTTTTTTGTTTTTTTTAATTTATAATAAGAATTTTATTGTACCAGAAATAGTTTATTTTTATTATGGGAGATGTGCGATTTGAATTCGATCCTGAATGTTCGTGATCTCCCATGAGCATGAAATTATTAAAATCAAAGTCCATGGATAACAATAGGAAATGTGCATTTTTATAAGACAAAACTCGAGAATTATAATCCAAGTCGAAAAATAATATTTATGTCTATAAATAAAATATATATTTGTATCTATAATTGTAAGGGTATTGGCTGGAAGTTTTTTTTGTGACTGAAGAAATCCTTCATGACTGAGGAAATCATTATTGTCAACATATTTTATGAAGAAACACCACTAAGTATACCAGGAAGGCAAGAGTTTTGTGAGGAAAAATATTCATTCTTTGTTGGTTGCATTCGTAAAGAATTGAGTAATGTCTCTGTTGCAGTTTGAATTTGGTATTCTTAGCAGTTTTTCCGTCTTTTCAGAGAGTCTAACATGGGCAACGGCGATGGCGACTTGCAGAAATGTTGTCGAAACTGATTTGTTTTTGGTGCGTCGGGCCTTTTATATTTGCTTTCTAGGATGCTCCAGCCCATTTACTGTCTACATATGCAAATAGACAAAAATATAGTCCCATAGATTTGTATGTAAAAAAATTGCATCACAACCACAATTCTATGCGCCAACGGAACTGCGTGGGCAAACAGTGATAAAATCAAATTGTTCCTGAAATTAATAAATTTTGGCCAAATAGATTTTTCTAATTACGTGACGAGTGACTTGATTTAGTTGCTCACTACAAAATGAATGGATTTCGTTTTTAGGACGCACTCCGTTTTGACAAGCTTCCTTTTTTTCACTCCTGACCTGAAACGGAAAACTTACATCAAAACCATTGCCATAGTTGCTATTTACAATGCCTCCCCACGGGACAGAGTTAGACACCAGGGTCGTTTTTAACGTGGAGAAAAGGAACAAAAATAAAAATTGTCTCAGTCGTGAAGGATTTCTCCTCCACTGACAGAGAACAAGAAATTGAAGTGCAGCATCTGAAGAACAGATACTACACTTTGATCTTGTCCTGAAGGCCATTGCCATAGTTGCTCGAAAAATGATTGGATGATTCTAACACTCTCGAAGATATCTCGCTCCCAACGCAATCCTGTATAAAAGCTAAATACATAGGAGCTGCTCAGAGCACCCTTTCCTGTCCTGACAGGATACAAAACCGACTTCGAAATCTAGTGGATGATGTTCTTTTCCCCTCCTAACTTCCTCTTTTTCACAGAAGAGATGTTGCGAGTCTTTTGCTGCTCTATCACTGTTTTCATGGCAGGTGCTCGACTGAGCTCCAATCTATGGTTCCCTCCTCCTATAAAACATTCACAATAAAAACTAGACTACTTACAACCACTGTCAACAATTTCTCCTACTCTCTGTGATTAAAACTAAACAAAAATTCCATGAGCAAAGTTTCTTTCTTAGAACTACCCGTCTGTGGAATGCAATACCATAGGGCTACTTCCTGACTGATTATAACATGGTCGTTTTCAAGTCCCATGTAAACAAGTTCTTGTAGAGCCATCATCTTAGACAATCAACTTCTGCCCAATTTCCACTATTACTGAAAACAGCATATTCTTTTCGTTGTTTTGACTATTCGTTGATAGCTTGTATGCTTTTTCGGTGGATTAACTGTGTCTGTGTCGGATATATACTCGAGAGTCAAAACTCTACTGATCATCATGGTATTGTCTCATCCGCCACTCACTCATTTAACCCTTAATCTCGAGTGGATTATTGGCCTTTATAACTGGTGACTCCCTAGTAAAAAAAAAAAGAAGTTCCCCAACTTTCTTCAGGTACCTTTTGTCAATTTATGTGATAAACCTAGACCTCATTAAAAAAAAATCAAGAGAGCATTGAATTGGAAAAAAAATTGCCCCAGTCTAAAAGGATTTCTGTTCACATACAGCAGAATCTCTAATCTGGATTTCAGTGTCTAATGAAAACTGGAATAAATTATTGAGATTGGAAAGCATAAGATGTAGTTTAGTCAACCAATTTTTCAATTCCAGCAGATTATCTGGTGACAGATCATTATTTAAACAGTTGGAGTCTTGTTACATTGATAACATGTAGCAGTAGTATGTGTCTCGGTGATCGTGATCTTTTCCAATGTCTTGTTGCAGTCTTCTTCATTTTCTTAATAGCAGCGATTGTAAAAGTTATTAATAATGATAACACCATAAAATCATTTGGACTTTAATGATTCTTTTCTTTTACCGCATATGTACATAATACCCTGTGAGTTGTTTGAAAACCTATCCTCTATAGGACGAGGGGGGTCCTAAATATGTTCTCCAATATTCAGAAATAAGAGAAAGATTTTATCAGCTTATTTGCCAAGTGCCCATGGAAATTTCCTGTCACACAACATCCTGAACATGTAGCTCTAATTCTACTCTCTCCCTTTCTCTCTCTCTCTCTCTCTTTATATATATATATATGTATATATATATATATATATATATATATATATATATATATATATATAATAGTATCCTGTCAGGAAAGAAAAGGGTGCTTTATATACTAACTAGCATTTCAGCCCGGCGTTGCCCGGGTGTTTGTATGTGTATGTTGAGCAAAAAAAAAAAAAAAAAGTGGTAGTAAGAAGGCCGGCACGAACCCGTACCGTGAAGGAGGAAAAGGACAGGGAAAAACGTTACGTCTTTGATGTTACGACCACTGCCAAACCGGAAGTGACTTATGTTTAAATTAGGGCTAGACAATCGAAAGGAGAGAATGACTTTCAAAAATATCGGCGAAAAAGCGACCAACTCCCATGTAGAAAACTGCTCAGTTGAAGGTTAAGGTATTAATGTTTTTAGCCAATTTTTCGATATTTATCGTCTGAAAGGGCGAACTTCAAAACGATATTAATCTTAGTAAAATCTGTCGCCTCTGTCAAAAGTTTTAGGCAGACATGCAAACGTACAAACATACATACATTTATATATTGGTAACTAAAAACTTTCGACCCAAACCGATTTAAAAGCTTGCCCTATCTCTGTATATCCTTTTATGTAAAATTTCAAATGTTTAGACCAGATATTGTCTGAGTAATTTGGTAGAGACTGCAGAGGTCAATTTGTTTTTAACTTTAAACCCTATTATGACCCCTTAACGTTTATTGTTTTGTGCTCAAATCAAGTTATTAAGTTAGATCCATGTTCAAGGCACCTGTATCCAAAATTTCAAGTGTTTAGACCCAAAATTGACGGAGGAGTTTGGTAGAGTTCTCAAAGGTCAAATCGTTGAACTTTGACCTCTTAACAGCCAAATTTCTGCCTGCAAAACCGATTCCAAAGATTTTCCCAAATCTCAGTACCCTGTATAGCAAATTTCACATCTGTAGACTGAAAATTAAGAGAGTTGGAAAATGTACGCAGACACACAGATAGACACACAGACACGTTCACTTTTATATATATACTAGCATTTCAGCCCGATGTTCAACGTTGCTCGGGTGTTTGGATGTGTCTGTTGAGCAAAAAAAATTTTAAAAAGTGGTAGTAGGAAGGCAGGCTCGAACCCGTACCGCGAAGGAAGAACAAAACGGGAAAAAAAACTGACGTCTATGCTGTTGCGACCACTGCCAAACCGAAAGGGACATTTTTTTTTAAATTAAGGCTAGACAATTGAAAGGATAGGATGACTTTCAAAAATATCGGCGAAAAAAGCGACTCCCCGCCTCCTTGTAGAAAAGTTCCCAGTTGAAGGTGAAATTAATGTTTTTAGCCAATTTTTCGATATTTGTCTTCTAAAAGGTCGGACTTTTAAACGATACTGATCTTGGTAAAATCTGTTGCCTCTGCCAAAAGTTTTAGGCAGACATGCAAACATACATACATACGTACATTTATATATTGGTAACTAAAAGGTTTCGACCCAAACCGATTAAAAAGCTTGCCCTATCTCTGAATACCCTTTATGTAAAACTTCAAATGTTTAGACGAGAAATTGTCTGAGTAATTTGGTAGAGACCGCAGAGGTCAATTTTTTTAAACTTTGACCCCTATTATAACTCTTAACATTTATTGTTTTGGGCTC
The DNA here is from genome assembly GCF_053919585.1 of Euprymna scolopes. Classification (NCBI taxonomy): domain Eukaryota; kingdom Metazoa; phylum Mollusca; class Cephalopoda; order Sepiida; family Sepiolidae; genus Euprymna; species Euprymna scolopes. Next base: position 101,421,501 of record NC_136502.1, read on the forward strand.
AAATCAAGTTATTAAGTTAGATCCATGTTCAATGAACCTATATCTAAAATTTCAAGTGTTTAGACCAAAAATTGTCGGGGGAGTTTGGTAGAGTTCTCAAAGGTCAAATCATTGAACTTTGACCTCTTAATTGCCAAATTTCTGGCCGAAAATGGATTACATCGATTTTTCCAAATCTCAATACCCTGTATATCAAATTTCGAGTCTGTAGACTTAAAATTGACAGAGTTATTGTGTAGGGAAATGTACACACACAGACACACAGACAGACAGACAGACACTTTCACTTTTATAGATATACTAGCAGTTCTGCCCGGCTTTGCTCAGGCCCTATGTACTGTCCATAAAGTTATGTGCATAGGTATTTATTAAAAAGTGTGAATATATAAAGTAATGCCTTTCTGTATAATAGTCTCCCTTAAACTACCATAGAAAAACGACAGACAGATATTTTTACTTATATATATACTAGCCTGGGTGCCCGGCGTTGCCCGGGTATTTGGAGGTGTATGTTAAGCAAAAGAAGAAAAAAAGCGGTCAATTTTTTAAAACTTTGACCCCTATTATGACCCCTTAAAATTTATTCTTTTGGGCTCAAATCTCAAAATTAGAAAAAAAAAAAAAAAAAAAAAGAATTAAATGTGATCTAATTTAAATCTTCATGGAATTTCTAACTTTGGACTTTTTTTTTTTGTTTTATATTTAACCTTTATCTGAAAGTTTACTTTCAGGCCAGATCTAAAAACATAAATCTATTAACCAATTAGATTATTTTGTTGATCTCAAATTATATTTGTGTGTGTGAGAAAGAGAGAGAGAGAGAGAGAGAGAGAGAGAGAGAGAGAGAGAGAGAAAAGAGAGAGAAATAGAGAGAGGCAGAATAAATAAGAGTGGGAGAGAGTCACACAGCATATGGTGAGGGAGGAAGGGGATAATAGGCAGGATCTTAGTAAGAGATGAGGAGGTCACTTCTCTGAGTTAATTGCAAATTATGACTTATTAGAACTCTTAAAATAGTATTTTTTTATGAGAACTTAATTCCATAATGGGTACGTACAATATAATTTTTTTTTTTTTCAATATTTTCACTTTTTAATATATTGATTAGACTAAACAAGTACCAAGATTAAAAAAAAAAAGAAAAAAAAATCTTGCAAAACTTTATTCATGATCACCTTAATGATTTTTATTTCTCAGGACCACACACATCTGTGCAGAATGCCATATTGCTTTTCACCTGCAGCTAAAAACTGGATTTTAAGAAAAAGACTATGCTAAAAAATGAAATCGCAAAATTGTAAATTGACTACGCCCTTTTTCACAAAAAACTGTAAAGTCAACATCACCACACCAAATAATCGAAGTATCGAGGAGGATGAAATGAACAAGGAGGGAAAGCACTAACCAGACCTCCATTGGATAGGTGCAAAGAGGGCAGGGACCATGGGGAAGCTTACTGGCACCCAAATGATCAATGGTCATTGCAGCGAAAAATCAATGGCAAACGACTGTTGTGATAACTCAAATTCATTTGCAAAGGTGGAGAAGACTGGAAATCTTGAGAGACTTGTTATCACTCAGACTCCAGGGAACACCACCGGTTGCTGTCAGTGAGCAATCTCTAATATCGACCTGTGTAAGAACTACTACTGCTGCAGTGCTGCTGATAGTGGCATTAAATCACAAATGTGCTAAAGAAAATTGTTAAAAATGTAATATCAAGAATTTAAAACAGCCGCATAAAACAACTGTTAGCAGTTATTCCCCTTGTATCAATCAACTGCATCACAATCACTGGCAAACTGCTATTACAAATATAAATTCGACAACTTTTTCCCCTTAACAAGCTTTGGTGCGTTAAAATGTTAACAAGAATTTAATACAATGTTTTTCATGTGTGCGTGTGTTTGTGTTTGTTTGTTTTTTAAAATAAAATTTCATTTTAAATGATTGAAGACGAGTTGATTTGAAAAGCTAAAACTGTTTTAAATAAACATTGTTTAAAGGGAGATAATCCACATACTATTTGAATCCGACCATTTTTTTTTTTTTAATCAGCCGGGGTCCAGCTTTGACATAATTCTGAAAATCTAGGGGCTTTCCTGAATGATGTGTCTGCTTTTTTGTCAGGATGGGGGATGGTTCAGCTCAGTCCTCGAAGGTGCACTTTCCCTTGCATTATCTCTTGTTGAGACCCTCTAACCGGAAATGTTGACAGCTCTGTTCTTGACTATTTTTAACCCGATTAAGGTGGCGACATCCCAGGCTTGTGCCACATTTTACTATGAAGTGCAAGAAAATATCTCTACGTGTGTGTGTGTGTGTGTGTGTGTGTGTGCGTGCGTGTGTGTGTGTGTGTGTGTTGCTTGTTTCTTTTTATTATTATTTTTTTTCTGTTAGGGTTCAGAAATTAAAGGACTCCTTCCTATGGCAAATACATAATTTCTTTATGTGATACATAGATATTCCAGTGTTGATTTAAGATTTTCCTTACCTCTTAAAGCTTGAGATGGATTTTCATCTGGTCATCCTGGAAATATGATGGATGACACATGCTGAATTGTGAACCAAGGGTTGCACAATCTCTAACTACTCCTCTCCTGAGTTGGCACTGCTACATTCTAGCAAAAGGAGAAGTCCAGGACAGTTCATAACAATACTGAGAAGCAGAGAATGCATACAGCACCTGGTATTCTCAAATGGTCACCCATTTTAATACTGACCAGGATCAATGATTCTTAAGAAAGCATGTTCCGGCGTTTCTTCTACAATCACCCTCGACCAAATGATTGAGAATGGGGTTGGGAAAGAAGCTATCGACCGCGGGGTTTCACACAGATTCCTCCATCGATATTTGACTCAGAAAAGCCAGTCTCTCAGTGTCTCGATGACATGTCTAGCCGAGAATTCCAAAGCCTTCTTCATATGGACATTGAACATAGACATGTTTTTGGGGGGTTTTTTTGCAATCAAAATTAGTGTTTTTTTGTTTTGTTTTTTTGCAATCAAAATTTAACGGGTTTTTTTTTTTTGCAATCAAATTTAATGTTTTTTGTTTTTTTTGCAATCAAAATTTAACGATTTTTTGGTTTTTGTTTTTTTTGCAATCAAATTTATTTTTTTTTGTTTTTTTTGCAATGAAAGTTTAACGTTTTTTTGTTTTTGTTTTTTTTTGCAATCAAATTTAATTTTTTTTTTGTTTTTTTGCAATCAAAATTTAACGTTTTTTTTGGTTTTGTTTTCTTTGCAATCAAATTTAATGTTTTTTTTTGGGGGGGGGGGTTGCAATCAAATTTTAACGTTTTTTTTTTTTTTTTTTTTTTTTTTTTGCAATCAAATTTAATGTTTTTTTGTTTTATTTGCAATAAAAATTTGACGTTTTTTTTGTTTTTGTTTTTTTTTTGCAATAAAATTTAATGTTTTTTGGGTTTTTTTTTGCAATCAAAATTTAACGTTTTTTTTGTTTGTTTTTTTTGCAATCAAATTTAATGTTTTTTTGGTTTTTTTTTTTCAATCAAAATTTAATGTTTTTTGGGGTTTTCTTTCAATCAAAATTTTATCATTATTCAGAACAAATTTAGCAAAAACAAAGTAAAACAAAAAAAACATTATTTACGGAAACATTTATTGAATTAAATTAATTAAAAAAATTTTAAACTTACGATATTTTTTTACTCATTTTCATCCTAAACAAGGCATATTGGAACGCAATGGCCTACTATTTGGGATTATGTCTAACAGGGGACTGAGGGGAGTTGAGTAGCAAGATGTCTGTTTACATTATACTTAAACTTCTGCAGGTTAGTAATATCACAGGGGCAAGAAACAGGAAGGGAAGTCTAGCAATCCGAGCAAATAAACTATTAGACTGGCAAGCTTTCCGGCATTTAGGGATTTCAAGAGTGAAGAGGTGGGATTTAGCTGCTTGTCAGGTTAGTCAGAGTATGTCCATTGAGGAAGCACAAATGCTATGTGCTTATCAGAGCACATTCTATTAAAGTATTTGTGAAACAGGCGGAGGGATGCAACATTGCAGTGATGGACCAGAGGTTGGAGCTTGGCTAATAGTGTGGGACCGATTAGATTTGACACTCTTTTTGGACTCTGTCTAGAAGTGAAAGAATACTTGCAGATGTTCCACCCTAGATGTGGCAACAATACTCCATGCATGCATGTATTGTGGCTTTGTAAAGGTATAGGATGCTCTTTGGTGCAAGTAATTTTCTAGCATGGTAGAGAGAGCCCACCTTCTTTGCAACAGCCTTGGCAATATCCTCAATGTATTTGTTCCAATTCATATTGCCTTCAAATGTTAGGAGGAGTTTGAAAGATGTGCTTTCAGGTAGGGTTTTATTGGTTATGGCAATCGGTGGTCGAGAAGGTTTTTTGTAGTTGTTAGAGGAAAGAAGCTTAATATTAATAGAAGTAAGTGTTACCATCCACTTGCGGCCCCATTCCACTACTAACTGAAGGTCGTTTACAAGGGTTTCTACCATTGCCCTGGATATCTGTACATTCATTTTATACTCATGTTTATTATAGTGCGTGGTGTCATCGGCAAAGATACCCATCTGCAATAATATTTCAGTTTTTATAAATTTACTAATAAAATGTAGCATTCTAAATTTCCAAATAATTAATTTTGATATAAATAGATTTTGAAATGCACAAATAAAATATAAGATTGAGTTTAGAATATTATGAAATGAATGGAATATATTTTTTATATAACGTTTAAGAAAAAAATTATTATTTAGATATAAAATGCAACAATCAAATTAGAATATTATGAAATGGATGGAATATATTTTTATATAACTTATAAGAAAAAAATAATTATTTATTTATGAAATATAACAATCAAATTAAAATATTTTGAAATGTTTGCAATTGTTTGATTTTTCAATAATTTTATTTGAAAACTAGCAAAGATACCCACGCTTCACACGGAACTTTGCTAAGTCTCAACCTTAAAACTTGGCCTTGACCTTGAAAAATGGTGTGCATTATCTCTAGGTCAGAGACCATCACGATCTCAGGTTTGGTCATGATCGCTCCAGTAGTGTGGGCTGTGTAGGAAAGTATACATACATACATACATACATACATACATACATACATACATACACTATGACCATAATCTTTGATCTTTACCTTGGAAAATGGTATGCACCATCCCTAGGTGGGGGTCCATCATCATGCCAGGTTTGGTCCTGATCAGTCCAGTTGTTTGTGCTCTAGGAGAGAATATATATTACTCTATGACCTTAACCTTTGTCCTTAACCTTGAAAAATGGTGTGTGCACCATCTCTAGGTGGGGAACATCATCATGCCAGGTTTGGTCATAATTGGTCAAGTGATGTGGGCTGTAGGAGAGTTACACACACACACACACACTCACACACGAACGCTACTACTGTATATATATAAGTTAAATTATCATTTTTTTAAAGAAATAAATTTCTTTGAAAATAGAAGGGTTCTTTTTTATTATAATAGCGAAATTTGAAAATTGAAAATATTGAATTTCAAGTAAAACCAATGGTATCTACTTAATTGTCATGTCACAGTAATGAACATATCCAAAAATTATGAAAGACTATAAGGTAGAAAATTAATTATTAATGAAAATCGTTTTTGCAGAAAATTAGTGAAACAATTTTGACCTAAGATTTTCAGAAAATAATTAGCCCTAACCCCCTTTTGTTATGATCAAACTCGTCAGCTTCTTTTTTTTTTTTGTAAAACTGAATTTTTACTAATTGTCTTCGATAACTATTTTCATTCATAATTAATTTTCTAACACATCATTTTTCATAACTTTTGGATATGTTCATTGCTGTGACATGGCAAGTAGTACTGATGGTTTTACTTGAAATTCAGTATTTCAAGTTCGCTACAATAACAAAGAACCAATAAAGTCTTAAAAGTTTACAAATCATTTAATTGTGGATTGTCTTCTCTTTTCTCCAGTATAACTCTTCATAAAATGAAAGCAAAAAAATACTTTCGGTCGGCTAAAGTGAATTTGTGTACTTCTTTTTCTTGGTTTAATGGTCAGGTTTAAAAGATAAAAAAATTTGTATCAAAATTGCGAAAATGTTAATGTTTATGCATTAATGTGAAATGTGTTGTCTTTACAACAGAATTATGAATGAAATGTTTATTATTTAAATTTTGGGGTGAAATTACACTATAATAGCAAAATTCAAGACTTTTATTATTGAATTTCAACACAAACCAATTGTCATGTTATAGTAATGAATATATCCAAAAATTATGAAAAATGATTAGTTAGAAAAAAATTATTTAAAAAGAAACATTTTCTTTTTAACAAAAATTAGCGAAAATAAAATGTTTGACTAAAAAAGAGCCAAGTTCGTCCAAGGATGGAGTTCTGTTGCCACATCTGGGCAGGAGCTGCTAGAAGCACTTATCCTGCCTTGATAGAGTTCAAAATAGACTTCGTAGCCTCATAGCTTCTTTCTCAGAACTGCATGCCTGTGGAATTGTCTTCCATTTTCCTGCTTTCCAGCTGACTAAAATATGGTTGTCTTCAAGTCCAATGTAAACAAGTTCTTGATAAGCCGTTCCTCTTAAGTTAACAAATTTACTGAATTTCCATTACTGACAGTTACTATATTGTCCAATTGACTACTGTACACTCTTTAACCCTTATCCTCGAGTGGCCCCTGGGCCTTGATAAGTGGTGATGCCTATGTAAAAAAAAACCACAGGAGAATTGCAAGGGGATGTAAACAACTTCATTATAATAGTGAAGTTTGGAAATGAAAAAATCGATTAAACAAAAAACAATGGTATCTACTGACTTTTTGTGTCAATTTTAATTAGAAACAATTATATCTACTTAATCGGCATGTCAGAAGTACTTAAATTACAGCATTGTTAAAAAAAAAAAAAAAAAAACATGTGGATTGTGTGAGATGTACTTCATTAGGCACCCCCAATGAATTGGTGGAGAGGGAGGCACCATAGACATTGGGCATTAACAATCATAAATATATGAGTTACCTTGTTTTTAACATACCTGAGTTATTTCCCTTGTTGCTATGTCATGTGTTCCCAAAGAAATATGGCAAGGGTTTTTATGATAAAGATTGAAAATTCATGTTCTTAAATAATGCAGTAATATTTAAGTACTTCTTAAATGCCAATTAAGGTAATATTGTTTTTAGTTGAAATTGATACATAAAGCCAGTAGATAACATTTTTTTTTTTTTTTTAAATCAAATTTTTCGATTGTATTATAATGAATTTATCGAACTACTGCTCTCATCTTGAGTGTGATTTTCACAACGTTTCAGTCGATGTAACCTCCGACCTTATTCAGGTGTATCTTGTCGAATTTGGGAATGTTTCTGTCGAACTTAGGAATTCGGATGGAATTTCGAGCGGAACGCTTTATTTACTTCACAGGGGTAGCATGCTCTTGTTCCATCAGCCATGTTTTGATAAAGGTCCTAAGTAATTCGCAATTGTATATTTTGATCGCCCACACTGAGGATTGAACCTTCAACCTTCAAGAGAATATCACTTTTTACAATGGATTTTTTTTCCAAGTACTTTAACCACTGCACCAAGGACCCGTAGAATGATCCCACTATTTTTTCTGGTGATTTGATGAAAATCAGGGTACTTATGCACTTTTGTTACTGTGCTAAAATAATGTTATTATTTAGAAAGTCATTCTTAACATGGGGAGGGGAGGATGTTTAGCAATTATTCTGTACTTTCACCTAACAATTTAATAAAAAACAAGTGAAGCATGCATAGTCCGCCATGAATGAACAATGAAGAGACATAAAAAAAATGACTAAGTTCAGCATTTGCCCCCCTCCCACATTTAGTCCCAAAAGTCCCGAGGGAATGTCAAATTCTGGTGAAAATGGACAAACGGTGCAGTTTTAGGCCTTAACATATGCAAATTTGAGTTCTGCACTACGCAAAAAAAGAAATGACTAAGTCCATCATTTGCACCCCCCCCCCACACACACACACCGTTTAGCCCCAAAAATCCCCAAGGCCATAACATATTTAAATTTGAGTTCAGCACCATACAAAACTGCTAAACAGACATACACAGAAAATTTTGGACAATATGGTGAAATAATCCCAAAAATGAAGTGTTTTTATTAGCCCTAAAAGAGCCACTGGGACACACCCAAGAGTTATCGTGAAGTATAGACAAACAAAATTATATAGAAATCAGTCACAACTTTTCAGAAAGTTTTATAAAAATCCAATGCATCAATGTTTTTTTATAAGTACAAAAGTATCAATTTTAGCCATTTTAACTTGAAAGGCACCCCTAGGGGGGCAACCAGAGTTTTCCTGGAAAATCCGTTCTGTTACTTTTTTACTCATATCATGTTTAATGTTTGTGCAAAATTTTAAAAAAATTCCAAGTTGTAGTTATTGAGAAAAGTGAGACAGACGAGCGGACGAGGGTGAATTTACAGGTCTATCCGACAAAAGTCGGAGGAGGGAGGACAAAATAGATATCGTAAAACTTGAATTTAACTTTAAAAAAAAATAACACGGTAACAAAAGTGCATATGCACCAAAATCAGTTCAAGAAATTTTTTGAAGCAGGGTGTTTCCTCAAGATGATGGTTCCAGTTGAAATGAACGGCTAAGTGGCTAAGTAAAGATTTGAACATTGGTGGTGAATAGATAGAAGTCTGGTTTGAGATGCATTAAAAGTAACTAGATGTGTTTTAGCCCGTTGTATGAGAGGCGTGCAATAAGTAATGCCCCTGACCCACTTCCAGTTGTTTGATCTAGCTGAAATTTTGCATGTGCAATGATTTATATCTCTACGGGTAATGTGGCAAATTACAGCTCTGACCTAATTGTGATTTCTGTTTTACAGGTGTGTGAAATGGAGCCTGTTGAATGTCGAGCAGGGATCCTGTTTTTGTATTTGGGACGACGTACACCACAGGAGACTTTTGGTGAAATGAAAGAAACTTATGGTGATAATGCCCTATCATATGACCTTGTAAAACGTTGGCATCGTGAATTCAAACATGGCCGGAAGTCTGTGGAAACAGCTCCCAGACCTAGTCGCCCCCCTTCTGCCATTGATGGAGCATTTGTCCGTCAAGTTGAGGCTGCCATTTTGGAAGATCGGCGCATTACTATTTGCCAAATAGCCCAAGATGTCAAGATTAGTACAGGATCTGTGGAAACTATCATTCATGACCATTTGCATATGCATAAGGTGTCTGCCAAATGGATTCCCAGGTTGCTCACACCATTCCAGAAGCGAGAACGCGTCGAGTGCTCAAGGATGAATTTGGAGATGTGCCAAGAAGATGAGTCAAAGTTTTTCAAAAGACTGATTACACAGGATGAAACCTGGGTCCATCACTATGATCCAGAAATGCAATGGAAGCACTTGGACTCACCACCTCCAAAGAAGGCAAGGGTGCAGCCCTCCGCTGGCATGGCCATGCTCACAATCTTCTGGGACCAGGACGGAGTAGTGATGACAGATTTCCTGGCAAAGGGTACCACAATTACAGGATCTTATTATGCTTCACTTTTGAGGAAATTCAGGAAAGCTATCAAAATCAAGAGGCAGGGCAAGATAGCAAAGGTACTCTCCTCCTGCAGGACAACGCTCCGGTCCACAACTCGCATGTCGCCAGATCAGAAGCACGGGCGTGTGGTTATGATTCTCCCCATCCTCCCTAATCTCATGACCTTGCACCCTCTGACTTTCACCTCTTCCCAGCCATGAAGTTGTTTTTGAAAGGAAAGCGTTTCCCAAATGATGTAGCCTTGATTTCTGAAGTCACGTCATGCTGGGAGGACCAACCTGGGGTGTTCTACAAAAACGGTTTCCAGAGCTGCATCAAACGATGGGAGACATGCATAACTCTGGGTGGTTTCTATGTAGAGAAAGACTAATAACTGTTCCAAGTTTCGTTGCTCTACTGCTATGGGAAGTGGGTCAGGGGCATTACTTATTGTACGCCCCTCGTATTAAGCACTCGTATTCAGAGGAGAGCTGTGCATCTTGAGAAGCTGGTGGCGAACACTAGCGCTCATACTGAATTCTAAATAAAACACTTTGCTATATGTTTTCTTAGATATTCATTTCTTGTTAGACCAACTCCTATTTGTTGAAAGTCTGTCAGCACTTATCTTCACGCAAAGATAGTTGATGCTTGAGCAGCCAATGAATAGGGATAAGAAAGGAGGTTTGTATTTTCTCGTTGCTTGCAGGGTTCTCTCTGCTGACCGACCGTGATTCCCAAGGTAGGTGGTAGACGGTGCTGAAATAGTTCTTTGGAGCAAAGATGGAACCAATGAGCCCTACAAGCTGATTGGTCAGGGTGTGACCTCTTGTTACTTTCCATTAATTCTATATGTAGATAATATGGTCACAAGTTATTTCTCCATGGCCGTGATGAATCAGAAAATGGTTTTAAAGCCTTTAAATTGTCAATTGTTTGTTTGTTTGTTTTTTTTACTTTTGTTAATGCCAAACAAGGTATATAACTACTGAAGTGTAAGGGGGCTACTGTGATATGAGCCAGATTTGTAATTGATAACCGAGATCAGAAAGATGTTTGTTTACAGTACATTTAAATTATTGCATGTTATTACAGTCGAGAAAACAAGGAGCAGAGAAGAAATTCCACAGGCAAAATATTCCAGGGGGAAAAAGCTATTAGTGTAGAAAATGTTCTTGCATTTAAGTAGCTCTACAGTGAAGGGACTGAAGGGGTGTGATTTGGCTGCAAGCCAGGTAGGTCGAAATTATTTACGTTGATAGAGTGCAAGTGCAGTTAGTTCATTATTGTCTATAAGCAAAAGTAAAATGTTTTTGACGAATGATATTAAAAGAAAATCCCTACGACGGTAGCGTCATTCTATTTTCTTAGCTATAATAAATAATCTAAAATAATTTCTGAGTGACTGGAATTGTTTCAAAGGCGGGAATTCCACACCGTTAACACCGGAAACATTAAAAATAAAAATAAAAATAAAAAAAAAACATCTTACATTTAGAGAGAGACAATGGCTACCAATTGAGTTATCGCCGTTGAATCTATGAGGGGGGAAATAGATTACGATAGGAAATGAACATTCGTCGACGAAAGTGACAATCATCTGGTCCTCCTCAGCCACGCCCTTTTCCAGCTGGGTGTGTGTGTGTGTTTTTATTTTTTTACGGCCAGGGGACAGGAAAGCTGAGATAACCAAACGATCCCTTCCCCGAGGATGATATGTGAGTGATATATGTGACTGATATGGTGTTGCCCGGGAACATAACATGTTTACACATCTTCTCACGTTCTCCTCTTTCTCTTCTATTTAAAAAAAAGAAGCCGCTTGTTATTATTTTATATTATAAATTATTATTATTATTATTATTATTATTATTATTATTATTATTATGTCGCTGTAAAAACTATCTATAATAGTTTTCGTGTTTAAATCATTTACGTTCCAATCGGGTTATTATTTATTTATTTATCCATTGTAACTTGCCCGTGTTTGTAGCTCAATTCGTGTAACATGACTGTTGACGTTTTATATTACAGAAATTAAATTCGTCCAATGTTTTATGTACCCGATATTGGCCTATCATTAGCAAGTGCTTAGTTTTAAACTATGAGGAAAGGATTAGTAAGGACGATATTTTTTATTATTCAATGCAAATATATGTTTCACTTTGTGTTTTCGTTTGCTTATTTAAAACCGCCGTCGACTAAAAATCGTTTACTTTTATTTAATGGTATTACCTGCGCAAATACTAATGTCAACAAAAAAGCAATGTGATATTGTGGCCCTTCTACAGAATTTGAACAGAACTGTGTTTTTATTATTTAGGGATGGGGGATGATGCGTGTACTTATGTAGATTACGGACCTTTCTGAAATAATAACGTTATTATTTAGAAAACTCTTCTTAACATAGATAAAGCAAAGCGGCTTTTTAGTTGTTCTGTACTTTTACCTAACAATTTGATAACAAAGGCAACCGTAAAAATTGAATTTTTAAAAAAATCCTATCAACAAAAAAAAAAACGTCTATAAACTGCACAAGTACCTTTTTTTTTTCTTTATTATTATTTTTGTTGTTAACCCTACCCCTAAAGTAATCATAAATTTGGGGTTTAGTTCAGCAAAAGTTGGTTCGGTTCAAATTCTGTAGAAGAAACACGTGTGTGTGTGTGTGCGTGTGTGTATGTGTGTGTGTGATATTTGCACACATTTTATATATATATATATATATAGAGAGAGAGAGATTGTTTTATTCGTGGAGTTTTCAGAATTCTACTTGTGCTCTTTAAAAAAAAAAATGTGTATGATTTCCTCTTGAACAGAAATTGTCACACGTTTAAAAATGTTGTCCTCCTGTACTAAATGCGTTTAGAGTTTTTCATAAAATAAAACAAATAATATTTAAAACTAGACTATTATTCAGATATAAAATGAATAAACAAGGCAAGAAGGGGTAAATAATCCCGTCATTTCTTGTCTTTTTCGTAAATGCCTGTACGATTGATTTTATTTATTTGATCGATTAAAGATTTCTTCTCCCCGGGAGGAAGAAGGAGGATTGATGAACTAAAATAGTTGTGTTACAAACTCCTAAAAAAAATGTATCTTGTAACGGACCTTCTACCCCGGGGCATTAGTTTGAACACTCAAAACAGCAACAAACGTGGATATCTTTAAAACATTTTTTTTTTTTAATACTGTAAAAACAATACATAATAATTTCGTCAATTAATTCACGTTCCAATTTTGCAAGAGTCGTTTCGCTTTTGCTTTTCTGTTAATGCCAGTCGAGGACATTTCTGATGATCGGCAATACAGTGAAACTGCAGTAAAATTTACCAAACCAGAAGAACGCTTAACTAAAAGTTCGCAGCAAACGGTGTTCTGTCAGATTTGGTTCCTGATATTAAAGACTTCCTGTTTTTGGTCGCTTCTTCGCTTACTCCTGGGGTTTTTCCAAGCTTGTATTTATTTATTCATTTATTTATTATATAGTTAAGTGAAAGGGCAGATCAATTAAAGAAGTATTCCCCTTCCACGTCCTTATATTAAGGACTTTCTACAATTTACTGATCGTGTTGAACGTTATTTAGAAAGCTATTCTTAATATGAAAAGGTGCGCTTTCCCTTAACAATTTAATAAATAAATTAACGAATTTGGGAAACTGAAATTTTTGTCGGAAGTAATATTACAGGTTAATACCTCGAAAGCCGTTCTTAATATGCAGGTTTGTGGAAGCCATTCTTAACATGGAGAGGTTTGGGGTGTTTATACTGCGCTGGGTACTGTCGTAATTTTTTTACGAGAGTACCCAGCGTGGTATAAACATCTCCCCATGTTAAGAACGGCTTTCGGAATAAACACCCCCAACCTCGGAAGCTGTTCTTCAGGTTTTCCCATTACTGTTTTGTTATATATGTGTGCATGTGTGGAAATTGTCTTCGATTTCAGTAAATAATTTAATGAACTAGTTTTCTATATCAGGTTTATTTTTCTTTTATTTTCTTTTATTTTTATTTTTTATGGAAATAGCTCCAGAAAAAGCTTGAAGCCACTTGACGTACGGAGTTAAAAAAAAAATACCATTTAAAAGTCAAAAACTAGCTAACAACAGGTGTTAGATGGATAGATTATGGCCCAGAACACAGCAGTTCTTCCTCCTTTGTCATAAACATTGGTCATGGAACGTGAGGACTAAAGGACAAAATAAGGGAAGCGAGAGTTACAAGACTGCCGAAAGTAAATTCCATAAAAATAATTTGTTTTGGAATATTTTAGACGATGCTTGATTATTTGGATTCTTCGGACTATTGTTAAATTACTTACAACTTTGCAGATTGCCTGATCGTAAAACATGCATAATTATTATATTTTAATTCCTACAGAAACTGAAACCTGTGCATGCGAGTATTATGTTTTGTCTAAACCGTTCATCTCTTGTAAGTAACAAAAAAATAAGAAAAATATTTGAGCTGATATCAAAACCAAAACTTAAAGACAGTGAGTCAAGTATGATAACCATCAGGCTAGCTTGACATGATCGTTAAAATGTTTTCAAACCTACTTATTCTTAACATAAGTAATCTGTCACGTGAACTATTCACGCATGCGCATTCATGAAACAGATAAAAATATGATGGTGCGCATGTACTAAATTATCGATCTTTTACCTCTTAGAAGCCCTTTTTTCCAGATGAAAACTGATTAAAAAGATTTCCACATGTCTGAATACCCTATATATCAAATTTCCAAAATTTGTTGAGTATATAGGTTGAGAATTGCTCTCACATTTTCACTTTTATAGACATATAGATATCAAGTCAGTTGATATTTGGGTTTGACAATGAATGCCCTGGAAAAAGTCACTTCTGATCAGTGTTTACCGATTTTAAAATATGCAAACAAACTTGGCTGTTTTTCAGAATAACAGAATATTTTTAGACTGGTAAACATTAAACAGCAGTGATTCTTCCAGGGCATTCATCGTCAAGCCCATATCTCAGCTGACATAATATTGTAAACAAACACAGATGAATCTTGATGAACCCCTATTATCATTATTATTCACAAACTAAATACAAAAAAGATATAAGTTTAAAACTTGGCGGTAGTCTTGCAAACTGGAAAAGAAATTGAAACTAAACATGAACAGGTGTTTGTTGATTTTATTCCCCTTATAACAACGAAATCTGGTCATGCTCTATTTGGTGAAAACGCACAATAGTTAACTGTCGATAAATCGCAAGCAAACAAAAATGATTTCTACCAAAGGCAATGAAATTTAATTATCTTCTGACCTGCATTCTTTTAATGTGCTGAAACTTTTAATTATTTTTTTTTTAAGTTGCTTTCATGACACACGAATAATAATAATAAATCATTATTATTCATGTGTTGTAAAGGCAGTTTGATAATAATAATATACGTCATAATCACGTTGACACACCGGTTTCTCTCGGATCACCAAAGTTAAGCAACAGTCAGCCTGGTCAGTATTAAAATGGGTGACCATGGTGGTGTATGTGGTCTCCGCTTATCCTGGCATTGTTTCCAGCCAGTCTCAAGCCTCTCCTTGCCACTGGACCCTAAGCAGTGCCGCTTCAGATGAGGTGTGGTTGGTGATTGTGCAACCTTTGCCTCACAACTACACACACAATTACCCTTACAGTGGTGGCCATTGTCTCTTGAGACTAAACAGAGGTAACGCTATAATAATAAAGACCATTTAATGTTTAACTGTTGGAGAGGTTTGGTTTGGTTTACAGCATATCAACTCTTTTCGGTTTATTTAATACCGAATCCAGTTATTTTGGAACTAGTATTCATGTTACGTCCAGTTATTTTGTAGAAGGTTTTTATTCTTCAAGCTCTTTGTATATTCAATCGCTACTAGAGTTTGGTTTGGTTGTTTTATAGTGGATCTTATCGCTTTTGTTCCCTACCTTGCAGAACATGAATGAGTTTTGCAATGAGAGGGGAAAGGGTTACAGAATTAATGTTTGGAACATTTTAAGTGAGGAAACCAGTCAGGAAGAGGAGGGGGAGTAGAAATACGAAGGGGGGATGAGAAGAAGGAATAGGGAGGGGGAGGTGGATTGTTGTTTTTGGTTTTGCAGAACATAATTAAGTTTTGCAAAAGGAAGTAGAAAAACAAAAAGCATCAATGTTTGGTGCATTTCGTCTCAGGAAGCCAATATCTTCAGATAGCCTGATCTGGTAGCACCAGTGTTCTGGAGGGTTAGGGTCATTCCTGAAAAGATTTTTTAAAAATGATTTACTCTAGTAGTCACCCTAAGTAGTTTCAGCATATTTAAAAAGTATACAGGTCGGTAAATAATTAAATTTTACTGCATTTAGTATAAATCTTTTTTATTTGTTTATTTAAAAATATTTTTTTTTTTTAGCAATTTCTCAACTTACTTATTCTATAATATTACCCCTCCCTCCCCGTTTTTATAAACGATACTAGTATGCTTTTATTTTATTTATATTTCAAGCGCAGAAACCACTCAAGGATAAGATTTAATGTGATGGATATATTGTTAGTTGAATGATGAAGAATATTATGAGAGGATAAAAAATGAATGGAATTAACAAAATTTGATGACTTATGACAAGTTATTTTTTTACATTGGATCTGCTGGGAAGCAGTCTGTGGCAATGTGTTCCGCAGATGGTTTCTTCTTGGAAAGAAACTTTGTTCATGTAAATTCCACCTGATGCTAGGCACACCAAAAAAGAAAGGAAAGTTCTTTTCAGTTGTGGTTGAAGGGCGAGTTTTGTTCTGAATGCTCCACAAGGAGGAACCAGAGATTGAAACTCGAGTCAAGCACCTTCCATGGAAATACTGATAGAGTCGAGAGATTAGCAATGTGATAAAGTGGCTGTAGAGAACAGAAGAGATATTTGCCACTAGATTGCGAAAAAAAAAAACATGCATAAGATATAGTTTTACCGATTTACTTGAGTCCCCACAAGGGCAAAGTTGAACAAAGTGATCGGTTTTTAATGTGGTGAATCTAGCTCTTGAAAAGGGGGCTGTTTGGACCAATCACAGATATAAAAAAAATATATACCTCGGTCTAGGATTTCTCGTCCATAGGCTGGGGACATAACAGATACTATACTTTGATCCTAACTAAAAACCTTGATTTGTTCACCTGCTTCCCACAGGTTGTCACACGGAATCTAGCTATCTAAAAAGAGGTGCTAGTTCAGCTGCAAAAATAGCCTGGTTCTTTTTTTTTTTTTTTTTTTTTTATACAATGGAGTCACCACTTATCAAGGCCCAAAGGCCACTCTGGGATAACGGTAATGAATGCGAGGTGGTGATGTAGTAATTGTTAATGGTGTAAGTTGGGTACAATTTGATTAAGGGGACAGTTCAACAAGAACTTGTTTACATTAGACTTGAAGGCTACCATACTGTAGTCAGCCAGAAAGCCAGGCTAATGGAATAGTGTTCCACAGGCAGGCAGTTCTAGGAAAGAAGCTGTGTTTGTGGAATCTGCATTTAGATTTAGGCATCGATGGAGGCTGTTGATAGTGGTTGTAGCTAGTTGAGTGCTTTTTGTGAAAGTTTGACAAAGAGGCTAGGTACCCTACATTGGAGCTCAGACGAGCACTTGCCATGAAAATAATGATACTTTATTATGTCAACATTCCCTCACAGATGCAACAGGAAATAAACCTATTCCTTGCCTTCTCTAAGAGGAAGAAACGAAATGTATTATAGACAATTCCTTCCAAAAAAATGACGTAATGCATGGGAGCATAAACTTCTGAGACAGATTAAATACAACATTTTGAATTATTTGCAAAAAGAATGAATACAATTTATAGGCTAGACACAAAGCTCTCGAAAGTGGTGGTGGTGGTGGGGGGGGTGTTAGTCATCTTCTGCGTTTCTTATAACTACATGTCTTTCGATACTTTTCTCCAATCACTGCTTCTTTCTCTCTTTTATCATTTGTACGTCACTTTTATTTCAGCAGTCACCACAATACCACATTTACTTTATACTATCTCATTCAAAATGTTAAGTTTTAAGACTTTGTGTTGAACAAAGATGGCGGCGTAGTTCAGATCAGTAACCAAGATGGCGACCAAGTTATAATGAGGCGATTAATTCACAAAATCACCAAGAATGCTATGGTATCCGAATTGAAAGCTTTATCTGAAAATAACACATATGAAATAGTGGCAAAACCAACAGATAAAAATATAGGGACCGAAACAAAATTCATAGATAACCGAATATACAGGGAAATGGTAGGAAGCCTCATCTACTTGATGACCGCAACAAGGCCTGACATATGTTACACTGTAACAAAGCTATCTCAGAACTTAAGAGGTTAACTACGCCACGGACCGCATTTGATTCTTGGTCGCCATCTTGGTTACTGATCTGAACTACGCCGCCATCTTTGTTCAACACAATGTCTCAAAACTTAACACAAAATATCCTCAATGGTTTAAAATTAATTTTATTTGCAAAAAGGATATTTACAATTTAATGAAAAACTGATAAAAAGTGTTATCCCAAAATAAAAAAAAAAAAAAAGATAAAATCAGAGGCAGATTAGTAAAAATGTTTTAGTTCTTTGTAAGAGTAGATCAGCCATCGTTTTCTGGTTTGCTTAAAACTGAAAACAAGAAGGTCAATCTCTAAGTGGGAGTGAGATTTTAGTGTAAGCAAAAGAGTAAGGTGGAATTTAGGAGTGGAGGGTGTCCTAAGATAAATACAATTTGTCGAGGCCAAGGAGGGGGAAAAAAGTGTGTGGAGTGGGCATCTATTACTTTCATATGCATAAGCTTGCAGCTTGTACCCACATTTTGTTAAATTCCGTGAAAGATAATTTTTTCGGTCACATCTAATTTGAACTTTAAGCTGATGCTTAAAGATTAAAATAAAATAATTGAAGTGAAAAAGATTCAACCTCATGCAATCTTGCACTACTTCAAGGTATATTAGCTGCTCGGGATTAATGCAACCTATCGCCTTGTTGATATGCATCTGGAACAGCAAGAGTCGATTACATTTGAAGAATGCATGCTTAACTGTTTCTTCTTCAATGAAAACAATTGCATGTCAGTTGTGCTTGAACTAAGGAGTATGCCATTGAGGAGTAACATGCTTTAGACCAATTGCCAGATCAGAGAATACTCAGTAATTGTTGAGATGTTCCGCATTTGACGCTCAACTCCATTAAGAGCAGATCCGAAGTGGAACCCTCTACTAAATCTCTATCATCTTTCTAGACTACATTCTTTAAACTGGGGAAATCTGAGTGCCGCTTACCATTCAGTGAAGAATTGCAATTTACCCTTCGGTTTATGACAGCCTCAGGATGAGGATGAGGGTGGAAAAGGTACTCTTGACTGCAGATTCAAGGTTTGAATCGGGGAAAGCCAGTCTCTCAGCATGTTGATAACTTGTCACGTCAGGCATTTCTAAGCCCCCCCCCCTAGATGTTACGTATAGATTTGTCTGCCAACCTACGGTCTTCCTCTCATCCAAAGAAATGAGGACAGAAGGTGCTGAAAGACCGTTACATGGCTGACAGGCAGAGGAAGTCCAGCCAATCGCAAAAAGATTAGGAAAGGCATACATAATGTATGTCTTAGCTTTTCACTTTAAGGAAAGTTTCTTTCAAAGTCTAAACACTTCCACATTTGACTGTACATCCAACCAATTTCTCTCAAGTTGGTAATCTGGTCCAAGCTATACAGCAAGAATTCAAACGGAACTATTCAACCAGTAAAAAGGACCCAAAAGCAAACTATTACCATTTCCAGTCACTTAACTACAGGCCAATGAACTTGTAGTTGATTTTTTTTGTTTTTGTCATTTCATAATGGACAAACACCTCCGTTGTTACCTTTTGTCTTCAAAGCATAACACTTAAGCAGTGATATTATTGATGAATGCAGAAAACCTGGCAAAGTTTAAACTTCTAGATAAAATGTAATGGGTCTCCTCAATTGTGGCTATATCTACTCCGAGGAACGAGATTTTACCAAATATAAACAGCACAACCTTTTGAGCTAATACTTCTTGCATTTAAACTAGCCAGATACAAAATCATGATCACTGCACTTACTCAGTGTCACACATGAACCTAAAGTCTTCCTGGGTGAGGATGCGGCAGGTTTCTCCAAGACTGCCAGTTATGAGTTTGTGTATAACCCACCTGCCTTCGATAACACTTCAAGAAACAATATATATTTGAAAGCTTTATAAAAAAAAAGGGGTTTGATCCTTCCTCTTCACATCATGTTCAACTTTTTAAGGGTTGCTCCTCCACTATGAGCCATGAGTCTGGGATCACTCTCTTTGTGACTATACCGTTCTCCACATATACTTCACTTTGTATGGACGTACTGCTTGGGATGTTGAAAGGTTATCGCTAAGGAAACAACAACAAAGTTTTTTTGTTTTTTTTTGTGTGTGTTGTCTACCTCTAAATCCTGAACCTGGCTCAGAATCTAGAAAAGCTTGAGGGTTCTTCTCTGCTGCCCTGCTAAGTCTGTCTGCATTGAGAGGATCCACCTCACAGATCCAGTTCCCCAGGTATGAAGAGTTTCTGGGTCATCACTAGGACTATGAGAACAGCATATTCTTTTCCTTGTTTTGATTCTCAGGTATATATCCATTGATATCTTAGATGTTTTTATGTAGAGTGATGTGGTTCTCGGTTGATTAATTGTGTCTGTGTCGGATATACACTCGAGAGTCAAAAACAATGAAAAAAATATGCTGTTGTCATAGCCCTAGTCATCACCTATCTTGGTGGTGATGGGGACTCTGATTGACTTCTTGCCTGCTCCAGCTCTGTCTCATTTCCTCTGTCTGAAGATTGAGGCTAACCATAGAGATAGTTAAGGATGATCTCAAACACAAGGCTGGTGATCATTATGAAGATCAAGTAGTTAAGGCGAGATTAAACAAAGTATTTAACAGAGACATGAACTTCGACACAGAGGAGCATAAGGAAGAGCTTACTTGCGGTTCGGCTAAATGCATTCCAAACATCAAGAGACCGGATGGCGATACCTTCGTGTTGACTTTTGGAAGCACTTCACCTAACTGGCAAAATTTCACGTTCAAAACTTTAACTACTTAGTTGACCCCCCCCACCCCCCAACCCTCATCTCGATGCTGTTGGAGCAACTAGTTGTGATGGCTGGATTAAAGAGTGTAAGGTCTTGGCTGTGTTGAAGCAGGTCAGCTACAACAAATCGCCATGAATTCTACAAATTGTTTTTGAGGTTGTCAACTAGTTAGATGGTGAACTTGGGAATCTTTCTGTCAAACTCGGGGGATTTGCATGGAATTTCAAATAGAACTTTTTATTTGATTCACTAATCAATTATTTAAAGCTGAAGAGGTTTTAATGGGGGAAAGCGGTTGGGATTACGAGAGCCGGACAGAGGAGAGTAAGGCTCATCCTCTTTTTGTTATTTTGTCTCAATTTCAACAATGGGTATAATATGATATAGTTCGTCCTTGAAAATGAAGTGGGGAGGTTAAGTAAATTACATGATCTAAAATAAAATCTGTAAGGTTTTTGTTGTTATAATAAAATAAATACCTTGTATTAAAAATTCAATTACTAATAAATATTAAAAACTAGCAGGAGGGAGGGCACTCGGCTTTGCCTAGTTGTAAAATATGCTTAAATATGATATTTTCATTCGTGCAGATTTGAAATATATTATTATAGTTATGATTTCTAAAATTAAAAAAAAAAGTATTTGGGTGCCATCAGCTGGAATTAAAACCGAAAACCAAACCATAGCATTCAAAGCTGGTGACGTTACCACTGTACCAACATGACACGCATATGAACTGATTAAAAATAAATTAAGATAAATGTATAAAATGTATAATGATTTTTTTTCAATTTTGACCCCTTAAAAACTATTTTAACCGGCTAAAGACCCATAAAAGAACGGTCCATAAAAAATCCAATCATTTGAGGCCCTTAATGCTGCACTTCAACTTTTAGTTTCGGAAGAGATAGTTTGAAAATATGAAGACAGACAGACAGACATAGTGAGTTTTATAAATTAGATTTGGCACTTCTACAAATAGGGGAACAAGTGAAAATCGCAGTTCTAAAAAAATTAACATGAAAACTCTTTGATATAGTTACGTAATCAGGCAAAAATAGTTATCTACACCAAACATTAGGAAAAATTATCGAGTAGAATTTTAATTAAAAATAAAAACCAGTTTATTTATTTTTTATTATTTTTTTTTTGTTTTGTTATTTTTATCGATCCATTATTACTAATCGCAGAAATCCCATAAATCAGGGGGAGATAAGTCAGTATGCTATTTAACAAATAATGAATGGTGGATCAGCAAAATGTGAAAACTGATTTTTATCTTTAATTAAAATTCCACTCAATTTTTTCTAATTTTGTGTGAGGATCTTTATTTTTGCATGATATGTAAATATATCAAGGCATTTTTACTTGGAGTGCGATTTTCATGTGCTCAATACTATATAAGCACTGAAAATTTTGGATGAATTTTTAACATACAAGTTTAGTTAAAAAAAACAAAAAAAAAACAATGAGATAATGCATCCATCACTTCTCAGCAGCTTTTGCAGACCTTCTTCCAGTGTTGATGGCAAATTTCAGTGATTCTCATCTCTTTCCTTGATGTCTTTTAAGCGCATTTATTATATTGTTTAATGGTTAATGGTCACTCAGTTTTGTTTTTTTTGTTTTTTTTGCTATCAACTCTTTGCCAATTTAACTCTTCTTCCCAATATACAAATCACTGTTATTGCTGTAACATTGCATAAATATGGCATTAACATTTTTTGTAAACTCTTTTTTTTGCATCAGTTCTCTTAGATCACTAAAGTTAAGCGATGTTGAACTGGGTTTGTGCTAAGCTTTATTAGTGTTATGACTTTGTTCGTTATGTTGATTATCATAGTCGACAAACATGCAGATTCTGCCATACAGAATTGGAAAGTGTTGGTCATCTGATATCAAGTTGCAAAGTTCTTCTAGGGGACGGCTACTATACAGTGAGACATGATGGAGTATGCAAGTACCTCCACTGGACCATCTGTAAAATATTAAACATCCAGTGTAGCAGCAAGTCATGGGAAGATCAACCTGAAAGAACAGTTGGAAATGACTTATATACCATACATTACAACCATGTAATCCCTACAGCCAATTACCTTGAAAATGCTGCTGTGAAACCTGACATAGTTATATGGAATAAGTCAGAGAGAGTTGCAACCTTGATTGAAGTGAGTGTTCCTGATGATGGCGGTCTGAACAGAGCTGAAAGAGAGAAACAGACTAAATACCTAGGTCTTATGCATGATATGAAAAGAAACTGGAATCTTAAGGAGATATCAATCATACCAGTTATCATAGGTGCCACAGGGCTTATGAAGGAGAACCTGAAGTCCTACCTAACTAATATACCTGGTGAACCAAGTGCAAAAGAGATCCAAACAATTGCACTTAAGGGAACAGCGAGGATACTAAAAAGAGCTCTCGGTTGGTTTCAATGAAAAGCGGGGCAATGTTGGCAGCTGGTTTGGCTGCCCCCTACCCAGCATTACAATCTTGAAAGGAAGAAAAAATTAAAAAACAAAAAAGACAAACAATTAATGCTATGGCTTTATCATAGTCAGCAAACATTATTAGTGTTATGGCCTTGTTTGTTGTCGATTATAATAGATAAATGTCATTCGTGCTATGTCTTTGTTTAATATTATGTTATCATTGTAAACAATTTTATTATTATGACCTTGTTAAATATTATGTTGATTATTATAATAGAAAAATTTTATTATCATTCTCACCTTGTTAAATATTATGTTGATTATCATAATAGACAAATTTTATTATTATGACCTTGTTAAATATTATGTTGATTATTATAATAGATAAATTTTATTATTATTCTCACCTTGTTAAATATTATGTTGATTATCATAATAGACAAATTTTATTATTATGACCTTGTTAAATATTATGTTGATTATTATAATAGATAAATTTTATTATTATGACCTTGTTAAATATTATGTTGATTATTATAATAGACAAATTTTATTATTATTATGACCTTGTTAAATATTATGTTGATTATTATAATAGACAAATTTTATTATTATTATGACCTTGTTAAATATTATGTTGATTATTATAATAGACAAATTTTATTATTATTATCACCTTGTTAAATATTATGTTGATTATTATAATAGACAAATTTTATTATTATTATGACCTTGTTAAATATTATGTTGATCATTATAATAGACAAATTTTATTATTATTATTATCACCTTGTTAAATATTATGTTGATTATTATAATAGACAAATTTTATTATTATTATGACCTTGTTAAATATTATGTTGATTATTATAATAGACAAATTTTATTATTATCACCTTGTTAAATATTATGTTGATTATCATAATAGACAAATTTTATTATTATTATGACCTTGTTAAATATTATCTTGATTATTATAATAGATAAATTTTATTATTATGACCTTGTTAAATATTATGTTGGTTATTATAATAGACAAATTTTATTATGATCTAGTTTTATATTATGTTGTTTATCGTAGTAGACAAACTTTATTATTACTTGTTTACCATTATATCTATTATCATACTAGGAAAACGTTATTAGTGTTGTGACTTTATTACTTCTGAAAGAAACTAGAGAATGCATATAAAAAAATATGAAAACACAAAAGTTGATTGAAAAGATTATCCTTTTTAAAAAGGAAACAGTTTTTGAATGAATGTTCCTAAACAATTTTCGGAATGTAAAAATTTACAGTATTCTTTTATTTCTTTATTTCTAGGATTGATGCTTATGAGAAAACCTTATGTGGGCCACATCTTTCTCCAGAGAATGTTCTTCAAAAGTATAGTGAGGTTTACTTTCACAATGGAGCAGGAACGGATGGAAAGATTTTGTTAACGGTTGACACAAAAAAAGGGGAGACAATTCGAAATCCTCTAAAAAGAGATTTAAAAAATGGATGAAATTATGGTCTTTGTTCATAAATAGGAAACGTCACAGAAAATAAGAGACAAGTAACCAACTATCTTGAATCTATTAAGAATTAGCTGTTGGCTACCACCTAAAGGAGGTTGGAAGGTTGCTTGTCAGAGTATTGAGTGATTCTGTGTCACTTGGAGGTGTGGTTGTAAATATTGATTTTTTGATCCATTAATTTTTTTTTTTTTTTTGCATAAAATCTTTTAAAACGTTTTTGGTTTTAGTGAAAAACAAAAAAAAAACATGGACACATAAAATGATCTGTTTATATAACAGTAGTTATATTAAAATTTTGATTAAAATGGCCATCTTCAGAAATCTATCAGGTAAAGCTAGTCGAGTGTTCCCATTTTGTTTGGTTAGCAAAAGTATACACTTGAAAGCAAACGTTCTATTTAAATCAGCACTCCTAGCTGAGACCTAAATGGAGTCCTGAAAATACAAGATTTGATGAAACTAGGTTCACTTGATCTTAAGCACTAGAAACACAAATAAATATCCATGTAGAAAATTTTTTTAAAAATAAACAACATATTTACACATACAAAAAATATTTTCTTATCGAGTGAAGAAATCTCTGTCATATATTAAAAAAAAACATAAAAAAGAAATTAACGAGAAGATTCAGTTTATAAACGATATACTGTTTAAAATTTCCAAATAATTTTTTAACCCAGCAAGAATGACATACTTGGACATTTTAGCTAAGAATAAGGTGTAGTATCTGTTTTGATACTGCACTTCATTTTTTTCTTATCTTAGTCAGTGAAGGAGAAATCCTTTTAGACTAAGGCAGTTTCTATATTTGTCCCAATCCAAATAGTGTCTTTTTGAGGAGTTGGATTTCCTCCCAATTAAAAATGTACTTGTGGGAGGCAAGAAAGTAGGAACTATATCATAAGATTCAACAAATATTTAATTTGCAGTGTATTGCTATTCCACTAGTTTTTTGTTTGTTTGCTTTATTTTTGTGTGTGTAACCTTATTTAGAAACTATAATTTACGAGAATCTGTCTATTTCACCCAAAAGATGTGATTTCTTTTCGTTTTTTTTTACTTTTTATTTATTTATTTATTTTAGAAAATGATAATGTTTATTGAATATAAAAATCTTTTCTCTGTACAAAATTTAAAACAAAAAATGTAGGAAACATCGACAGTATTACAAGATAGACAACAAAAAACATAGAGATTCCAGAATTGCCTTTAAAAAAAAAAAAATCAATAATTGATATTAATAATCTCTATGTACCATGTTATGCCTCAAGTTTGAAAGAAAATTATTGCCTTTGAATTGTATTGCATCACTTTAAATATACTTCAAACAAACAAAAAATAAATTTAACACTTATCTCCCTGATTTTATTATTTTTAGTGTTTTTGTTTAAAATATTTCCTATAATTTTACCAAGATTTATAACATCAACCTGTAATACCTAGTCTGAATAGAAGTACATCGGTATGTCTCCTATCACCTCTATAATCGAATGGAACAACTTCTAACATTATTCTAACTGAAATCAAAATTTAAGTTAAAATTCTCATCTCAAAGAAAATGACTCTCTCTCTCTCTCTCTTTCTATTTCTTTATCGTAGATAAAAAACGCATATTACATTTTTAATTTAATATATACATATAAGAAATTATGATCTGAATTAAGACAAAAGGTAAATAAATATATAGCTACCCTTTATAAATCTGGGTGGAATATATGACTTTCACGCCAGTCTGAATACTGCAGATATAAGGTCAGCTCAATGGCAGGGGATTTAGTACTATAAAGCTATAGTAAACTCTCTCTCTCTCCTATGTATATATATATATATGAAGAGAAAGAAAATTAAAACTGTAAAGTTGAACTTTACAATCAAAATTTATTGTCCGACTGAATACTCCAAAAAACAATTTACAAAATCCTTATTCCGTGGAGTTTCAAAAAATGCTATTCTTGCTATTCTTCTCATCAGAGGACAGAAAGCAACTCTATCGCATATTGAGCTTTTTTATTTGGTTAGGATTAAATGTCTATATATAAATATTAGGTTGAAGTTTACCATTGCATATATCAGGTAAACACTCCATCCTTTTGATTTCATTACTTTTTATATATATATATATATATATATATATATATATATATATATATATATATATATATATATATATATATATACAATTGTAATAGTATAGTGTGATTCAAGAATAACCAATTTATATAGCCATCCAGAGAAACAGACTTCATTGCTAACAATACAGAAGCATCCTCTCTTCCATATTTCCCATGACATCCTCCAAAGGGTTTCAATCTTATGTATTAGTTCATTACAAATAAATGTCTTGATTGTTTTTCGTAAACTCTTTCCCTTCATTCTCTCCCATACCTTTTCTTCTGGGTCATACTTTGTTGAAAGTGCAAGAGAAACAACACAAAACAAACATATTTTTCAGTGCCAAGAAAAATAAATCTACATAACATAACGTACAGTCAATAGATGTACTTTTATAATTTAAACAGATATATAAACAGATCAAAGTGTTGTACCTGTTTTAAGATAATTTTTCTGCTGTCATGTTTATTCCTGCTTAATCTTTGATTTCAACTTCCTTGCTTACACATAAATAAAACAACAAATATTTAATACATGACACACAATATGGAAGGCCATCCTCCACCTCCTCCTCCTCCGCCTCCTCCACCTCCTCCTGGCAATGGTGGCAAGCAAATACGGAGCAAGCAGTTCCCTCCTAGTACCACGGCCATGCCCATGCACAAAATGACCCACATGCACCCAGTCGTTGAGAAGTCGTTTTATGGCAACGCTTGCGTTACCAAACAGTTTGCACCTAGCTGTGGAATGCACTTGAATCCCATGCATACAGCTGCTGCAGGAAAGCCCTACCCCTGGGACCTGTATGGAAAGCCGCTTGCATTTGGAAAAGCATTGGCTCAAACACACCTCCAGATGTCTCCGACGACAACTGCCTTACACTCGCCACCACTGTTACCACTTCCACCTCCCCCAACAGCGACATCGCCGATGGTGGCAAATCAGAAAAGGCCATTGTCTTCTTCATCTGTATCTTCCGCACAATCCCCATCACCTGTTTCACCTCATGGCCAGAGTCACCAACAGAACAAACCATTTCCTTGTGAGGCATGTCCGCCTGCATCCCCTTCTAGTCAGCAGCACCACTTCCACCAGCTACAGCAGCAACAGCAACAAACACAACCACCACCACCACCACAGCAGCAGCAGCAACCACTAACACCTTCACATCATCATCCCCATCCGTCTCCACAGCCTCATGAGAAGGCCCCCAATTTTCATTGCAATGTTTGCCCATCTTTGTTACTACCTTCAATCCCACCACCACCCCCCATGCCTCCTTCATCAACTGCCTCCTCCAACTCCTCAGCATCCCCATCCTCAGTACATCCCGTTACTCATGGGCAGCCATGTAATGTGTGCCCCCCAACACCACTCAGCCCGGTTTCCCTGTCATCTCCCCCACCTCATAGCATGTTACCGCCACCAATCCCTCTTCCGCAGCCTCACCACCATCATCATCATCATCATCACCAACCACAGCTTCATCATCACCATCACCATCATCAAGCATCCACCCAGCAACCAGTGCAGGATCAGTCCCAGCAGCCAGCACCAGGTGCTGTTACAATGGCCCCTCAGCTGACCCCGCCCCAGGAGAAGCCCTATCGGTGTGACGTTTGCCCACATCAGTTTGCCCGGCGCGACGCCCTGCAGTGTCACAAGCGAACGCACACCGGTGAGAAGCCATTCCGTTGTGACGTGTGTAGTGGACAGTTTGCCCGCCGTGATACACTGCAGTGTCACAAACGGACACACACGGGCGAAAAGCCCTACCAGTGTGATGTGTGCCCGAAGAAGTTCGCACGCCGCGACAAGCTGCAGTGTCACAAACGGACCCACTCTGGTGAGAAACCCTACCACTGCGACCTGTGCCGCAGCCAGTTTGCCCGCCGTGACACACTCCTGTGTCACAAGCGGACACATACGGGCCTGAAACCGTTCGCCTGCGACCTTTGCCCCAAAAAATTTGCCCGCTCGGACCAACTGACGTGTCACAAGCGGACGCACTCTGGCATCAAGCCATTCCAGTGCGACCTCTGCCAGCGGCAGTTTGCCCAGCGGGATAAACTGGTATGCCACAAGCGGACACATTCTGGCGAGCGTCCGTTCGAGTGCACGGTGTGTGGCCGCCGGTTTGCCCGCCGGGATACGCTGCAGTGTCACAAACGGACACACACTGGCGACAAACCGTACCAGTGCGACCTGTGCATCCAGCGATTTGCACGTCGCGATACGCTTCAGTGTCATCGGAGAACTCATTCTGGCGAAAAGCCATTCAGCTGCGAGTTCTGCGGCAAGCTGTTTGCCCGGACAGACAAACTCCAGCGTCACAGACGAACGCACACAAGACATTCTCAGCAAGCAACACACTTGCCTCATTCAACTGCTCTGCCGACAATGACACCCACAAGTGGGCCGACCTTACCTATGACCTTACCGCCACCACCACCTGGCCCGTTTGTTGTGGAAAGCAATAACACATATGTGCGGCCTGAATCGGCAAGTCCTGTTTGTAAAAACATAAAGAATTATGCATCTGTGTCGGTCAATAACCACCTTTGGCAAGCCATCTACTCATAACTGAACAATCTACGATGGAAACCAGTATATATATATCCAAGATTTTTTTTCTTTTTTTTTTTTTTTTTTTTTTCAAGCATACTTTTTAAAAAAAAATCAAATTTAAAAAACAAAACAAAAAGGCGGTTCTCATGTAATTTGTATAGTATTCCAATAATCCAATTTGCAGTAAAAGTAAAAATGTTATGTTTGGAGAGTTTAAACAATATTCTCTGTGTATGGATCAAATTTTATGTATAATTTTTTTAAAATTGAAAACACTTTGAGTCTTCTCTTGGCCTGCCAAGCTAGCAGGACATATTTTGAAACTTCCTGATATTTGTATATTGGTTTTGAAAGAGGACTTTTTATTAACTATGATTTGTTATTTATTTAGTAAATATTTATTATATTCTTCAATTTAAAAAAGAAAATCAATATTGATTTAATTCTTTATGAATAAAAAAATGTATAAGTTATAACTTACTTTAGTTTAGTATGAGATAAGGTTTAATATGTGATTTTTATCTCATAAAAGGTAACAGTTGAAAAAAAAATACAAATTATGAGATCATGGAAATACCATATTTTCTTGTGTGAATGAAAAAAATTTTTTTAACATGGCTAAAATGAAACGCAAAAACAAAAATGATCATATTATACACAAGGTTTCACAATTTTTTTTTTTTTTTTTTGATAAATCTGATTTTGAGAGTTTTACTTTTTTTAATTTTAAATTTTCAAATTAAAAATTTTGTTTACAAAATAATTTTCATATATTTTAAAAAAAATTTCTGGGTACTTGTACAGTTTAATTAAGACATTAAAAAATGAAAATATTGAAAAAAAAGTTTAAATTGTACGTATCCATAATGGAATGAAGTTCTCCAAAAAAGATTTCACTTAATTTCATCAAGTAGTATTTTTTTTTTTTTTTTTTTTTTTACAGTGAAAAAACAATTTGTTATGATACCGAGCAAAAGGTTCGATTTTTAGGAAGAAAAGCTAGAATTAAAGATGGGAAGGGAGTTATTGGCGCTTGAAATTGACTTATCTCCCCGTGGCGTGTTCTAAAAATCCAAACAAAAATTTAAAAAATTTAAAAATGTCTATGTTCAACATGCTGTCATAAAAATGTGTTTTTCCGCTGTAAAAAAAAAAAAAAAAAAAAATACTCGATCAAATAAAGTGAAATTTTTTTTTCAGAGATCTTCAGTTCAAAATGGATACGTACAATATAACCTTTTTTCGATATTTTCATTTTTTAATGTCTTGATTTAACTGTACAAGTATCAATTTCTGAAATTAGGAAAAAGAAACAATGGCTAAATATTCTGTTTATTTGTTTTCTTTAATATTTTGAAGAAAAATTAAATATTTTAATGAGTTATGTGTATGATATTAAAGAGCTTTTATAATTGAGGACTCATATGAACCTGATTGTTTCTGATTGCAATTTACAAAAAAAAAAAACAAGCAGAGAACAAATAATAAATCCGCACTACCCTCGCAGGGACGGAAATATACTTGGCTTAAAACTCAGGCATGGTTTCCCTCTCTTGGTGCTGATGGACTTGTAGATTTCAACAGATCATCTATTTAGAAGAAAGAAAACTCTTATGTTAAACCTGTGCAACTTAACTCACACATCTTGGTACAAAACAAAAATGGCAAGATGCTGCCTTGATCCTGGTCGACAATCTTACTAGAGATGGTGACTTAAATAATTTACTGGTTTGCAAACAAACAGCTTTAAGATTATTTAGGTTCTGCCTATCTCCCAACTTTCATACGTGTTTTTGTGTCTTAGTCAGGCGCAAATGTCCGACTATAGCGACTCAGCAGAAACACATAGTGCTTATACTAGTTTCCTGACTAATGCAATGAACGACGTCCTCAGCTTCCATCTAGACCTTTATCTTATTTCTGTATTTTGATTGAGAGTATATGAGCCTTAATGTTGTGTTAGTGCTTAGAACGGCTGCTCTATCATCAGTTGCATATTATTGGGATATTTATAGGGGGTCCTTTACTCGTTTCCGGTTGTCTTCTCCAAGTATCAAAAGTAAATAAAAATTTTTTTTTTTTTTCATTTTTTTTTGTCCCCTGATTTAAGGATGGTTAATTACCTCCATCCCAATCCGTGTTAAGAATAAGTTTAATAGTTTATCAAATCAAAAAATAAATTAATTTTATTTTTTTTATTTTAGGAACTTTTTTCAACTTTTTAAAAAATTTTATTTGGGTGGGGGCTAAAATTTTTTTTTTTTTTTTTTTAACCTTAACTCTAATCCTATTATCATCTGGTTTTACATTTTTTGTCCCCTGATTTAATGATGGTTAATTACCTCTATCCCAATCCGTGTTAAGAATAAGTTTAATAGTTTATCAAATCAAAAAATAAATTAATTTTATTTCTTTTTATTTTATTTTTTTTATTTTAGGAACTTTTTTCAACTTTTAAAAAAAAAATTTTATTTGAGGGGGGCTAAAAATATATATATATATATATATATATATATATATATATATATATATATATATATATTTTTTTTTTTTTTTAACCTTAACTCTAATCCTAATATGATCTGGTTTTACATTTGTATGCTTTATTAAAATTATCTAATTTTTAGTTTTGGGGGATTTTTGTTTTTTTATAGCTTTCAAATCATAAACTACATTGATCATTTTCAGTTTGTTCCATAAATAGCAATCAGAAACATTCAGCTTCATATGGGTTCCCACCTGTAGAAGCACCAATACATAATAGATAATAATGAATACTTAAAAGAAAACTGACTGTACAATGTATTATATATGATTAACTGTGTCTACCCGGTGTTGTCTAAGTCTTTTTATTTTCGTTTTTTGTTTTATTTTTATTTATTTTAACTAGACTGTTTTTTTATTTTTGTTTACCAAATTATATTTTAATAGCAATTTGAAAGTTAAATTTAGTAATTATGATTTTTGTAAGATAATGTTTTCTTTTTTTTTAATTATCGGATGTAAAACTGTGCATAACTTTCAGTCTTTTAATACGTAAAGAATACGAATTTTAAATCCAGAAATGACATCTTATTTTGACAGCTTGGAATGATTTTTTTTTTTTTTTTTTTTTTTTACAAAATTCTTTTTAGTCCTTTGTTATCGATTCTTTTTTTTATTTCGATAACTAAGCAATTAATAATAAACTGTAAAAAAAAAAACAACAGAGACAATAACCACATAGATACAAATGTTGTCACACAATTTTATTAATATAGAGATCCTGGAATGTATTCTAATTTTTTTCAACTTAAGAAACACAGGCTTATATTATAATCAAGAAAATATGGCATATATATGGAAATGGCACTAACCCTATGCGGCTTTAACACGCTTCCTCCAAAGGAGGAAGTTCCATGGGAGTATAAAATTCACAAGCGGTCCCCAGTCATAAGTATATTCCCATTGGGGGAGATGACGATGTTAGGTTTTTGCAACTCTTGCTAGGAGGTGTTGATATTTTCCTACATACAGCGCCTGGAATTCCCAAATTGGTTACCCATTTGGTACTGACCAGGCTCAGAATTGCTTAACTTTGGTAATTTAGTGAGAACTAGTGTGCCAATGTGATTATGTTATATATATATATATATACACGTTTTGCCTATTTGATAGTAATTCGGAGGCAAACGAATTTTTCTCGTTACTAAACAGTATGCATCCGGCGTTAAAGTATACGTATGAAAGTGAAGATAATTCTGGCCTGGTGTTTCTCGATGTTTTGGTAATAAAAACTCCATCTAGTTATCTTACATCGATTTTCGCAAACCAACATTCATTGGGCTGTATACATGCTGGGATTCATTCTTCCCTAACAAGCACAAATATAATTTAATTTGGACATTAACACATCGTGCCCTAATGATCTGCTCGCCAGAAAAATTGGATGAGAAATTAAATACAATTACAGATGCTTTGTCCAATAATGGGTATCCTTTAGATGTAATTGAAACCACCATTAAAAGGAAAAGAGCAGATTTTTTTACGAACAAAACCCAACAATATGGTGGATAAATATCTGGTTTATATTCGATTGCTGTGGTTGGGGAAAGTAAGTGAAAAATTCACCAAACAAATTAGTTCAACTGTTGAAGGATGTTATTTTGCTTCAAATGTTCGTGTTGTGTATAATACAAAACCATTAATGGCTTCCAATAAAAAAGATGTTCTACCCCCTCATCATATTAGTAATGTCATTTATTCATTTAAATGTGGTTGTGGTGCCGACTACGTAGGTCGAACGTCTTTAAAATTGGAAAGTCGCATACAACAACATGTACCGAGCAAAATCAGGAATGGAACATTCTTACGTACTGATGCTGCAAACAACACATATGGATCTGCTATAACGGAACACTTTATTAAATATGGGGATTGTGCAACGAACTTCAGCATCGACTTTTTTTCCGTATTGAGTCGAGCTCACTCCGTATATCATCTAAAAGTCTTGGAGACTGTTCACGTTTGCCTTAGGAAGCCTTCCCTTTGTAAGCAAAAGGACTGCTTGTTGGGTTTGAATGTGATCAGCCTCTAAAATTCATCCCCATACGATTTCTCTTGCTCCCGTCTCTTTTTTTAGATTTTATCACTAAGGAAAACAAATTACTAAAGAATAAATCCCTCGATTCCAATTTTGATGAGTGAGGGCGAAACATGTCAATTGACTCATTTTGATTTTTTTTTTCTATTTCCCTACTTTTATTTTTTAGTCGCTATCCATTTTCCTTTTTTCCTCGGTCTTTTTTTTTTTTTTTTTTTAATATAAAATGAATTCTGAAGGAATACGTCTTCCCTTCATGATTGCCTTAATAAAGTTTTGTACCCCCAAGAAAATCATGAAATATATATATATATATATATATATATATATATATATATATTAGTATTGGGACGATTATCGGAATTGAAAAATTCAGAACTTTTGAAGGTATCGAAATTGGAAAAAATGTGTGCCTATTTGTCTGATGCCAAAAACGATTCCTTTATCTTTTTTTTTATTTGATTTTTGTTTAAAACAAAATATTCCATTGCTAATAGTAATAATAAAATAATCAATATTTATTGATTTTAAACTATCACTAAAACTAAAATCTATAAATCATCCTCCACAAGTGTGGTTTTACGTTTCAGAAAATATATGCACATCTAACATGTGTCTTTATACTAATCGGGGGAGGGGGAAATAACAACTTTATAGTTAAATATTTAGATTTATAAAGAATCTGTATCAGTAATTGTATCAGAATCGGTAAAAATATTGGAATCGTCTCATATGAAGTGAAAGGTAATTTCTTTGGAGCAGTGCTGGTATACAAATATGTAAGGGCATAAGAAGGCTGTTAGCAATGTAGAAAACCAGGTATTAAAGTGATTTGATTTATGAACAAAAACAGACAAGCAAACAGAAGTCTTGTTGATTTTAAATCTTTGTATCTATTTATTTTTCCAAAACAATCAGTAATACAAATCGGTAAATAAGGATTTACTGTTTGATATAAACAGGATGGTTGATGTCTTTAATATTTTGATAATAAAATCTCTTTTACAAAAAGAAAAAACATAAACCAAAAGAATGTAAAAAAAAATTGTATTTGTGATTATTTTTATTTTTTTTAAATATATGCAAAGAGTTAAAATCTATAAAACCTCTGTTCATTTGTCTATTTTTGTTCGAATGTGAAATCACTTCAACACCAGGTTTTCTGCATTGCTATAGTCTTCTTAGACTTTTATTATACTCTTGTATATATATGATATGATGGACTCTCCTGTCGATTTCGATGCATGAGCTTCCGTCACAACAACTAAGTTGCTCAGTAATCCACACGTTTTGTTTATAGTGGTGAAAGCTTTGTGTAGAACCAACCACCCTTTTTGGTATTGCTGCTAACCTTTGTCAGGACAGATAACTACCATAGGACAGAGTATACAGTAGATCACAGGTTTTTACATCAGTTTCGTTCTAAATGCATGTCTTAACAAAGACTGGGGGTGCATCTTTCCCAGTGAATCAATGCGCCTCCAGATATCAACCTCAAAATTTCTACGACTCAGCGTGGTACATACAGCACCTAGCCTTCCCAAATGGTCACTCATCTGGTACTTGCCAGGCTCAATTGCTTAACTTGGTGAGACTCTGTTAACTGGTGAGAGCGGGTGTGTCCACGATTGTGCAGTATCTAGTGGTTATATTTTTTGTTCTTATTAATGTTGTTTTTATTATTGATGTGTGTGTGTGTATATATATATATATATATATATATGCATGAAGCATATTCAATGATAAAAACTGCTGAATAAAAACGGCAATTGCAATTTATAATAGGAGCTTAAAGAAAGTGAATGCTCATTAAGAATCAAGTGGAAAATAGCATGTAGAAATTCAGAAAACTCATGTAAATTATGTCTGAACGAGAAATTTGAAATTCTAAACTTTAAAGATTCCCCTAAAGCCTCTTAAGCTGTTGAAGTGAAATATCAAACAACTGCACACACTGGTTAAACTTTTCTTTAGGATAACTATACATAAGAAAAATTAAAAAAATTAAAGTAAACCAACATTTGAAAGAGAAAAAGTACTCCAAGAATCCATATGCTAGATTAAGTTCATCTATTAATTTGATACATTCACAAAAATGAGTATGTCATCTTTATACAATAAAGAACATAAGAAAAGGAAGTAAAAATCAGATGAACCTTTGTTTAAGAGAAGCCCTGCCATTGATTAATGGAAGCACTAACCTGTGGAAGAGAATAACCCTGAATCTGATTGGTTAGCTAGCTAAACTAAACACTATATATATATATATATATATATATATATATATATATATATATATATATATATATATAAAAAAAACACCTGATAATATGAATTCTATTCATTTTAACCTGATAATTCCCTATGGGGTTTAAATATGGAAGCTGCTATGTGTAGCATGATTGCCATAAATATATTTTCATAACTTACAATTGCAGGTTCAACTAAACCAAGATTTGTCGGACTTTTATTTGTTCATTGGTTCCGTTTTGTATAGCGATGGGTGGCACACATTTTTTTTTTATTATTTATTGTGAATATGTTGAATTGATAGGTGACCTTATTTTAATGTGTATGCTTGGAGAACATTTTCTCTATCTATTGTGTGTGTGTGTGTGTGTGTGTATATATATATATATATATATATATATATATTATTTAATTAAATAGCACACACAATTCAAGTCTACTGATTTTCATTTGGATCCCTTCCAGCCTTCTAATTAATTTTCGTGCTTCAGGCTAGAACTGGCTGATGTTGTTGCCATAGTTACTGTAGGTCCAAGTACTTTTGAATCCGTCTGGATTCATCAGCAGGGATAATAAACCAAATATTAATAAAATAAATTTTAATAACAGTAATAACATCCTTAAATACCTATAATAGTGACCAGAATAATTTAATGTATTAGTAATTCTCTTGCTATCAAATAATATATAAAGAGATGCATCGTATAATAAAACATGTTATGATATATGATTGTCTTGGATATTATGAAATTATAATTATATATATATATATATATATATATATATATAAAAGTGAACGTGTCTGTCTGTCTGTGTACATTTCCCTACGCAATAACTCTGTCAATTTTTAGTCTATAGACTCGAAATTTGAAATACTGGGTACTGAGATTTGGGAAAATCGATGTGACGGGTGTCAGCCAGAAATTTTGCTGTTAAGGGGTCAAATTTCAACGATTTGACCTTTAAGAACTCTACCAAACTCCTCCGACAATTTTGGGCCTAGACACTTGAAATTTTAGATATAGGTTCCTTGAACCTGGATCTAACTTAATAAAGTGATTTGAGTCCGAAACAATAAATTTTAAGGGGTCATAATAGGGGTCAAAGTTTTAAAAAATGAACCATTTTTTTTGTTTTTTTGCTTTTTTTGCACAGCATACACCTCCAAACACCCGAGCAACGCTGGGCACCCCTGCTAGTATATATATATATATATATAAATGTAGCGGGCTTCTGTAAATAATCAAAAATTAGTTTGGTTAATTCGCCTTATAATGCATTTAGATAGATTTAAAAAAGAATTGGGCCTACAGTAACTATAGCAACTACACCAGACAGTTCTAGCCTGAAGTACGAAAATTAATTAGAAGGCTAAGAAGGATAAAATTTAGAATGCTGTCTATAAATATATAGATGTTTCTTTGTTTTGGTTTTAGCAATATGTTTTGAACGAATTCAATTATTTACGAAAGTGCATTTTTACCTAAATGCGAGTTGGGAATAATTCTCCCTTCAACTAATCCGGTACCCCCACATGGGGAGCGGTATATATATTATTTTTAAAATATAATTATCCACTGACACGTGTTTTGTCGACGACGAAATACATGTCAGTGGATAATTATATTTTAAAAATAATATATATATTTAAAGATGCTGTAAAGAATTGAACATTTCAACATGCTTAACAAAAATAAACCGTAAAATGCACATCTTGAAATTTGGAATGTAGACTTTTTCATTTGCACATATATGGTGCATTGCTATAACTATACCTGATGTAAAAGCCTGAATCACAATGAGTATGTGTATTCATTTTTTTTTTTTTTATCTTATTAAGGTTTATTATATTTTAAAATTTTCTCAATATTAGTGGATCACCCCCTTTTTTTTTTTTTGTAAAGAGTGAACGAAAAATCAATATACATTTTTGTTCCATTGTTTATTAGGTCAAAGTTGTTTGAGTCATGCATCATTTTGCAGAATTACAGCCAATTGATGATCAAGTCATCCTCTAAATGTTTAGTGCATTATTTTTTATCAGTGGTTGATGCTGACATCGCTGTTAAACGTAAAACATTTGACCATTTTTTTTTTTTTCTGTTCACTCATTTTCCTCAAACCTAGGTCATCCACATTTTGATGCATTAACCACTGCATTTGAAACTTTATCAAGTAATTGAAACGAAATATTGAACTAAAAGAATGCAGCGTCTTCAGATTTTTTTTTTTTCTTGACTCAAACTGACATCACCCAAAATACATACATAAATGATAAATTAATTAAAAATCAAACAACTTTATACCTACTTATATAAGGCCACTCTGTTTATATTCATATATTACTGGACTGTGCAGATTATATGAAGGATGAAATCAATTGGAATTCACTTTTATATACCGTATATTTTGGCGTATAAGGCGACCGTCAGATAAGACAAGGTACAAAATTGGAGCAAATTTTAATAAATTGATCATATATCGGTTGTATAAGATGACTGCTAAATCACGAAACCATGTTTGTTTAGTCTAGGCTAGAGATTGTAACATCCAATATCTTATGAAATATTGGTTTTTAAAGATGATTTTTTAACTTTAATGGCCGTCTTTTGATGATTGTAACATCTTGTCAGACGAGTGCCACTCTCTCAGACACTTAAAGTCCATGAGCCCAAAAATGACTTCCATCGCCACAGGACCATTTTTATAGACAAATCCCTGAGGGAGTATCTGTACACAGATGATGTTACAGAGTCTTAGCTTTGTACGACAGCTAAGTCTCTCTCTCGATTCAAAATGTTGAGATCCAGCAATAAGCAAGAGCAAGATAGCCAGCAACAAGTTAAACTGCAGACCAGCTTAATGCAGGTACTGGTCTCCCGCTTTATGGTTTTTAAATCAGAGATTTGCTTCTCCTAGAAAGGTTGCCTTCACCACGGCTTACAGGAGCCCTCTCCACCCCAACACACACATACATACACACAAACACATGGTGCTAGTTGGTCGTTGACCCCGAAAAAGAGTTCATTCGTCCATTCGAAGGTCTTGTTTTTAATCCTTCAGGGAGACTAGCCATCCTCCTCGGCAAACAAGTC
The DNA here is from genome assembly GCF_053919585.1 of Euprymna scolopes. NCBI lineage: Eukaryota > Metazoa > Mollusca > Cephalopoda > Sepiida > Sepiolidae > Euprymna > Euprymna scolopes. The sequence continues at coordinate 101,460,720 of NC_136502.1, forward strand.
TGGTGGGTGAACCAGTTTAGTCGCCGGTGACCCGACCATGAGGCAGGTAGTATTGGGTTACATGGTACCAGTAGCATATAACATGACCTGGGTTGTCTTATATGCCGAAATATACGGTGTATAAAAGTTTAAATTAATGACTATTCAACAGAATGTGTTGGTATAGATAATATGAATAAGATCAAGAACAGATTAAATCAAACCCTAAGGATTAAGTCATGATTCTATTAATTCAATATTTCATTTCAGTTGTGAAACTTTATCAAGAAATTGAAATGAAATATCAAACTAAAAGAAGTCTAATTCTATGTTATATTTCCTGTTTTATTTAGTTTATTCTTGCTTAATAAAATGTGTAAAGTTATTGACCATATTTGAGGGCAACCCAAAGGCTCACTTCTTATTAGCTACTACACCAAGTAATAAGGAAGAGCGTCAATCCTTTCCCCGAGTTACTCCACTTAACCCTACCTTTACCCTTTAATGCTAACGGTTTATGCTCGAACACACCAAGTACCATTTGTTTTAGTTTTGGATATAACTTTACTAAAGAGTGAACCTTAGTCTCTCAACCCACTAAGGAATGCTAAGCATTATGCCAAAATAGGCTTCATTTATTCCTGTCTATACCTGAATTATTTTTCACTTTACTTTTGCATCAATTCTCAGAAATTAAAGGGGTCCCTTGGGGCTAACACTTGAACTCTATATGAGATATATAGATATCCGAGTGTTCAACTAAAGTTCTTCTTTATGTCTAAAACATTGAGTCAGTAAAGAAGTGAAGATCATTAATTTTCCTCTCCCCAATTGACCGATTCAATATGTTATAGTGTATCTTTCTTGTGGTGTCTTAGTCTTACCAGATTCCAGGACAAGAATTCATCTAGTCTGGTGGAATATCCAGATTAGTGCTGTTACTATAGGCAACATTGCTTGATAAAAAGTGCACCATTCCTCATATAAGCCTGTGTGTTGTAGTCATACCAAGGGGATCTTAGTTGGGCTTTGAATCGTATGTTACTTTGAAATATTTGATCAGGGTTTACTTTTAGGGGGAAGTATATTCATGGCCTGATAAACTTTTGTACAGAGAAACTAAAGATGCTGAAGATACAGTGTCTAGTAAGCATTCAAGTTTTCTCCTACACTTCTCTTTTGTATGTTTGATTGATGAATGCATTCGCTCATGTTTTTTTTTTATTAATTTGTATATGTATGCATAAAAATAAAGATGTAATTTTTTTAATTGCTTTTTTTCACCCCAAACAAGGCACAGTGCCACTTGGATCTCGGGGTGGGTGGGGATACTATTTGGAACAAAATTTGCAGGGGAACTATCTGCAGGAGTTGATCAGCTCTTGAACTTCTGCATGGCAGTACAGTCATAGAAGCAGGGACTCTGGAAGGAATTCCAAAGTCTAGCAGCTTGAGAGAAAAATTACTTGAGTAGAAAGCTTTTCCAGCATTTAAAGATCTCTACAATGTAGGGGTGGGATTTTGCTGCTTTTTGATTTAGGGTTATTTAAGTAGAAGGGGTACAAGCGCTTGTAGTTCGTTGGAGCACTTTTCATTAAAATACTTGTAAAATAGGCACAGGGAATGAACATTTAAGCGATGTGACAGAGGTTGGGGTTTGGTTGACGGTGAAGGACTTATTAGGTTGGTGACTCATTTTTGAACCCTGCTTAGGAGTGAGAGACTAGTAGCAGATGCACCAGTCCAGATAAGGTTAATGAATATAAGGTGGTAGTGTCGTAATTGTTAAGGGTGTAAATTGGGTAGAATTTGATTATTTAAGGAGACGCTTAGTTCATCATATACATTATTTTTTAATCAAATGACCTTTTGGTAAATCTAATAATTATTTTATGTTTTTTCTTGCATATCGTCATGAGGAGCACCTATGTTCGTTAAAAATGGTTCCTTGGCATGCATAATACAGATATTTTAACAAAGTTATTCTTGCTTAACATGAGAACAATATAAAGAGCATAAATTATAGCTCGAAAAAGAGAAATTCTCTTTGCAATTAAAACGCAGTTTCATGTAAAGCTGTTGGATACGGGATAATATGCAAGCGTTATCAAAGGAAAGTTAAGAATAAGCTTATAGCTGAAAAGAAATGAAATGATAAAGAAAAAGTCTTGAATGTAAGAGGTTAATGTAGTTTGCTTAAAGCATTGTATATAATGTATTCAATACAATGCAGAAGTGTAACGAATCAACACAAACTGAAACAAATTAAAACCTAAAACGGTGGAATAAGCTTTGCAGATTCATTTATTATTAATCTAATATATAAAAGGCTATGTGTCTGTCTTCATATTTTCAAACTCTATCTCTTCCGAAACTAAAAGCTGCAGAGTGGCGCTAGGGGCCTCAAATGATTAGAATTCTTATGGGCCGTTCTTTTGTCGGCCTTTAGCGAGTTAAAATAGTTTTTAAGGGGTCAAAAATTGGTCAAAATTGAAAAAAATCATTATACATTTTGTACATTCATCTTAGTTTATTTTTTTAAATTTTTAATCAGTTCATATGTGTGTCGTGTTGGTACAGTGGTAACGTCACCAGCTTTGCTATAGTTTTTCTTTTGGTTTTGATTCTAGCTGATGGCACCCAAATACTTTTTTTTCTTACTCTTGAAATCACGACTCTATAATAATATGTGAAATTTGAACAAATTAAAATATCATATTTAAGCATATTTTACGACTGGGCAAATTTAGGCACCCCACTCCCTGCTAGTATATATGAACATGCATGTTTGAACTAAAGTCAAACACATATCTGATGAAGGGAAAATTTTCTGAAATATTACACAGTACGGATCTTTCATATGACGATGATGACACAAGAAAGAACACAATGTAGCTATAACATACTATATATTGATGAAAGGTCAATCTGCATAGCTTATTCCACCATCATATTTTAATTATACATATTTAAGCATATTTTATAACCAGGCAAGACCGGGTGCCCCCATCCTCTAGTTTTCAAATAAAACCTGTTCTTATATACTTGGTTTCTGTTTTAATTCCTCAATCTCTCAGATACACTATATATAGGATAATCACATTGACGCACTGGTTCTTGTTAGATTACCAAAGATAAGCAACATTTAGCCTGGTCAATACCAGATGGGTGACCATTTCATAATACCAGGCAATGTATGTAGAATATTGACTTAATATTCTCATGAAACTTCCTCCTCTGGAAGAAGACAGTTCAACCCACCTCAAGTAAATGCGCGGACATATATATATATTTAATGGATATTATGCCAGTCGGTTGGAGCCAGATTTCTTCCAGGGAAGTATGATGTCTCTGACCATCGGAGCCGATTTTCACTGCTTCTGAGCAAGATCACACGATATAGCAGGCCAATCCTGATATACCGTAATTGAAATGTTGCTCTGTCATTTCTAATTGCTGCTGCCCATGTCGTCAGCTGACCATCAGTAGGTTTGTACCAACTTTCCTACTGAAGAGACGTAGCGAGCCTGTCGTTGTTCTATCGTTATTTCCATGGCAAGTGCTCGTCTGAGCTCCATTCTCTGGTCCCCCCTCACCAATCTTTTTCAAAAAACACCCGACTAGCTAAAACCATCGTCAATAATTTTCTCCACTCCTTATCTGTGCCTAAATCAAAACGTAGATTCCATGAACAACGCTTCTTTCTTAGAACTGCACGCCTGTGGAACGCTGTTCCGCTTGCCTGTTTCCCTCCCGACTTCAACCTGGATGTCTTCAAGTCCAACACAAGCAAATTCCTGACGAACCGCCCCCCCCCAAGTAATGACACCTTACCAATTCTCCAATACTATTGCTACACTATCCCTTTGATTACTGTACACACAATAACCCTTATCCCCGAGTGGCCATTGGGCCTTGATAAGTGGTGAACTCCATGTTAAAAAAAAAACAAAAAAAATCTTGGTAGAAAATTGTGGCTTGTGGATGAGTTTTGCTTCCAAGTGCTGAACTGTATGAATATATATATCGTACTTACAGCTGTGAATATTGGCATTTAAAACCAGCTCAAAGTTTTTGATTTGCACTTAGATGGAGTGCTCACTGTTGTTGCAGACGGAGTTTTATAGTACTTTAATAAATAACGTGTTTTTAATGGGTTCACATGCAGAGTAAAACAACTCTAGAATCACAATTTTAATTGTGGGTTAAGCTTTCTGGCAATTGCTCAGGTTAATACCTTGTTAAAATAATGTGTAATATACTCAATTACTTATATATATGTGCGTATGTGTATCCCTCATCTTCTACCATCCCCACAATTTTGCATCCCTTTGCTTTTTTATAAGTATTTCAACGGAATGCGCTTCGGTTAACTTGCTGTTCTTGTGTCCCCACAACATAAATACTCCGGACAAATCCAGCAAGTAGCAAGATCACACCTTTTCACTATAGATAGAGGTTCCCAGAAATTTAAATGTAATGTGAACAAGCATCTCATTTGCACAAATCCCTACTTAGGATTCTCTGATAAATCTGGCCCCTAATTCAAAGTAGCCCTTATTATATGCCTTGTTTGGTGTGAATTTGAAGTAAAAAAAATTTTAAAAACTATATATAAAATGTATGTGTGTTAATGGTGACTCCAGAAGTGAGACTACTTAGACAGAGTTTGGTTCACCTAAACATCAAGCAGCAAAATCACACCCCTTTAATATAGATAGAGGGTCCCAGATACAGGAAGGGTTTTCTATTCAGATAGCTTCTTACCTCAAACCTTTGAAATTTCTTCCCTGTTTCCTCGACTGTACCAACATGCAGAAATTTAAATGTAATGTGAACGAAGATCTCACTGCACAACTTCCTATTTAGAATTCCCCGATAAATGTGGCCCTTAATTCACAGTAGTCCTTATTATATGCCTTGTTTAGTGTGTATTTGAAGTAAATATATATATATATGTATGCATGTCAGTGATGACTCCAGTGGTGAGGCTAACTTAGGCAGAGCTTTATTCATCAAACAGCAAAAATCGTACCCCATTCACTGTAGATAGCGGTTCTCCTCAAGCACGTATTACAGGGAAACAATAAGTCTCCGCAAACACTTTTTCTTAAGAGTATAGCTCGGCACATTTATTTATGTTTGATCTATAGAAAATGAGGTACTTCTTCGTCATTGTAGCAAAATCTGACAGCCAAAACAATTGAGTTTTCATTAAAAAAACGATCATAGCTACTTACTTTTTTGTCTATTTATTTCAACTGTCAGTGGAGGAGAAATCCTTCACGACTGAGACAATTTTTATTTTTGTTCCTTTTCTCCACATTAAAAAACGACCCTGGTGTCTAACTCTGTCCCGTGGGGAGGCATTGTAAATAGGAACAATAAGTAATGTTATCTACTTAATTGTCATGTCACATTTATTTTAATATTTTGTGAATATTACATAAAACACATTCCCAGGATTCAAAGAAAATGATTTCAGCCATATTTGTTTTGCCCCGGGTCACATATGACGTAAGCACAAGGGAAATAACTCATAGTTTGTAATTTTAATAAAAAAGATTTATTAGAATCAAAACATATAACAAAATGAACGTAACGTATAACTAATAGTTTGTGGTTTTCTTTCCTTTGGAATTTTTTTATATAAAAAGTAAAAATAAATAAAAGTGAACATAACGTACATTTTGGAGATTTTATTCTTTTGTAATTTGGCCAAGTTTTTTGATAGATTTCAAAAATGAATTATCTCCCCTGCTAATACAAGCGCTCTTTAATTATTATGTATGCTAAAATTGGTGATTTCTTTGAAAACTTTTTTCTTTAATAATTAATTTTCTATCTTATAATTTTTCATAATTTTTGGATATGTTCATGATTGTGACATGACAGTTCAGTAGATACCATTAGTTTCACTTAAAATTCAATATTTCAATTTTCGAATTTTACTGCAATAACGGAGAAGTGCCGAAAATGAAATGGTTCCAAAATGGTTATAATTCAATACTGTTCCTGCAATATCATGTTTTTATTTATTTATTTACTGACATAAATGTTTGATCTACGTGTTCAGAGTAAAATCATTCTGAAGAGGGCAAGTTGATATCTAGGTCAAGTTAAAAATATGTTTCCCAATTTAACAAAAAAACATTTCTTCTATCAAATATAGTGCCCTAAAATTGACGGACCAGAGCCACAATGGATATGTGTATATGCAATTAAATATCCAGATATGCAACTATAGACGAGCAAGTGCGTGTGTATATACTTTAAATTTGTATTTATATACTTTTATAATACACACACATGTATATAGAAAACTTTTTTAATTGTAAATTCTCGGTTATATGTTTATCTTTTTCCTAAAATTCTTCTGTTGACTTTTTTATGAAGAAAAAAAAATGTTGTGTTCTACTTTCTTACATATACTGCTGTAAATTCAGATATAATAAAACGAAAGATACTTAAAATTAAAAAAAAATCTTATTAATTGCCTATAAAAATGTTTAAAATTACATTTTTTTTTTTTTTGTCAATATTTCAGAAAATTATATTTCAGAATTTGTAGCTGTCACCATAAACTATTTTCTCTTGTGGATTAATGCCCTATTGCTGACCGATGCGGCCACGCACTGACCAATCAGTTACTAGGGTGCATTAATCCTGTATGACCCTTAAGGAATTAATTACCCCTGTCAGGAACTAGCCAGCAGCCACCAGAGGAACTCAGGCCACCAACGAAGACAGACCTCTCTCCTCTCACTCTCTGTGTACTGATTCCCTCTTCCCCCAGGCTGCAACTGCATCACTGAAGACCTCCACTGGACAATCTGAGGACACTTCAAGTTTCTACCTCTCCACACGAGAATATCCTGGAACTTTCCGTTCCTTTTCTTTTCTTTCACTTCGGACACGGTCTTTCTTTTTTTCGTAATAAACCCTTTCATTGTTTTATTCTAAAAAAAAAAAGTTAAAGATTAATTACCCTGTGCTTTTGTGTTGCAAATTAATCTCTTATTAAGGGTAAAAATCTACCTAAAAGTTTTTTTTTTTTTTTTTTTTAATTTTTTTTACACAGTGATCACCACTTATCAAGGCCCGGAAGCCACTCAGGGATAAGGGTTATTGCAAGTACATTAAGTTAGTGAGGAGATTTGCTGAAGTGTTTACTTAAGGGGGCGGTTCATTAGGAATTTGTTAACATTGGACTTGAAGACATCCAAGTTGTAGTCCGGAGGGAAGCAGGCAGACGGAACAGAGTTCCACAGGCGTGCAGTTCTAAGAAAGAAGCTTTGTTCATGGAATCCGCGTTTTGACGATGATGATTTATTGTATTATTTGGTTGGTTGGTTGTTTTTGTTTTACGGCATATCAACCCTTTTCGGGTTATTTAATGCCGAATCCAAAGATTTTGAAGAAAAATTTTTTTAATAGAATATATTTGTTGTTTTCACGTCGGTTTCTATTTAACCCATAGTTGGGACCCTAACAGGTACTACCACTCCGGGTCAGAGTGGACCTGGGAGCAATGGTAATTAAAGGGTGGCTCCACACTCCCCAAAGCCCACAAGCTGGAGCCTCACCACTGGATATAGTTTAAGGTCATATCCAGGACCCCCATTGGGGGACTTTTACCCTCTGCAGGGAGGCAGTCGGCGTATTCTAATGCCCCACCGACAGGGCCTGTATTATTTGGATTCTGTGGACAATTGTTAACATCTAAAAGCCAAGAATAAGATGAAGACTCTTAAAATGCATCCTAGAATTATCTGCAAGCACCCATGGCGCAATGAATAAAGGTGTTAAATAATTACAAGGTACTGTTCCAAAATTAATGCACCCTATTTTTTATTTTTCCCTTTTAAAAGAAAACAAAGTTGAAGAGCTACAAAAATGAGAGTGGTACTATTAAAACAAGCAACTTTTTGTGTTTCAGAATTTATTTTTCTACATAGTCACCATCATTCTTAATGCACTTTTACCAGCAATGGGATGGTGGCTGTACATGGTCGCCTGGAGCGTGCTTTGTAACTCACATCTCTGTTACCATTCTGAAATTGATGAACCCATCTTTTACTCAACTGTGTCGGCTTTGTAAACATTCAACAGGCAATTGTGAATATTAATCGTTTCAATTTTTTTCTGCACGGTGAAATTCAGTGACGCATCTCTGCTTCTGACACACATCCATGACTGGTTAATTTCTTAGTCTCACACTGTCAATATCTGCAACTGAGAAATAAAACTTTCAAATCATCAATGCATAAGTTCAGTCATCATAACAATGCAATTTGTAATCACCACTGATCCGTTCAGTAAGAGTAAAGAAAATAAGAGGCATTACTTATGGAATGCCTCTTGACATACATACTCCCGACTCCAACAAGCAGCAAAATTCCATCCCTTCACTGTTGAGGTTTCTAGATGCGAGAAAGCTTTCTACTCTGTTTCTTCCCTCGGACTGCTAGACTTTGGAATTCCTTTCTTGTTTCTTGCTTTCCTGTCTGTACTAACTTGCAGAAGTTTAAATGAAATGTGAATAGACATCTTGTTGCTTAACTCTTCACAGTCTCGATCCCAGATAGTAGCCCCTCACGTTCTGAGGACAATATGCCTTGTTAGAGTTTTTTTTTTTTTTTTGGTCCCTCGACAAAAGTAGCGTGGACCTGTAAATTCACCTTTGTCTGTTTGTCTGTCAGCATTTTTCTCAATAACTATGCCTTGGAATTTTTTCTTTGGAAATTTTGCACAAACATTAACCATGATCTAAGCAAAAAAATAATTTTCTGGGAAAACTCTGCCCCCCTAGGGGTGCCTTTCGAGTTAAAATGGTTAAAATTGACATTTTTGTGTTTATTAAAAAAAAAAATTGATGCCTTGGATTTTTATAAAACTTTCTGAAAAGTTGTAAACTGATTTCTATATCATTTTGTTTGTCTATACTTCGCAATAACTCTTGGGTGTACCCCAGGGGCTCTTTTAGGGTTAATAAAAACACTCCATTTTTGGGACTATTTTACCATAATTGTCAAAAATTTTCTGTGTATGTCTATTTAGCAGTTTTGCATGGTGCTGAACTCAAATTAAAATATGTTAAGGCCTTGAGGACTTTTGAGGCTAAATGAGGGGGGGGGGCAAATGATGGTCTTAGTCATTTCTTTTTTTTGCATGGTGTAGAACTCAAATTTACATATGTTAAGACCTAAAACTGCACTGTTAGTTCGTTTTTGCTAAGATTTGACGCATCTGGGAACTTTGGGTGCTAAATGTGGGAGGGGGAGGGCAAATGCTGAACTTAGTCATTTTTTATGCCTTATTCACTGTGCATTCACAGGGGACCATGCATGCTTCACTTGTTTTTTTTTCTTTTAGGTGTTTTTGTTTGAAGAATAAAATAAACTATCTTTTCAACAAAAACATGAATATTATAAGTTGGTTAAAAATATTGTGATTATTTGCTATCAGGATCCGTGGAAATTCCACAGAATGAGAAATATGTTGAATCAACAAATATCTTTTGATGAAGTTAATATTTTTCTGGATAACACAAAAAAAAAATGGTCTTAAACAAAAAACCCAATAACACACAGCAAATATTAGTTTATTAACATTTCTATGAAAATAGTGTCCATTGTATTTTTTATATAAAACCAACCCAAATGAGATAAACTAATAAGTACTAATAAATACTCAGAAAGTAATATTGTGCTACATAGTTCAATACAAATATTAAAATCACTTTGTAAGAGACAATCTTTAATTTACTCCTTCAGTACAGCACCTCTTGGCAGGCAATGTTTTTGCCCTGTTTCTTTCGAATGTTCCCTTTTTATGTAATGTATTGCTGACTTCTTTCTTTGAAGAACAGCTGCACATTGAAATTATTAAGAGTTCTTTTCTCACACCATTATAAGAGTGAGCATATATTATTATAATGATATTCGAAAACAAGGCTACACCAAAAGGAGGTCACTCATATTCTTGTCCAGGGTTGCCAGATCGGTCTTTCTGAACCCAAATTTTGGGAATTTGGCTTTTGTTGGGGTAGTTTGACCTTTAAAAATTGTATTTGGCTTTTTGTCGAGCATAACATATGGACTAAGGAAGGAACAAGCAAAATATTCTCCAGATTTTGGAGCATAGGGTGGATAAGGTGCTAGTATGATCACCAGAGTTGATAGTGAATGAAGAAAGTTCAGAGAACTTCTGCCATTACTAACTAACAGAGCATCACCGCTGTCAACCAACGGAAAAGTCTATCAGACATGTGTATGCAGTGTGATGATCTACGGATGTTAAACCTGGCCAGTGAAGGTTGAGGATATGCATTGCATGGAGAGAAATGGATGTATAATATGAGTCTTAAAGACAGCTCAGAGCAATATTAAATCTGCATAATACAGGGAAATGTGTGCAGAACAGGATACTTTGATGGTATGGCCATGTTGAAAGAATAGATGAAAGTTCTTGAGTTAGTGGATGTAGAACAGTTGCGGTAGAAGGTTCAATTCACGAGGGAAGGCCAAGAAAACTTCAGAGAATATATGATTTATAATTGAGAGAAAAAGGGATAAATAAAGACCTTTGCAGAAATTGGGATACTTTATAAATTAATATTTAAAAACCGACCAACAGCATGTAAAATCGATGTTAAGACAAACGATGTTATTGTGTGAGGCAGGGATATAATCACTAAATAAATAAATATATATATATATATATATATATATATTTATATATATATATATATATTTATTTATATATATATATTTATTTATATATATATATTTATATATATATATATTTATTTATATATATATATTTATATATATATATATTTATTTATATATATATATATTTATTTATATATATATATATTTATTTATATATATATATATTTATTTATATATATATATTTATTTATATATATATATATATATATTTATTTATTTATATATATATATATTTATATATATTTATATATATATATATTTATTTATATATATTTATATATATATATATATTTATTTATATATATATATATTTATTTATATATATATATATATATATATATTTATTTATATATATATATATATATATTTATATATATATATATATATATATTTATTTATATATATATATATATATATATTTATATATATATATATATATATATATATATATATATATATATATATATATATATATATATATATATATATAAGTAAATTCTTGGTACAGCAAAATGGAAGGAGAAATTTCAGAGGAAACATAATTTAATTTAAATCAAAAAGATCAAAGAAACAAAAAAAAAACGGGCAGGTGGAATTGTTAAAATTTCCTTAAGGCCTTATCGTCTGACCCTCTAAGAGGAAACGTCAGAATGATAAATTAAAAGCTAAGAATCGAATGAGGAAAGAGGGAAATTGGTTTCAGTTGGAAAACCAGTGAGAGAAAAAAAAAAATAAAATAATAATAATAATTCTCACTGTTCAGGTGGTTTTAAATCAGTAAATATTTATATATATATATATATATATATATATATATATATATATATATATATATATATATATATATACAGTGGGGCAAAAAAGAAAGTTCGCACTTGTCCTTTTTTCAAAAACCGCAAATTTCAGCTAACTTGAATGCAACTGTTTAAACAACCTATACTTCATTTGAATCACATTTTATTCCTCTATAATTTTACCTGTTCATATTTGCGCTAATCTGACCACCACACACAAAAAAAAACAAAAAACTCTATATTTAGAAATTTTTTAACAAATCGGAATCGGTAATTGTATCAGAATCGGAAAAAATATTGGAATCATCACATCACTAATAAATACCTCCGACTGACGCAACAATCAGCAAAGCCCCACTTCTTCACTTCTTTCTATGTAGTAGTAATGTGAACATTTTGCTCCACAACTCCCCAGTTAGGATTCCCCTATAAATATGACCCCCTAATCTATACGCCTGTAAATCTGTTTTTTTTTTTTGTGTATTGATATTCATATTAAAAACCCTATTTTCTATTTATTCAAAAAGAAAATACAACTTTGTTATATATGGGCCATGGAATTGCATTTATCTGCAAAAGATTTAGCTAATTTGCATATTCTTTTTAACATTCATTTTAATTCCCTATTAGTTTTTTTTTTTTTTTTCGGTTTTCTTATAGGATGATCATCTATATTATAAGTATTACGTGTAATGCAAATATTCTACATGATTTATATTTGTGTAATATTTGTGTAAAAAGGGTATAGTAAACGCAAACATTTTTCTATATATATTTATGTATATGTATATATATTTGTTTAAAAAATTTTGCCTACTAAACTACTTAGTTTTTGGTCTACAGACAAGAAACTTAATATATAGGGTATTTGAAGCCATGCGAAGCTTTATATTTGGGTTTTAGCCGGAGGAAATCAGTGCAAAAATGTGAAAATTAGAAAAATGGAAATTGCCAGGTGAAGGTCGAACAACAGCATTATGCATGCGTAACGTAATAGCTATTGGTTCATATTTTAATTTTAGCCTGCAGCAAACATGTTTTCATTGCTCAGGCATTAACTTCAAAGGAAAAAAGAAAAATTGTAAGCTATCAGTTTTGGTTTCGATTCTCAGTTGTGGTGCACAAGTCATTTTTTTTTTTCTTTATTTTTTTATGCCTTTTAAATCATTACTGTACATTGGATTTTTTTTAAAACAAACACCCGGCCAACGATTATTCATTTCATTTACCCAAAAACACACACACCTACAAACACCCGGGCAACGCCGGGTATCCCCCGCTAGTCTATAATATAAATCTCACCTGTCTGTTTAAATGTAAGATTGTGTGTATGTTTGTATGTCTGCCTAAAACTTTTGACAGAGGTGACGCATTTGCACGAGATCAGTATCATTTTTAAGCTTGACCCTTCAGACAACAAATATCGAAAAAATGGCTAAAAACATTAATTCCTTCACCCTCAACTGGGCACTTTTCTACAAGGAGAGATCGCTTTTTTCACTGATTTTTTCGAAAGTCATCTCCTCTTTTCAATTGACTAGCCTTAATTTAAACCTTTGCTATTTCCAGTTTTGCAATGGACGCAACGACAAAAACGTCACGTTTTTTACGTTCCTTTCCTCCTTCACGGTAGGGTTCGAGCTTGCCTGCCTACCATCACTATTTTTTTTTTTTTGCTCAACACACACCGCCAAATACCTGGGCAACGCCAGGAACCTAGGCTAGTCTATATATATATAAAAGGCAAAACGAGTGCAGAAATTTTTGTATGTCTGACAAAGGCTTTTTTCGCGACTTCTTGGGGGGGGGGCGGGTAACTATGTCTTAGAACTGTTTAATTACCCCCTAGATAATAATGTTTAGGATTTGCAAACACACTTCACGTCTAGATTTATTTACGTCGACTTTTACACAATCCTTGCTATTTCGGCCCCTCTCGTGTTGATTCGGCTTTTTCATATAAAAGCGAAACTGATGTGAAACTAAGGTGCGGTTCTTGGCCACGGCGCCGGGAGCATCCAGAAAGCAATGGACGTTTGGTCAATGTCGGTGAAAACCTTCATATCAGACAATTGCTTTCATTTGGACACTCCCCTAATAAAGGGGGAGCTGGTTTTCCTCAACATGTTGGGGAAACAAAACCATACAAAGTTGGGTAAAAAACAAGCCCAAAAGAACTATTCCGCAGTTAAAATTAAGTGCGGAATTTAATTTCCTTTGACCTAATTAAATTTGCAGTGCACCTGTCACTTGTGCACTTAAAATGTTAAATTGAAATTCGTTTCAGTTACTTTCCTTTCGTGGGTAGGCGGTAACTTATCAAGTTTTTCACCTCAACGTTCCGGGTTCAATCCTTCCTACCTACCAAAGCTTAAAAAAATTTTTTTTTTATTTTACGTTTTTCTTTTTACATCATTTTCGCTGTTTTTTTTTTTTGTTGTTGTTTTTCCAATTTTTTAAAAGAAGTTTAACATAGTGTTTGGATCTACCCTCCCACTCCCCCCCCCCCACACACACACACCTAAAAAAAAATTTTTTTTCGCTGTTTTTCTTTGTTGGTTTTTTTTTATATTTGTTTTCGAACCTACCTTCCTACAAAAACTTTTTTTTTCTTTTTTTGATCTACCCCCCCCCCAACACATACATCTTCAAACACCCGGGCAATGCCAGGTACCCTCGCTAGTCTAATATATAAAAGGCAAAATGAGCACGAGCATTTGTGTATGTCTGCGGAAGGCTTTTTGCATCAGGATTCTTGCATCGGTTAGATTCCGTGAGATGTTTTTGTATCCTCCCCAGATTGTAATATTTCAGATTCGCAAACGGACATTGTCTCTATCTTTATTTTTGATTGAGTTAAATAAAATTCCCTACTGTGGCATCGTCTTGGGTGTTTGTTTGGCTTTTTCGTATAAAGCAAAACTGTTAAAAAAAGACAGGATTTCTGTAACTCTTCATACTGAAACAGTTACTATTTTTGGGGTATACTGTCAGAGTGCCCCCTTTTTTGGGGAAGCTGGTTTTCCCCCACATTAAAAACGACCTTGTGTCTAATTTGCTTTCGTGGGGAAGCAAATAAATACCAAAAGCATTTAAATCATCATACGTTCGATTGACTATGCTTAAATTCGAAGCACATGACTTCTGTTTGCGCTAAGGTAACATCGGCTAACGCATTACGTTTTTTGTTTTTACCTTCTTTCTCTCCTTTGCATTGCAGGTTCGAGCCTGCCTGTCTACTACCACTTTTTTTTTAACCTCACCTTCTTTTCCTCCTGCGCATTACAGGTTCCAACCTACTACCATTTTTTTTAACACTTCTCCCCACCCTGTTGTTTCTTCCCCCCACCCCCACCTACATTGTTATAGTCTTCTTTGTTGGAGTGATTATTCTTTGTGACGATGGACCACTTTCATGGAAATTCATAATACAATTAAGGAAATGAATGTTGGGAAGGACCTGACCTTGATTGCATTCATGTTAAGGATTTCTATTTTCGGCATGACAAGATAGAAGAAGTGGTAGAATCCACCATCTAGTATCTGATGTTGGGATGGATGCCCGTATACCTTAGCATTGGATGGACACAACCCTGAAAACACTTAGTCTGTGGCAATTACCAAGGTGTAAGCCTTCTTGAAGCAAAAGCAACATCTTAAGTCTAGTTTCTAGCTGTTCGCCGTTCAGAGGCAGAATGGCAGAGTAGAGGTTTGTGGTCAAGGTAAAATTTAAATTTTTTGTACTTCAAATTATGAATTGTAGCATTTTCTAGTTTCAAATTCTTTAATTCATAGTGATTAATAACCCTGTGGATTATTTGTTACGTTTGAAGGGTAGTTTAAATTATTAAGGGCATTCAATAAGTAATGCCTCTGACCCATTTTCGGTTGTCTGATCTAGCTGAAATTTTACATGTGTAATGATTTATATCTCTATGCGTTATTTGGCAAATTCCAACTCTGAACTTATTGTGGTTTGAACTGTTCCGTCTGCCTGCTTCCCACCTGACTACAACTTGGATGTCTTCAAGTCCAACGTTAACAAATTCCTAATGAACCGCCCCCTTAAGTAAACACTTCATCAAATTTCCACACTAACGTAATGTACTTGCAATAACCATTATCCCTGAGTGGCTTCCGGGCCTTGATAAGTGGTGACCACTGTGTAAAAAAAAAAAAAAAAAAAAAAAAGGTCGAGTGTGAAATGGAACCTGTTAAGTCTTGCACATTGATCTGTTTTATTTTTATTTGAAAGATTCACGCCACAGAAAACTTAGTGGTGACAAATTTTCCTGGGGAGATCTTAGTTATTAAGGAAACTCTTTCAGCATAAACATCTAAAGGAAAAGACAAACTTTTTGCCTGATGAGATCTTAGTTATAGATCGAAACTTTTCGGATGCGACCCTTGTAAGATAAACATGCCTTTGTGTTGTCTCTCATTACTTTACGAATCCAAACTTAAACCCTTTTTTGCTCCAGAATTTATTTTTCTACATAGTTACCACCATTCTCAATACACTTTTGCCAGCGATGAACGATGGTTGTGCATAGACATTCGGGATGCGCTTTGTCATATAAGGGTCATTCCAAAAGTAAAACCTTCCATTATTTTTTTAACTCAAAAAGTTGAAGAGCAATGACGACAGAAGTGGTACCATTAAAACAAGCAACCGTTTGTGTTGCAGAATTTATTTTTCTACACTCACCACTAACCCTAACCCTAACCCTAACCACTGTTCTCAATGCACTTTTGCCAGAAATTCAATAACGCATCTTTGCTTCTAACGCATGTTCATGGCAGGGGTTGCTTTTTTAGAGTCTCACACCATCAATATCTGCAACAGAGAGATGAAATTTGAGGTCATGAATGCATAAATTCAGTCATCATAACAATGCAATGCGCAATTCAATCTGATTCATTTGGGCGGAATAATAAAAATAGAAGGTATTATTTTTGGAATGCCCTTCATACTTTACTAATAATTGCAGAACTGAAAATTCATATAACTTCTTTTAAATATTATTTTTAATGTAAATAGATCACAGATGAGTAGGAAGACCAAAATAAATCACTTTTTTAAAATTTCTTTGAAAATATATGTAAAATGTTTTTGACTCCTAATGGGGGTAGTTATTTAACCCCGCAGGCTCCCCTAAAGAGGGGGCACTCCTACAATTTAAAAAATTGCCTGAGTAACCCCGTCGGCATTCCCCGGTCAGGGTGCCTCAGGCAGCAAGCAATAAACTTGCCCCACCGGAAAGCCCAGTGGCAAGGCCTGGGAGGGTGGACCTCCGAGGTATTACCCAGGCGGCGTACCTCAGTCCAACAGGTGCTGGGCCGGTTCCCGGCCCCTCACCTGTTGAGCTGAGTGTCAAGTGACGAATCCTTGATATGTATTACCCTGTCTCCCTGCAGCCGAAGCCGCTAGGAGACCTTCCCTATCAGACTCCTAATGGGGGTATGAGACAAATGAATTCACCAATCGTTTTTATAACCACCGGCTGTGCTAAACAACCAATGAAAACCTTCCAAAGTTAGTATAAAAATTATCGAATTTTGGATTCAATCAGTTCGCTGTTAACTACGTCACAGACCGCATTTGATTCTTGGCTGTCATCTTCGTTACTGCCAATTACACTCAGGATCTGATCTGAACTACGCCGCCATCTTTGTTCAACATAATGTCTTAACACTTAACAGGTTATGGGCCCAGCCATCGTCTTTTCTTTGATGGATCGGAATCTAAATTTGAATTGCAGCAGGTAAAATTTCTGGGATATCTAAGGATTCGAAAACTACACAAAGTGATACAATTTCTAACAGAGAATTCTAACGACCCCAAATTTCTCGAAAAGAATGCGATTGTTTTTGCAGGACTGATTCAATGCTTAGACAATAGAAGTCTGTCTCTGATTATAAGAGATGCATTGGACGACAGACGGAAAGCATTAAACATATTAAGAGAACATTATTTATCAAAAGGGAAACCGAAAATTATACCCGTACTAGCAAAAGTACCCGTTGTTGACTGGGTTCAAAAACGGCCTACAGAAAATGGACTCTGATTTATGAAAGTATGATAGGTTATGAAAAGGAAGGGTTGTAAAGAGATAGCTTCGAATTTGGGGGTATCAAAACCAAAGCAAAATATGATGAAACTAAAAATAAAATAGATAACCCCCATAATTTATTATACCATACCTGTTCACACTGAAACACTTATCACAATATTTTGTGGATCTATATTAAAAAACCTTGTTAAACTTTGTGACATATTTCCAATCTATTCTGTCAGGCGCAAACGAACACCCTCATAATTTTATTATACCATATTTTTTCAAACTGAAACATAATTATCAAAGTATACTTACACAGATAGATATGAAAAGTCTTTATTAAAGTTTGTGCCTATTTCCATTCTATGAAGGCCAGGCGCGAACGCAGACCCCACAATTTTATTATACCATCCCTATTTAAGTTAAAACATACTTATCAAAGTATTATTATTCTATATCAAAAACCCTTGAAACGTTTTTTTTTTTAATTTTTTATTTCCATACTTTGTGGGCCAGGCGCGAACGTAGACCCCACAATTTTTATGAACCACCATTCTGCCAGATCAAACATACCCATTCCTGATCCTCAATACATCTTCTATCATTATATGTAATCAGTTTTTTAAAATAGTCAACCATATAGGAGCCTATTCGTGACCAGACACACACACAGACGTTCAGCTTTATATTATAGATATACAGAATTAACGTCTCTGAAACGTAACGAGGATGAAACTATTACCGACTACGTTATAAGGGTAGAAACAACCACCAATGCCTTAAAACTCTCAGGTGAAATAATAAACGATAGCTTGTTAATATCAATGACCCTCAAGAGACTTCGAGCCGATTTTAAACCATTTACAACTGTGATAACGCAAAAAGATAAACCCATAAATTTCAGTGAATTTAAAGTGGCATTGCACAATTACGAAGAGACTAATTGTATGCTCATGGACAATAATAACTCCAGCAATATTATGAAGTTCAAAAATGCTTCTCGAAAACAGACACCACCAAATTACGCACCTTACCGCAACATGTTCCCCAAAGGTAATTTTCCCAAGAAAAAGAATAAAATTATCTGCTATAATTGTGGACGACCCAACCACAAAAGTTTCTAATGTCAATATAAATGCTCTAAAATGGACTCCATAAAAAACGTTGAGAACTTTGAGGAAGAACACACATTTCTATTCACATGTAACTTTGACAATACCACAAACGGTAAAAATCTCCTTGTAGACTGTGGTGCTACAACGCACATTATCACCAAGGAATCTGATTTTATTAATTTTGATTCAAACTTTAATCCACAAAGTCATTTTGTTGAACTTGCCGATGGTAGTCAAATAAATGATATAGTCTTGAAAAGAGGTGATGCTAAAATATCCCTAAAAAATAATAAAGGCGAAATCTGTAACTCTATTCTAAAAAATGCTCTGTTCATACCTGCATTTAAGTAAGACAGATTCAATCAGTTCACCGTTAACTACGTCACGAACCGCATTTGATTCTTGGCTGCGATCTTGGTTACTGCCAATTACACTCAGGATCTGATCTGAACTACGCCGCCATCTTTGTTCAACATAATGTCTCAACGCTTAACAATATATTTATGCCGTTAATAATGTTTACCATTATTTCTTTTAATTTTGGTTTTGATGTAATGTTCCATTTAAATTCCACTAGCTATAGCTTAGTTTTGGAGTTGAAAATTATAGAAATTAAAATTAAAAATAAATAAGGGGCGCAGGGCTTGGTGTAGAGGCACACGGGTGTCCAAACTGATTTCCAGGAAATGTTGAGTGTGCTTTAATAGGTTTTATACATATATTAGCAGTTCAGCCCAGCTTTGCTCAGGCCCTATGTACTATTCATAACTTTATGTGCATATATATATATATATATATATATATATATATATATATATATATATATATATATATATAATAAAAATTACAATTAAATTTACCAAAATTATCCAAGATGGTAAAACTAAAGTAAATTATAAATATTAAAGAATTAATATTTATAAGTAAGCTCAAACAGATGTAAAAACTCAATAAAACCAAATAGGAGATAGAACTTATAATAAGAGCAAATAGTTAATAAAACATGTTAAAAAAAACACTTTGAAAAAGAGTTAAAAACATATTTAATCTGAAAAGGAAACACTTAATAAATGGATAGTCCTTAATCCGCGGAGTTTCAAAGAAATATTTTCCTTCTCATCAGAAGGTAGGAATTAGCAAAATGCGGGATCGGATTTTGCATACAAAAGTATTTGATGAAACTGCAAGTAAGTCAAAGATCTTACTTGATAACAAAAAGTGAAGCAGAGGGAATATGGTGAAGAAAAAGGTGATTTCACTTCAAAACTCCGCGGATTAAGGACTATCCACTTATTAAGTGTTTCCTTTTCAGATTAAATATGTTTTTAACTCTTTTTCAACGTGTTTTTAGCATGTTTTATTGACTATTTGCTCTTATATATATATTAAAAAGTTTGACTCATGTCCAGGTAACCTACATCTAAAATTTCAAGTGTTTAGACCCAAAATTGGCAACAGAGTTTGGTAGAGTCTGCAAAGGTCAATTGTTCAACTTTGACCTCTTGGCAGCCAAATTTTCGCCCAAAAACGTGATTAAAAAGCTTGCTGCATGTCTGAATGCCCTTTTTATGTAACATTTCAAATGTTTAGACACAAAATTGGCTGAATAGTCAGCTAGAGACCGCAAAGGTCAAATCTTTTGAACTTTGACCCCTTGACAGCCAAATTTTCAGCCAAAACCGGATTAAAATGATTGCCTTATGTTTGAAATACACTTTATGTAAAATTTCAAATGTTTAGATCAAAAATTGGCTGAGTAATGTGGTAGAGACCGCAGGGGTCAAAGTTAAAAAAATTTGATCCCAATTTTGACCCCTTAACATTTATTGTTTTGAACTTAAATCAAATTGAAAAGTTTGATCCATGTCCAAATAACTTACATCTAAAATTTCAAGTGTTTAGACCGAAAATTGGTGGAGGAGTTTGGTAGAGTTTTCAAAGGTCAAATTGTTGAACTTTGACCTCTTGACAACCAAATTTCTGGCCAAAAACTAGTTAAAAAGATTTTCCCAAATCTCAATACCTTGTTATGTCAAATCTCGAGTCAGTAGACTGAAAATTGACAGAGTAGTTTAGTAGGGAAATGTATACACACACACACACACACACACAATTTCAATTTTATAGAGATATACATTAGTGGCCTGGCAAGCCCATAGGGATGACAACCGAAACAGTAAAACTGAAGCTGGCCTGCAGGACACTATATATATATATATATATATATATATATATATATATATATATAAAGGCAAATTTGGGCATATTTTATTGATTTAAAAATGTAGGTTCTTTTTTACCACTTGTCATAAAAGTTTAATCAAAGAATAGTATTCTAATCTTCAAAAAGCCTACAAATTTTCATATAATTCCGTCCCATAGAACCAAAGATATGAGCATTTCAATATTCTATTTGTCTACCAGTATAGATATATCCATAGATATACCACCTTTTTGGCAATTTTATAAGTTCCAAATACAAGCGATTATTAATTAATTAATTAATTAATCAAATGAAGCTTGTTGGAAAGCTAATGACCTGAATTATGTAGTGGACTATGTGACAATTGCCCTTAAGGACGCACATTAAGGGGATCATCCATCTTCCAGAGCCTATGTTTGGCACTTTTTTTACAGCCACAAAATGTTTCAATCATAGTCATTTGTTTTCCTAGCTTTGCTTATGAATTACAAAATATCTGATATTTCCCCAAAACCTCTGGCCTTAAAACTTGCTTCTAGGGTTTCGAATGATCTAAAATAACAGCAAGGGGAGACTTGATTCCAAATATTTCTCATATGTTATATCTCCCCTCTTTGGTTTTCATACACAAAGTAAATTTCACAGTATATAAGAATTATTTGATACTGGAGATATTTGTGCCAGTTGACACAGTTTAATATTCAAATTTAAAATCGTTAAATACAATTTAGGCGCGCAGTGCAATTGATTGTTTCGGCGCGTTAAAAAAATGAAAAATGAAACCCACGCAAATTCTGGCGTGACCTTTATATACCAAAGGTGCGGACCTAGTTGAAAGCACCCCATGTGATGTCTTCCATCCAATGGAATTCCTCCTAGGACACATTTTAAAACTGATTTTCTAGAGCTCGTTTGGAGCCGATCAAATCATATATAAACATGCACAAACACAAAATCTATCTCTTTAGTCTCTTAGCCTTTCGAGCATTCTTTCGTCTCTTTAAACTCTTCCGATTCATTCAATGCTTTTTCATTAGGACTTGCCACGCATGCAAACTTCAATTATTTTATTTCCACTGCTCCGCGCATTAATACTCTCTTTTAACAGACGAACTTTAATATTGTCTCTGTTACATATTTGAACATTCAAAGAACACAAAAAAAAAAGAGACTCTCCATCTTTCATATGAACTCAAAAAAAAAGAACTCTGAAATATTGAGAACTATGTTTTGCTTGTTATTGTTTGTTATTTCTATTCCGGAAATAAACCTCCGTTTGTGTTGCACATAAGATTTCTTATTTTCATTTTTATTATTTGTGGAGGAAGTCAGTTCTCAAAAAAAGGCCAGGCGACCCCCACAAGTTGGTGACCCGACGCAGAAATCATATGCACAACGGAATCTTATAAGCTATTAAACAACCATGACTCAGCGGCAAAAGCGACAATTTTTTTTCGACCACAGTTTCAAGCTCCGCGTCCTCGGAAAAAGTCAGTTGACAGTTTAAAGGCTTTGAAATCACTTTCGAGCGAAGAAAACAAACATGGAACCTTCCTGTGTTGAAAAACCTCTGGCAACGTTAACGGTAAATATACCAGCATTTAATCCTACCAACATAAAGACCTGGTTTATCCACATCCAGGCCCTTTTCGACGCAAAGTGGATAACGTCTCAACGAACCAAATACTGTTACTTGGTGGAAAAACTCCCGGCAGACGTCGTCGAAGAGGTGGCGGATTTATTGGAGAATGTGCCAGAAGACAACCCATATGACGAACTTAAGGAGGCCATCTTACGACGGACAGGCTTTTCAAACGAAACAAGGTTACGCAATCTTTTCACCCAAGTAGAATTGGGAGATCGCACTCCATCACAACTTTTGCGATACATGTGTACATTGCTAGGGGACAACAAAATGTCCGAAAATATAATGAGAAGTCTGTGGCTGGATAAACTTCCAGACACAACAGTACAAATTCTAGCACCCACAACGGAAGAGACAAATATTGAAAAACTCGCCGATATGGCAGATCGAATCCATGAAAATCTGAGGCACCGCAAAGTAAACTCAGCACAAGCACAGCAGAAACAGACGTGCGACGACGATATATCGGGACTAAAAATGACGGTCGAAAATCTCACTCGACAAGTGCAGGAATTAATGCAAATAAACCATCGTTACTCATTTAATAAACGATCGAACTACCGAAAACGAAGGCTTAGTAGAGGTCGAAGCAACACACGGGAACGAGCAAACGAAATCTGTTTTTACCACAAAAAATTCGGCACACAAGCTCGGCGTTGCACTTATCCTTGTTCTTTTAAAAACAAGAATCAGGGAAACGATTATTCCGGCCAGTAGAGACGACGACTGTCGCTGGATTTTCCACTAAAGGTCGTCTATTTTATATTCATGACAATAATCACGGTTATAACTTCTTAATAGACACTGGAGCTGAAATCAGCGTGATACCACCTCTACGTAAACAAAAAGCTATTCCACAGCCTTACCACCTCCAAGCAGCTAATGGCACACAAATACCGACATACGGTGAAAAATATTTAGATGTCAATCTCGGCCTGCGCCGCACATTTCCCTGGATTTTTACCATAGCCAACGTGATGACACCAATATTAGGAGCAGATTTCCTAGCACGGTTTAATCTATCGGTAGACATGACTAGTCGCACACTGACTGATAACCAAACAAAAATCGTAATTAAAGGTATCACCACAAGATACCAGTCTACTGGGATTAGTTCTGCCTTACCTGAAGAGACGTACATTCGTCGGCTGTTTCAAAAATACCCACAACTTACTCAGCCATTCAAAGTCACGGATAATATTAAACATAATGCAAAGCATTATATTAAAACGAATAGACAACCAGTCTACGCCACCCCCAGACGTCTGAAGCCGGATAAGTACAAGATCGTAAAAGACGAATTTCAACGCATGTTGCAACAAGGAATTATCCGACCTTCCAAAAGTGCGTGGTCATCTCCTCTAGCATGGTACAGAAAGCAGACGCGACAACATGGCGTCCATGTGGCGATTTCAGGAGATTAAATGCACAAACTGTACCGGATAGATACCCTATCCCACACATTCACGATTTTGCAATCGGACTGCAAAATGCCACGGTATTTTCCAAACTGGATTTAGTAAAAGCATATTACCAAATACCGGTGGCGGATGAAGATATCCACAAAACAGCACTGACCACACCCATTTGGACTTTACAAATTCGTCAGAATGCCATTCGGACTTAGGAACGCTTGTCAAACCTTCCAAAGTTTAATAGACGAGGTTTTTAGGGACCTTCCATTCGTATTCGCTTACGTGGACGATGTCCTAATTGCTAGTAGAAACCTCGACGAACATAAACAACACTTGGAACAAGTTTTTCAAAAACTGTCCCATTACGGTTTAAAAATAAACTTGGACAAATGTATTTTCAGTCAGCAAGAAGTAAACTTCCTTGGACATTCAATTGATAAGGATGGTATATCGCCATTACCCGAAAAAGTAAGCGCCATTACGGATTTTCCACAACCTACGTCTGTTAGACAAGTTCGTCGCTTCATAGGTATAATTAATTATTACAGACGCTTTTTACCCAACTGTTCCACAATCCTTGCACCGTTAACGTCATTATTGAAGAACAAAACGAAAAACCAACAATTAAAACTGGAAGGATCAGCTTTAAAAGCTTTCCATCAAGCTAAAACTGCCTTAGTCAATTTCACAAAATTGAATTATATTAAGGACAGCGAAGAATCGAAGCTTACACTTACAACAGACGCGTCAGACATAGCTGTAGGAGCAGTTATACATCAACTGACAGGGGATACAATGGCCCCTATATCGTTTTTCTCAGGCAAACTGAGCAAGACACAGACAAAGTACAGTACCTTTTCAAGGGAGCTATTAGCAATTTATTTGTCAATTAAACATTTTAGACATCTGTTAGAAGGAAGAAACTTCTGTATTTACACTGACCATAAACCGTTAACATATGCACTGCATACGCATGTAGATAAATATGGTCCAAGAGAAATCAGACACCTTGATTATATTGCCCAATATTTCACAGACATCAGATACGTCAAGGGGCAAGAAAACATCGTGGCGGACGCATTATCACGAGCTGCAATAACTTCACTAAATTCCAGTTCGTTAACTATGGAATTAATTGCACAAGAACAAAAGACGTACAAGACACTCACGGACGTACAACAGAAAACGTCTTTGCAACTGAAGGAAATGCCCGTACCTTTTAGTGTAACAACACTTTATTGTGATACAACAAAAGAACAACCGCATCCATACATACCGCCAAGCATCAGACGACATGTTTTTCTACATTTTCACAATATGTCGCATCCAGGCAAACGAGCTACCGTAAAAATAATAACAGACCGCTTTGTTTGGCCGAATATGAATGCAGATATTCGAAATTGGACCAAGACGTGTGTATCCTGTCAGAAAAATAAAATACACAGGCACACGAAGTCACCGCTGGGCACTTTCAGTGCGCCCGATGCCAGGTTCACCAATATCCATATTGACTTGGTGGGGCCATTACCGCCCTCAAAAGGACACACCCACATTCTCACCATAGTCGATAGGTTCAGCAGATGGCCAACAGCCATACCCGTGAAAGACACATCAGCGGCGACAGTAGCTGGAACAATACTAAAAGACTGGATAGCGATTTTTGGAGTACCGTCAATACTCACAACGGACAGAGGTTCGCAATTTCAATCGAAACTCTTCGCAGAGATCAACTAATTGTTGGGAACAACCCACATAAAGACTACTGCTTATCACCCTTGCTCAAACGGCCTCGTCGAATGCTTTCACAGACAGCTAAAAACTTCTTTGGCTACGAGTCTTAACAACGCGGACTGGTCAGATAATTTACCATTAATCCTATTAATGATCCGAAACACAATAAAAGAAGACTTACAAAGCACACCAGCAGAGCTAGTTTTTGGATCCGTAGTCACACTACCTGGACAGTATTTTAATGCATACACAGATATTTCACCCACGGCTAGATTTGTGACGGAATTAAAGAACAAAATGTTGTAGCAGACACAAATGGACCCCTTTTCTTCTCGCGCATTCGCTTCCTCTGAGTGAGTGATGAGGCGCTAGACTGTCCAATCTGAGGACTTGCGCACGAATACAAATTGACCCCTAGGGACCAGACAGCTTCCGGTCCCAGAAGAAAACTCTCTCTTACGCTACCAGCCTTCGTCAGGGCTAGACGCCTGTTCTCTTCGCTGCTCCTACTAAAGGTATTGACGACAGCCGCGGGTTGTAACTACCTCGTAAGGCAGTGGAGACCCGACTCTACTTTCTTCCTTCAGTACGCTTTGCAAATAAACCTTTCCCTTGTTAAGTTGAAGAAGTTGTTTGTCATTGTTCATAGAATTGTGTTATTTTATTTTATTAGGGAAATTCCCTAAAAATGGTGACTCCGTCGTGATAACACATTTCCGAACAGACACTTCTTTCGCTTTTTAACAGGGTAAGGCGCGCATTTTAAAAACCAGCACATGGTTTCCAACCACACACATAAACAGACAACGGATTCGGGAGAGCACATTTAAAACTTAAAAAAAAAACAACAACAAAAAAAAGACGTTATTTCCCTCTTTTCCTTATCGTTTTTTTTTCCCGTTATATATATATATATATATATATATATATATATATATATATGTATGTGTGTGTATATATATATATATATATATATATATTATAAACTAAGGAGCATACAAAAAAAAACAAAAAAAAACAAAAAAAAAAAAAACAAACAAAACAAAGAAAAAACACCCTTTTCTTTCACAACGGCGGGCTACACATAAAAAAAAAGAACGCCAACCTACAAAAAGAGGTGACACTTTCTTGGTGTACGAAAATTCTTATACCAAACTTGAACTTCTAATGCTATTTTTTTTTCTACCTTGAACATTTCTGCCGTGTTAACGCGCACCGCGCATAAGAAAAAACTCAACAAAAAAAAAAAAAAAAAAAAAAAAAAAAAAAGAACTTTCACGAAGTTTTTCCGCATTAGCACTCTTCGGCCAAAATGTAAGTACTTAAAGAGTTCATTTATCTTCAGGTTCACACACATTTATAAAAAAAACAAAAAAAAAAACCCATATTGTCCACATTTTTTTTTTGCTTCACGGCTTTTCCTGATATAATTTTGTTTTAGCTTTATTTCATGGTAATTTTGTTTCTTTCTTCTCCTCCCCCATTAGCCTGTTAAATTTTTTTTTTTTGTATTGTCTCTGTTTAAAGATTTTCTCCATATTTCTCCTTTCTTCTCCACGTGGTCCATATTCGGCGTCCTTTCAGATTTCGGATACATTATATATATATATTTTTTTTTAAATATTTGGTATCTACTTTCGGTAGTGACGATGACAACGTTGCCTGCCTTCGCTGGGGACGTCCGGGTTTGGTTTGCTCAACTCGAGTCTTATTTTGCGGCGAACAACGTGTCAGAGCAAACGAAGCTGCACATTTTATTCAGTGCCTTCCCCGCGTCATTGACTCCTGCGGTCAAGGACTTAATAACGGACACCCCGTTAAACTCCACTTACGATAGCATAAAACGGGAGGTGCTACTACGGACGTCCGTGTCGGCGGAAAAGCGTTTTCAAACGCTGGTCCATGACGAGCACTTAGGTGACCGCAGGCCGACGGAACTACTCCGTAGAATGAGGGAACTGACAGAGGACGTCCCTCCTGACAGTGCCTTAATTAAGCAGCTCTTTTTCTCAAGGCTGCCGGCGCAGGTAAAGGCCATACTTGCGCCAATGTTTGAAAAACACACCGTCGATGTAGTAGCAGCATCGGCGGACAAGGTCATGGACTTTGTGAGGGGGCCTACCACCGCGGCGATTCCACAACAGCCTGCTGAGGTACCCGCAGGCACCGCAAATGTAAGACAGGATGCTACATCGGTGGCTATACTAACGGCCATCGAACGCCTCACTAGAGAGGTGAGCAAGCTCAATATGGGCAGGTCGCACTCACCCAGACGCCGCTACAAAAGCCGCTCATCTTCCCCGCACCACCGTCGCCGTGCAAACATGCCGGGACTATGTTTTTATCATAGTCGCTATGGCGCTGAAGCACGGAATTGTAAAATGCCCTGCACTTTTAACAACCAGGGAAACTAAATTGTGGAAAGACGAGCACGGCAAACTTTCCACAAAATGCAAATAACCGTGCCTATTTCGTCACTGACGTAAAATCTCAAGCACGTTGCTTGGTAGACACTGGCGCTGCTTGTAGTATATGGCCACTTAGGCTACTTAAAGAAAGGCCACCAGTGTCATTGATAACACTGCAAGCGGTGAACCATTCACCTATCCCCACGTACGGTCAAATTTCACGTTCTCTGGACTTGAATTTACGGAGAGACTTTACGTGGGTTTTCACTGTAGCAGATCTACCGTACCCCATACTAGGCGCGGATTTCTTGCATAATTTTAATTTAATGGTCGACATGCGCAGACGCCGGCTGATAGACGCTAGCACGGAACTTTCCGTCCCTGGCTCGTTATCTAATGCCCCATCTATCAGCCCGGTATTTTTCATTGCCGCTGCGAATGACCCATACCATGAGGTGCTACACTCCTACCCGGAGTTAACCAATTTAAATTTTGTGGTGAGCAAACCCACGCACACCACAAAACATCACATTGAGACCACAGGTGCTCCTGTGTTCTCACGCCCTCGTCGCCTTCCTGTGGATAAACTTAAAGCAGCGAAGGCAGAATTTAATCATATGCTACAGTTGGGAATTATACGCCCCTCGTCCAGTCCTTGGGCTTCCCCTCTGCATATGGTTCCAAAACGAGACGGAGATTGGCGTCCAACTGGGGACTATAGACGACTCAATGCCATGACGGTACCTGATCGTTACCCAATCCCGCATATTCAGGACTTTGCTTCCTCTCTGCATGGTTGTAAGACTTTCTCTAAGCTAGATCTGGTTAAGGCTTACCATCAGATCCCGGTGAATCCGGCCGACATACCCAAGACTGCGGTTACAACTCCATTTGGAGCGTTTGAATTTCTTACTATGCCTTTCGGCCTACGCAACGCTGCCAGTACTTTTCAGCGCTTTATGGATGAAGTAGTGCGTGATTTAGATTTCGTCTATAACTATATAGATGACATTCTCGTGGCTAGTGCCTCACCTGAGGAACACGTCACTCACCTCCGCCTACTTTTTGAACGGTTTCAGCAATACCAAGTGAGGATTAACCCTGGTAAATGCGTTTTCGGTGTTACGTCACTAGTTTTCCTGGGCCACATTATCAGCCCAGACGGTATATCTCCGTTGCCGGAAAAGGTGAAGGCTCTACAAGACCTTCAACCGCCCACTTCACTTCGCCAACTTAGGCACTTCCTTGGTCTGTTGAATTACTACAGACGCTTTATCCCACGCTGTGCGGATCTCTTAGCTCCTCTTTCCGACCTGTTACGTAACAGGAAGAAGAAAAACGAGCAGATCTCACTTAATGAGATCCAACTTAGAGCATTTGCTGAAGTGAAAAATAAACTAGCGACGACATCTTTGCTTGCACATCCTGTACCCGATGCCCAGTTTTCAGTGGTCGTTGATGCATCGGGCACAGCTGTAGATGCAGTGCTGCAACAGCAGCACCAACAACAGTTACAACCTCTTGCATACTTTTCGCGACAGCTGAAACCGGCCGAACAACGTTACAGCACGTTTGGCCGCGAACTACTGGCAATGTACCTCGCAGTGAAACACTTCCAACATTCACTCGAGGGCCGACAATTTGTGATCTACACCAATCACCGTCCGCTTACATACGCACTGCGTGCTAAGCCGGACAAATATTCTCCCCGCGAAACACGTCATTTGGACTTTGTTTCGCAGTTTACTAGTGATATCCGACATATCGCGGGTGAGCAGAACGCAGCAGCAGACGCATTGTCTCGCCTGCCCATCAATTCTCTGTCCTCACCATCGGATATCGATTTGCAACAGATGGCCTTAGACCAGCCAAGTCTGGACACGTTGGATCCATCGTCACCTGAATTCGGGACTTGCAAATTCGCATATCTGCCCGTGCCTACTTCTGACACGCAGATCATCTGTGACACCTCAACGGATTCACCTCGACCATTCGTTCCAACGACCCACCGTAGAGTTGTTTTCGACACTCTACACAACCTGGCACACCCCGGACGCAAAGCCACAGTAAAGCTGATTACAGCTAGATTTTTCTGGCCTAACATGAGGCGTGACATCATTGCTTGGTCACGTTCCTGTGTATCCTGCCAAAAGTCAAAGGTGCACGAGCATATCCGCGCACCCCTTGGAACATTCAGCACCCCAGACGCTCGGTTTAGCCATGTTCACATTGACTTGGTTGGACCATGGCCGGTCAGTCAGGGATTCACTTATCTCCTGACCTGCATAGACCGTTTCACACGGTGGCCAGAAGCCATCCCACTTAGTGACATTTCGGCTGAATCTGTAGCGCGAGCCCTTATATCAGGCTGGATATCGCGCTACGGAGTTCCCACTACAATCACCACTGATCGTGGTGCACAATTCGAATCCCACCTATTCCGGGAACTGTCCAAGATCCTCGGGATCACTCGCATTCGGACAACAAGCTATCACCCTGCTTCAAATGGGATGATAGAACGCTTCCATCGCCAATTGAAAGCTGCATTACGCGCTTACCCTGATCAACAGCGATGGAGCGAGTACATACCGGTCATCCTTCTTGGCTGTCGGGCATCAATCAAGGAGGACCTGGGATATTCCGCAGCCGAACTGGTCTATGGAGCACCTCTATCGTTGCCAGGTCAGATGCTGACCCCGATAGAGGATATATCAACTGACACAGCTCTATATGTCAACAGACTACGAGCTTATCTCAGTAAGCTACCGCCGATGCACCCTAGGGAACAGACCATTAAATCTTTGGTTCCGAAGGACATAGCGACATGGACTCACGTGTTCCTTAGAAAGGACGCAGTAAAAGCCCCCCTAACTCCACCTTACACTAGCCCTTATCGCGTGCTTTCACGCACTGATAAAACTTTTATCCTAGACATTAGTGGTAAAAAAGAGACAGTATCGGTAGATAGGGTAAAAAGAGCCTTTCTGGACACATTAACACCTGAGCCACACATTCCTCCAACATACACACAGCATAATCATACACCTGAGGTAAATGTTCCACGTGAGAACAATTATGTGACCACTACACGTAGTGGTCGACGGGTACATTGGCCGAAGAGACTTTGCAAAACAGTGTATTTCTGTTGAAAAAGAACATTTTTTCTTCTCTCCTTTTTAGAGCAGAACGTTTTCTGCAAATATTCCAACTTTTCACAGAAAAGTAAGAACATTTTTTTTTCTGCAAGAAAATAACCTAAAGAGACGGACATTTCTTATTGTATTTTTCTTTCTGCTATTTGTTATGCTACCTTTCTCTCTGTCGGCTTTCAGCCTAAGCAGGGGGTTATGTAGCAGACACAAATGGACTCCTTTTCTTCTCGCGCATTCGCTTCCTCTGAGTGAGTGATGAGGCGCTAGACTGTCCAATCTGAGGACTTGCGCACGAATACAAATTGACCCCTAGGGACCAGACAGCTTCCGGTCCCAGAAGAAAACTCTCTCTTACGCTACCAGCCTTCGTCGGGGCTAGACGCCTGTTCTCTTCGCTGCTCCTACTAAAGGTATTGACGACAGCCGCGGGTTGTAACTACCTCGTAAGGCAGTGGAGACCCGACTCTACTTTCTTCCTTCAGTACGCTTTGCAAATAAACCTTTCCCTTGTTAAGTTGAAGAAGTTGTTTGTCATTGTTCATAGAATTGTGTTATTTTATTTTATTAGGGAAATTCCCTAAAATGTCTTCTCTCAAATTTACCCCCACCAGGAGAGCTGACAAACAAACATATATACTGAACGACCTTCACACATGCAAATTTGTGTTTATCAGGAATGATACGGTCAAAAAGCCATTTTGTCCAAATTACACTGGACCATACCAAGTTTTGGACAGAAGTGAAAAATATTTTACTGTCCAACGGAAAGACAGGAAAGACAACATCGCGATCGACTGAATTAAACCAGCATACATTGAGGAATACCCTCAGACAATTTCCCCACCAGAACAAATTCCCTTAGAATATGGGAGTCCAGCAGAAAATGACGAGGACACCAAACCCACGACAAAAACGGGTAGGAAAGTCCACTGGCCGAAACATTTCAAGGAATACATTACATATTGAAAAAAACTTTTTTTTTTTCCAATCTGGGGGGAGTATTTGTGCCAGTTGACACAGTTTAATATTCAAATTTAAAATCGTTAAATACAATTTAGGCGCGCAGTGCAATTGATTGTTTCGGCGCGTTAAAAAAATGAAAAATGAAACCCACGCAAATTCCGGCGTGACCTTTATATACCAAAGGTGCGAACCTAGTTGAAAGCACCCCATGTGATGTCTTCCGTCCGATGGAATTCCTCCTAGGACACATTTTAAAACTGATTTTCTAGAGCTCGTTTGGAGCCGATCAAATCATATATAAACATGCACAAACACAAAATCTATCTCTTTAGTCTCTTAGCCTTTCGAGCATTCTTTCGTCTCTTTAAACTCTTCCGATTCATTCAATGCTTTTTCATTAGGACTTGCCACGCATGCAAACTTCAATTATTTTATTTCCACTGCTCCACGCATTAATACTCTCTTTTAACAGACGAACTTTAATATTGTCTCTGTTACATATTTGAACATTCAAAGAACACAAAAAAAAAAGAGACTCTCCATCTTTCATATGAACTCAAAAAAAAAGAACTCTGCAATATTGAGAACTATGTTTTGCTTGTTATTGTTTGTTATTTCTATTCCGGAAATAAACCTCCGTTTGTGTTGCACATAAGATTTCTTATTTTCATTTTTATTATTTGTGGAGGAAGTCAGTTCCCAAAAAAAGGCCAGGCGACCCCCACATATTCATAATCGTACATTATTTCCAAAAGAGGGGAGATATAACATATGAGAAATATTTGGAATCAAGTTTCCCCTTGCTGTTATTTAAGATCATTTGAAACCATAGCAGCAAGTTTTAGTCTCACCTTCATCAAGCCCAGAAATTTTGGGGAAATATATAGCCAGATTGAATATTGAAATGCTCATATGTTTGGTTCTATGGGACAAAAACTACATGAAAATTTGCAGGCTTTTTGAAGATTATAATGTGGTTAAAATTTTATGATAATTGGTAAAAAAGAACCTATATTTTCAAACCAATAAAATATGCTCAAATTTGCCTACACTTGTATATATGGTGTCCTGGCAAGCCAGCTTCAGTTTTGCTGCTTTGGGATGGATTTTTCTTAGTTTTTTTTTTTTTTTTTTTGCTTGGTTGTCTCCCTTGTGGTCTTTCCGGGAGAAAAATGATAAAAAGTTATATTCCAAAATTCATGATGTTGACCATCCTATAATTTATAATTTATTCCTTTAATTCAGTTGAATTATACAATTCTTGACAGTATGGTTATATATATATATATATATATATATATATATATATATATATATATATATATATATATATATATATTAAAATAAATTCCGCTGAATTTGTGTATGTGACACAGACACACATACAAATTCAGAGAAATTTCTTTTAATAAAGGAGCACATCATTAAGCCCCACCCAAACATTGAAAAGTAAAGTATATAAAAAAAAAAAAAAATAATAAAAAAAAAAAAAAATTGTAATAGAGGTCGCAAAGAAAGAGGGAGGGAGTAGGGTTCCTTATTCAATTCCAGATAAAGCAGGGTTTTCCTTTTAGGTGATTATGAAAAGTAATAAATTAATGCGTATTCCCTGGGTTACGCGATAAGAAGAAAGCGATTTAAAAACATGTTATAATTTCAACAGGCCAAACGAGTGTGATTTTACTTTACGCAAACAACACGGCTAACAGATACTGAGACAAATTAATTTATTAAAATGAAAATTTTCGTAATTTATTGATTTATTTCTTTAAAAATAGATTAGGAATTAAAATGAAACGCTATAAAACTGATGAACTAAGTGGCCGTATTTTCACAAGGGATTTTTTATAGTCGTCACCGAATTTTCTGCTAGTTTTTCCTTCTATGGGTGTTTTTTTGTGTTTTGCAGTTTGTATTTTTAAAGAGAATTTGTTTCGTCAAAATAAGGTCTGTATTATTATTGTTTCATTTTATTTGTTTTTATCTTAAATATTTCTTAGAAACGTGAATAAGATGACTATTTCTTGCATATTTGTTTTAAAAGAAGGTCGTTTTGATTTGATTTTCTCGGGGAAAATTTATTTCAACTTCATTTTAATGCGTTCTCTTGTTTAAAACTTTTTTCCAAAAAGTTTTTGATCTTATAAATAAGTTGAAAAATTGAGCAAAAATTAGAAGAAAAAAAAAAAGAAAGATTTTTCCAAATTTTATTTTAAAAAGATATTATTATATAAAAAAAATGTAATATTTTAAGTTTATTTTTATATATGTTCTACATGATTTTTTTTTTTTTTTGAATAGTCTCAAATAAAATTGACTTATAAATAAAAAAAATATTTTTAAAATAAAAACAATTTTTAAAAAATCAATTCTAAGTAAGTCTTCGGTATTTTCTTTGGCATAAAATTAATACATTTTTATTTTTTTAAATTTGAATTTAAGATGTTCTTTATTTCATTTTATTTTTAGTTGTTGTAAGAAGACCTTTTGGTAATCTCCAAAATAAGTGCTTGGAAAAAAATCAAGCTACCGGAAGTGGATACGGTTGATTGTGTAAGGCAACCGAACGGAACTGAGTCCCGGAGACGCGAAAAACGAGAAAATATTGTTATTAAAAAAAAATTACTTTAGTTTTAACACTGCTTGGGTTATTACGAAACGAAAAGAAGAAAAAAGAAAATATTTTTGTATTATCGAATAATAAAAATAAATATTTTATTCAGAAAAGTAAAGTTTTAACACTTCTTGTGTTATGACGAAAAAAAAAATGACTTTTAAACTAAGAAAAAAACACTTCTTGTATTATCATATAATATAATAAAACAAATAGTTCTTTAAATAGTCATTTTGAAATAATATATTAAATATTTTTACAATTCTTGTATTATCAAATATTAAATTATTATATAAAATAATTTATTACATTATGCTAGAAAATTAATCTCACAAACTCAATACTCCCTGGCAGAGGCAAAATAAATCCACAAATTACAAAACCATACCTTTTAAATTCAAAATTTATTCAGTTATAACAGCAAAGAAAAGTTATTGGTTCTGATACAGTCCTTGCAAAACGGTGGGCCAGTTTTGCCTCCCAAATAGTGAGTCAGTAGTTAACTCCTTCTGGTGGAGTGGTAGTTCATTTTCCTTCGAAAGCATCCATGATAATTCATAGTGTTCTCGGCAAGAGTTCTGGTGCCTTTAATTAAACATAAATCGAGTCCCTTGGGACCCTAATTGAATTAAGAAAAGTTCAAACATTTAGGCGATATAAACATGATGAAAATGTTCAAATGATGCCATCCTCTAATTAGGATATCTTCAGCACAATTAAAGGTGTCTCTGCTTGTAGAGATTTCAAGTCCTTTTTTCACCAAACACTTGGGTGATATAACGTGAAGAAATTGCAGCGGCTCCATTCTCGATAAGGTATTCGTCTTGGAGCTGCCCCTTGATGAGTCTTTCCTGCCGAGCATTTTATCGTAGACTGAAAGGAAAAAAAGAATGTTTACAAAAAAGGCGCCAAGTAATTAACTTGGCTCATACAAACAAACCAATCACAGGCTGCCTACTAGAATTGTGCGTAGGTGGCCTAAACAATGAATCATGGCATGTAACTGGAAATTTCTCACAATTATAAAATATGTTTTATTATTCGATAATACAAGAAGTTTTTTTTTTTAAGTCATTTTTTTTTGTTTGATGATTTCGTGATAACACCAGAAGTGTTAAAACTTTTTTTTGATAAATGTTTTTTCGTGACTTCGTTCCGTTCGGTTGCCTTACACAGTCAACCGTATCCATTTCCGGTAGCTTGATTTTTGGAGATTACCGACTTTTTAAAGTAAATATTCAAAATTACTCAAACAATTTTTCTATCATTTCTCAGCCCCAATAGCGGACAATATTTGTGTAAAATCCTGTAACGAATTACGATAATAGCCTAAAGATGATCATACAAAATGAACCCCGGGTTCTTGAAATGGAAAGAAAAAAAAACAAAACAATTAATGAGTTAGGTGTTTGTTCAAATTGGCGACAATTACAAGTAAAGAAAAATATAGAAAAGTCGGCAATCTCTAACAATTGCGCTCCCAAAACCAAGACTACAGAAATGGATTACAGTTGATGCAAATACGGAACGGAAGCCACCAAGCATGAAACGAAACACGAAACCATACTGAAACACTCCATTAAAAAAAAAACTATTCCAGTTTTAACACTTCTCGTATTAATATATTTAATATATTATTTCAAAAAGACTTCATTTATAGAAATGTTAAAAATGAAAATTCTCTTTTATATTGTTTCGTGTGCAGCAAAACCATGTGCAGGTGTTTTGTTTCAAGAAATTGTTTTTTTGATACTTCTTGTATTACCATGAAACAAAAAAATAAACTTTTTTTTTTTTTTTACATTTCTTTTAGTAATAATTTTTTTAACACTTGTATTATCACGAAATAAAAGAAAATGAAGAAATTTTTTTTTTTTTTTTATATTTCTATAATTTTTTTCTGTATGATTTTGTGTTTCGTTTCATGCTTGGTGGCTTCCGTTTCATATTTGAATCAACTGTATCCATTTCTGCCGTTTTGATAAACCAAGACGGCAGAAAAGGAGGATACAGTTGATGCAGGAGCACAATTGTTAGAGATTGCCGTATTGTCTTTTTTTACAAGTAAGAAAAGCAAAATTTACAAATTTTAGCAATTTTACTACTAAACTGTATTGAGCATTAAGATGATTTTTTTATCTCGACACTTCGATTTGAGTTATCTCCCGCTTATTTATTTCATCGAATTTCATCAGGCCCGCCAAAAACACTATGACTTGTAAGAATTTTCTTTTCACCTGTTTTTGCTCCAAGACATTGGCAAAAAATTAACAATTACAACAAAACATACCTCTAAAATTTGACATAAATTTTATTCGTTCTTCGTTGCAAAAAAAAAAAAAAGGAAATGCTTATTTTGCCTCTGAGTAGCGCTAGTACTTATTCACAATGCCTCCCCACAGGACAGAGTCGTTTTTAACGTGGAGAAAAGGAACAAAAATAAAAATTGTCTCAGTCGTGAAAGATTTCTCCTCCACTGACAGAGAACAAGAAATTGAAGTGCAGCATCTGAAGAACAGATGGTATTTATTTGCTCCCCCACCGAGCAAATTAGGCACAAGGCCAATTTTTAATGTGAGGAGTGAAGGGAGGGGGAAGGGAAAAAGGGGACCAGCTCCCGAGAGGTGGGAAATGGGAGCTGGTTAAAGGTCAGGCATGTGGGGTTGCCCCCACATCTGGTCTTTGCTAGTCATAGCTAGTCATAGCTTGCAGTATCTGTCAGAACAGATACTACACTTTGATCTTGTCCCGAACACCTTAAAAGGTAATTGTCCTTTATCTTCAGCAGGAACTGGAGTTCAGGTTCAACACTGTTCGAAGATCGGATTAATTACATCCATTTGAAGGGATTGGTATGAAGCCTTATGATGATGGATTCAATTTTCGACTAGAGTCAACACCAGAGAAGTTAATAAAGCATGTCTATTTGAAGGAATTGTCATTAAAGACCGGTCAATAATTCTGACCTTAAAAAGTTACTGGGAAACACATATAATAATAACTTAGCCGGGTTTGTATTACTGTACAAATAGATTCGAAAAAGTTGTCAAAAAAGAAATATATAACAAATAAATGTTATCAAAGGCAAGATAAGTTACTTTTCTACCAAACTGGATATATTTTTCGTGTTTTTATTCAATGTAACATGTTTATTCAGCTCGAAAAACATAGTGTTTACCGATGTATTAGAAAATTCAAAATGGCGCCTGACTCTCTCGTTAACACGGTAAGTTTAGGAAAAGGTATTATAAATGATAAACTAGACAAAATATTATTAAAAACCCACCGAATATATGACAACCTATGTCATGGTAACATATATTGAGCGAGTTTCTAACAGTATTTTGTCTAGTTTATTATTTAAAACACCTTTTCCCAAACTTACCATGTTAAAGAGAGAGTCGGGCGCCATTTTGAATTTTCCAATACATCGGTAAACACTGCTTTTCGAGCTGAATAAACATGTTACATTGAATAAAAACATGAAAAATATATCCAGTTTGGTAGAAAAGTAACTTATCTTGCCTTTGATAACATTTATTTGTTATGTATTTGTTTTTTGACAACTTTTTCAAATCTGTACAGTAATACAATCCCACTTAGCCTAATCATTAAGGCTTTAAAAATAAAGT
The DNA here is from genome assembly GCF_053919585.1 of Euprymna scolopes. NCBI lineage: Eukaryota > Metazoa > Mollusca > Cephalopoda > Sepiida > Sepiolidae > Euprymna > Euprymna scolopes. The sequence goes on from NC_136502.1 coordinate 101,499,166, forward strand.
CTCAAGGAGATGAAGAGTAGATGTGCCAAATGCCTCATAACAAGAGAGAGTTGAGTCTATGTTTCTTCTATAACTGCTGTCACTGGAATTAAAAAGAAAAGGCATTCAAAAACCCACCAAACCCATTGCTCGGCCGTTAAAATCTTGATCAATCTGATTGGTCTAAACAAAGACAGTGGGTGGCCAATCAACCAATGAGGGGCTTGCTTATAATTGCAGAATTTCTCACAAACTCGTTTAATCATAAAATTTTATTTTCTTGAATAAAAAATCTACTTGATCAAATTACGTGATGTTTGGAATATGACATCTTCGTTCTGTAACGAATTTGTGCATCATACAGACTTTTCTGTATTTTCTTTACTTTTAATTGCTGTCATAAGTGCCACTCTGAATAAGCACCCTGATTTATGTACATTGCATTTATTTTACTGATATATTTTAAATTATATTGCATTGTATATTTTTACAAAGGTGTTTTTTCGGTTATTTTGTTTCGTTGCGTATCAACCCGTTTCAGGTTATTCATGCTGACTTCAGTAATTTGGGAAAAAAGTTTTCAGTTTTCATGCTTTAAGTTCCTTATATCTTCAAATATTAATTCATAATGTTTGGCTTGGTCATTTTGTAGAAGATTCTGTTGTTTTCTTTGGCTTTGTGGAACATGATTGAGTTTTGTAAAGAGGTGAAGGGAGAAACCATAACATTACTGTTTGGTGCATGGGAAGTTAGGAAGCCGGTATCTTCAGGCAGAGAAGTGGGGGAGGAAGAAAAATAGCGGGGGGAGGGGGCATGATTTTTGTTTTTGGCTTTGCAGAACATGATTGAGTTTTGCAAAGAGATAAATTAAATTTTACTGCACGGTCCATGTGAGTGAGGAAGTCAATATCTTCAGACAGCCTGATCTAATAGCACCAGACAAATTAAGTTTCAGTGACTGAATAAAATACAAAAACAGCACTAAAAAACAATTACAAAAATAAACAACACTTAATAAAAAATGGTGCTTCTACAGAATTTGAACCAAACTTATTTATTTATTTAACCTCAAACTTCGGTTAGGATTAACCCAATCCAAATTTTTAGGTCATTTCAGCAAAAGCTGGTTCGGTTCAAATACTGTAGAATCGCTCAAAATATAATGAACGGTGAAATTTGCTTTTAACGGGCATCAAAAATATATATTTTAAAGTGGTTCACTAATTATCTTTACAATTACTGTTTTTATTTCACTTCCGGTTACTTCTTTGTTTTCAATTAATTTTTACAGTATCTTTTCTTTATATCAAACTAGCAGGGAGACCTGACGTTGTCCAGGATTGAACGAGGATTAAAAATGTCCCCTCACCTCCCATATTTTTATTGTCATTAAAATCAGTGAAATCGTTCATTTTTTAATCAAATCGATTGATTGCCTGCTCTAGTTAGGGACCCCTCCCATGCATTAACCTGGGAGGAAGATTCACATACTTCTCCATAGTGACTTAGTCCACAATACATTGTTATCTACATTACACTGTAAAGAACCTACTGTTGATTTTATTAAATTATTTTTACATAATCACTTGAATTAAAGTTAAACATACAAAAGTCAAGTATCATGGTTTAGTTGTGCTCTAAAATAAAACATTTATTTCGAATGCACCTCTGTTTTATAAAAGAATCTACAGTTGATTTTCTGCTTGTGCAGTGATAAAACTTCTCAAATGCACTTGTGATGTTAGGTTGTATGAAAAAGATGACTTTGACGAAATCGGACTTCTTTCTTTAATCAGATTTTTTTGATTATCAATTTTCAATGCTTATCTCATGCATTCCAATACAAAACCTATGTAAGAACACTCCCAGACACATCAGGTACCTTCAAGTGAAATTAAAAAAAACAATTGACCCAACTGTTTTGGAGTCCATAGAGAATGAACTCATATGCACACAAAGCTCCTTTTATATAATAGTATAATGGCCTTTTGGTCAAGATCAAAGTGTAGTATCTGTTCCGGCAGATACTGCACTTAAGATAATTTGTACCAGTCAATGGAGGGGAAACCCTCTATACTGGGACAATTATTATTTTTGGTAACCAGAGTGACCCCTTTTAGGGGAGCTGGTTTTTACCTCACATTAAAAACGGCCTTGTGCCTAATTTGCTCAGTGGGGGAGCAAATAAATACCATCTGTTCCGGCAGATACTACACTTAAGATAATTTGTACCAGTCTATGGAGGGGAAACCCTCTATACTGGGACAATTATTATTTTTGGTAACCAGAGTGACCCCTTTTAGGGGAGCTGGTTTTTACCTCACATTAAAAACGGCCTTGTGCCTAATTTGCTCAGTGGGGGAGCAAATAAATACCATCTGTTCCGGCAGATGCTGCAAGCTATGACTAGCAAAGACCAGATGTGGGGGCAACCCCACATGCCTGACCATTAACCAGCTCCCATTTCCCACCTCTCGGGAGCTGGTCCCCTTTTTCCCTTCCCCCTCCCTTCACTCCTCACATTAAAAATCGGCCTTGTGCCTAATTTGCTCGGTGGGGGAGCAAGTAAATACCATCTGTTCCGGCAGATGCTGCACTTAAGATAATTTGTACCAGTCAATGGAGGGGAAACCCTCTATACTGGGACAATTATTATTTTTGGTAACCAGAGTGCCCCCTTTTTGCCTACTTTTAGGGGAGCTGGTCTTTACCTCACATTAAAAACGGCCTTGTGCCTAATTTGCTCAGTGGGGGAGCAAATAAACACCATCTGTTCCGACAGATACTGCAAGCTATGACTAGCAAAGACCAGATGTGGGGGCAACCCCACATGCCTGACCTTTAACCAGCTCCCATTTCCCACCTCTCGGGAGCTGGTCCCCTTTTCCCCTTCCCCCTCCCTTCACTCCTCACATTAAAAATCGGTCTTGTGCCTAATTTGCTCGGTGGGGGAGCAAATAAATACCATCTGTTCCGACAGATACTGCAAGCTATGACTAGCAAAGACCAGCTATGACTAGCAAAGACCATATGTGGGGGTAACCCCACATATCTGACCTTGGTCACTGAAGGGGCAACCCTTCATACCAACAGTTTCTAATCCAGCTCCCACTTCCCACCTCTCGGGAGCTGGATCCCCCCTTTCCCTCCCCCTTCCCCCTATCTCCACATTAAAAAACGGCCTCCTGCCTAATTTGCTCAGTGGGGAAGCAAATAAATAAAAAGATCAAAGTGTAGTATCTGTTCTTCGGATGCTGCACTTCCATTTCTCGTTCTCTTTCAGTGAAGGAGAAATCCTTCACGACTGAGACAATTTTTATTTTTGTACCTTTTCTCCACGTTAAAAAACGACCCTGGTGTCTAACTCTGTCCCGTGAGGAGGCATAGTAAATAGGTATATAATAGTAGAGATAGAGATTGTTAGGTGAAAGTACAAAAGAGTAAAAGAAGCTCCCCCCCCCCATTTTAAGTAAAACTTTTCTAAATAATAATGTCTTGATTTAGAAAAAAACATTCTTAACATGGGGAAGAGCAACCGGATGTGAAATTGAAACAGTATTCATAAAAAGTAGCGGGACCTGTGGAAATTCCACAGCGGCATCTTTCATATGTAATATATTGCTGCTGAGTGTTCTGGGGACGTTCAGTGTGAATGGAGGCCCCACGATATTATTGTAGCCTTTTTGTTATAACTATAAAAAGTATTTATCTTAGTAATCTGGTTAATGTAGTGTCAGAATATATCTGGTTATTACGGTTTATCTCCAATACACTTACAGGGGTCTGTAACATATTTCCATTGTATGGACGCTGACACGAATGGAAACCCCATATCATTATACCATTTTTAGACAGAACAGATACTACCCTTGGATCTTAACCAGAAGACCAGGAAGGTATATTTTAGTTTCACATACGGCCCAAAAGTGACATCATTTGAAATTTTTTTTTTTTTTTACAATGTGTCTTCGGTGATCGGGAGATCCTATTTATTAAAACGGAGGATAGAAGGTTATAACATACTATGAACATTAAATTAGCATATCAAAATACTAATTTAATGTTCGTTTTAATTAAATAGGATCTTTTTTTTTTTTTTTTTTTTTTTTTTTTTTTTTACAAAGGCGTCACCACATTATCAAGGCCCAGAGACCACTCAAGGATAAGGGTTAAAGAGTGTACAGTAGAAATTGGTCAATATAGTAATCATTAGTAATGAAAATTTGGTAAATTTAATAACTTATATGGAACGGCTCATCAAGAACTTATTTACTTTAGACTTGAACACAACCATATTGTAGTCAGCCGGAAAGCAGGAAAACGGAAGACAATTCCACAGGCGTGCAGTTCTAAGAAAGAAGCTTTGTTCATGGAATCTACGTTTAGGTTTAGGCACAGATAAAGAGTGGGGGAAATTATTGATAGTGTTTACAGCTAGACGAGTGTTTCTTGTGAAAGTTTGGTGAGGGGGGACCATAGATTGAAGCTCAGTTGAACACTTTCCATGAAAATAACGATACATCAGAGACAAACTCGCAACATCTCTTCTGTGAGATAGAGGTTGCAAGGAGGAGAAAAGGACATCTCCTACGAGGCTACGAAGTCTATTTTGAACTCTATCAAGGCAGGACAAGTCCTTTCTAGCAGCTCCTGCCCAGATGTGGCAACAGTATTCCATCCTTGGACGTACCTGGCTCTTATATAGGTAGAGAATAGCATCAGCAGTGAGATATCTACTGGATCGATAGAAAGATCCCACCATTTTTCCAGCGGCCTTGGCAACAGATTTGATATACGTGTTCCATTTAAGATCAGGAGTAATGGTCAAGCCCAGAAGCTTGTCAAAACTTGAGGCCTCCTGAAGACGAGAGCCATTCATTTCAATTGATGACAAATGTGAATTAGAATGTTGATGATGTAAAGAGAGAAGCTTGGTTTTAGATGCATTAAAAGTAACCAGCCACTCCTTTCCCCATTGTACTACGTGCTCAAGATCAGAGGAGAGAGAATTGGAGAGAACTTGGTCGTTTACTGTCTTAGATGTGCTACCATAAATGGTAGTGTCGTCAGCATAAATGTCTACAAATGATGTAAGGATATGATTTGGAAGATCATTAATGTAGATCAGGAAAAGAGTTGGGCCCAGGATGGATCTCCCAAATTAATAATTTATAATCAGGAAACCGTCACACACACACACACACACACACACACACACACACACACACACATACATACATACATTAAAGGTTCCAAGTTATTAACCTAATATATAAAACTCACTATGTCTGTCTGTGTGTCTCCATACTTTCAAACTCTATCACTTCTGAGACTAAAAGTCGCAGAGCAAAACTAGGGGCCTCAAATGATTGGATTTTTATAGACTGTTCTTTTATGGGTTTTTAGCTGGTTAAATAGTTTTTAAGGTATCAAAAAGGGATTAAAATTGAAAAAATCGTTATACATTTTGTACATTCATCTTAGTTTATTTTTTAATCAGTTCATATGCGTGTCGCATTAGTACAGCGGTGACATCACCAGCTTTGAATGCTACAGTTTTGCTTTCGGTTTCAATTCTAGCTGATGGCACCCAAATACATTTTTTTTTACTTTGGAAATCATGACTCTATATAATATATATGAAATCTGGACGAATTAAAATATCATATTTAAGTGTATTTTCTCATCGGGCAAAGACGCCCCCCCCCTCCCTCGCTAATATATAGATAATTTGTAAAGTTAACGTTCTTAATCAAAATTAAGTATTTAAAAAAAATGGGGTCAATGTGTCCCAAAGAGAAATGTGTATGATAATGAGGATAATAAAGTTTTGACTTTATTTAATTTCCTGGCTTACAGAAGAAGGGCTTGCAAGAAGGTTTGCGATGCCATTATAAGTAAGTCGTGTGGATAGTAATGCCATGGATATTAAATTGTTGAATTTTTAAAAATGCCTTTACCTAACCCTAAGTGCAATTGGCAATATGAAAACCAAAAAAGAGAAAACTACAGAAACAATGCATGTGTAATCGGTGTAACAGGACTGTTAACAGTCAGTGTCACACAATGCAACAATGTAAATAAAATGTAAATAAATTTACAATTCTTTTTCTTTTTTATCATTTTCTGTTCCAGGAACCTGACTTCGATTTTGTGTGGTCGGCTGTTATAACTCGTTACTGAATTTTTACTTCAGCTTTATTTCATACCAGCCACAAGAACCCTTGATTTATTCTAATTTTTGGGTCTAGTTTACTGAGGTGGCTCGACTCTTGTTTGACTGAGGAATGACTCAATTTGGTCCTAGGAAATCATCCTTTCAGGCATTATCCTGATCTTTGGAAAAAGGGAAAATTTTTACTGGTCGCCTGAGGCGTTCCCAGGGGGGAATTCCATTCTCAGTTATATTTGTAGCTTACCAGAGGTCTTCTGTCAAAAGCGGGTACCCCCCCCCCATCCCTCCTCTAATATAGCCATCCATTTTTTATATTTTTATAAATGCATCAGTTACAAAACAATTTTGCTTTTTTTTGTTTTCTTTTGTTTTTTGTTTGTTTTTTTACCCTTTTTTATTTATTTAATACTAACTGTAATGATCAGGTGTTACTCGTGCAGAGATATATTGCTGGCCAGAAGGCTTTTTTAGAAAAAAAAGAAAATTTTTAAATTTACTTTGCAAGAAAGGTTAAAGATAACAATTTGTAATATGGTTTCAAGTTAAAATTTGTAATATGGTTTCAAGTTAAAAAAAAATTTGTAATATGGTTTCAAGTTAAAATTTGTAATATGGTTTCAAGTCAAAAAAAAAATTTGTAATATGGTTTCAAATTAAAATCTGTAATATGGTTTCTAGTTAAAATTTTGAATATGGTTTCAAGTTTAAAAAAAAAAAATTGTAATATGGTTTCAAGTTAAAAAAAAAACTTTTCCAGAATAGCTAAAAAAATAAAAAATGGGGTGAAAAAAATAAAAAATACATGATAAATAAATGTTACCCAACAGAAAATAAGTTACTCTTCTACCTACCTGGATAAGTTTTTTTTTGTTTTAACTTATTTTAAAGTGTCTTTTGTTAAAATAAATCTAGTGTAAAGCTTGTCAAGTTAGAATGAAAAACAAAATGATGGTCTTGTTAGAGTTAGTCATAGTTGGTCCTCATAATTGCTCAAAAATCGGAAATTAAACAAAATATTGATACAAGCACATCCAATAAATGTCACCAATCATGTGAAATGTAATCCTATATCAGTATTTTGTTTAATTTTCGATTTTTAAGCGATTATCAATTAACACACAAGAATCTAGGTAGGTAGAAAAGTAACTTAGCTTGCCTTTGGTAGCATTAATTTGTTGTGTATTTACCCCCCCCCCTTTTTTTTTTGCTTTTTTGGCTATTCTAAAAATCATCAAAAATTGTTGGCGTGGTGGAGTTACTTAAAAAAATACCGTTCTTACTGACAACTGTAAAATGATTAATGATTTTAATGAATCAAACCAAATTTGAATTTAAAAAAATAAAAGCAAAATATTTTCATTGCCTCTAGTGACCTCAGATGGAAGAAAATTTTCAATGGTGTTTTGAGATTTCATATTAAGACTTATTTGAGTGTTGTTTATATATCGATTTTATAACACACAAACATTGACTTTTATATATAGACTTGTGGGGGTACCTGGCTTTGCCCGGGTGTGGAGAGGTAGTGTAGTAAGGAACCCCAAGGGTGGAGAGATGTGTTAAAAAAAAAAACAGTGGTAGGAGGCAGACAGGCTCGAATCTGTAACACGAAGGAGGAAAAGAAAGTGAAAAATAAACCTAACGTCTTAGCTGATGCGTCCCTTGCGGAACTAGAAGTCGTGATCGTTCGAATTAAGGGTAGTCAATGCAACGGAGATGATGACTTGCAAAAATGTTGATGAAAAAAAACGACCCCCTCCTTATAGAAAACTGCGGAAGGGTGAAAAAATTAATGTTTTTGGCCAATTTTTCAATATTTATTGTCCAAGAGACTGAGTTTTAAAATGATACCGATTTTGTCATGTTCCGACACGTCTGTCGAAAGTTTTTGCGAGAAATACAAACACACACACACAGATTTTGCCTTTTATATATTAGAAGAAGATTAATTTACTCACGTGTGTGTGTGTGTATATACAGTATAACTCTTCTACTTTGAACATCCGCTTTGTTCAAATTAGAGGATGCTGTTCAAGTTTCGTGATAAAAAAAAATGTGCTGCAGTTAACTTTAATTTTCTAAGAATTAACACATATTAAATGAAATTCATTGCTATATGATACTTCAAGTATATATTGAGTTGAGCTTACGATATATTGCAAGTAAGAATTGTTAAATATTATTACTAGGAACAAAAACATTGAAAATAAATTAAATCTACTCTTACTTATTATCTAAGTTATTTTCTACAGAAATCATACATTTATGTAAAATACAGTTTTTTTTTATTTATTCATTGAATGAGTCTCATTCCAGTTTTTATTTTCATCGATCGAGCTCTCGGGCGCTGCCATTGTATTCCGTAAGCGATCACGAAAATCTACAATTTCTTGGTTCTCTAGCTTCTTTATAATTATATCTCTTCGGAGTGATATTGCTTGCAAAACATAGTTGCCACTAAAGTGAGGACTTTTTTCTAAACATTTTATAACCGTCTCCATAGACTTTTCTGCATCATCCCATGATATTGCTTCATCAGAGTGTTCTTGGTTATTTACATTAGGGTCAAGAGAATGGGTGCTGTCGCTATTTTTATCACCATTACTGCCTTCAGGATATTGATCAGTAGTTTCCTCATCTTGTTGCACCCACATTTCAACATCATTTGCATTAAGTGATTTAAGAACAGCGTGGTTGGTCAGTAACCGTTTGGTTCCAAGAATTTTTTCTAGACCAGATGTATTCTCTGATTCTTTCAGTTCAGAAGCCTTTGGCGCTGGGCATAATTTACGCCATACTTCTGTTAATGTGCTTGCTTTAAATATAGCAATCTGAAAAAAAAAATTTACAGTTAGTGTAAATTAATTATCAATAGCTAATCTACATTAATTACATAGTACTAATATTAACATTTCTGCGCAATATCTGATTAAGCCATGTAAACAGTTTTACTACAACTCCACATCAAATATGCTAATACAATTTCAATGACGAGACAGTTCAAGTTTAGAGAAAGTCCAGGTTTAGAAGAAGTCCAAATGAGAGGAAGTCCAACTTCAGAGAAAGTTCAAATTAAAGGAGTTTTACTGTGTGTATATATATATATATATATATATATATATATATATATATGTATATGTATATGTATGTATATGTATATATATGTATATATATGTATGTATATGTATATATATGTATATATATGTATATATATATATATATATATATATGTATAAACTAGCACACCACCTGGCATTACCCGGTTATAAAATATGCTTAAATATGATATTTTAATTCATGCAAATTCCTTATTTTAGAGCAAATTCTCTATTGATTATGATATTGTACCCAATATATAGGAGTGATTTCAAAAGTTAAAAAGAAAAATATGACTTGCATGTGATCAGCTAGAATTGAAACAAAAACATTTAGCACTCATCCAGTGTTATTTGTTGTTTTGTCATTTCAAAATTTGTTTTGTTACTTTAACTTGGTCGAATTCGTCAAAGATTGCCGAAAGTTTTGTACTTATTTTCATGTGATCGCTAATTTCAAGTCTAAAAGATAACAAAAAGAAGCTTATGATGCCACTAACCCTAAGTCAAAAGGTGGTTGCCAGTAGGTAAGCCTTTTTTTTATTATTATCTTTTAAGTCTAAAATTAGTGATCAGCTCTCTCCCCCCCCCCAAAAAAAAAAATAATCACCATTTTTGATTGATGAATTTGGCTAAATCATCATCATATCATATGAAGCCAAAGATTCTATTGTTCGCATTGGTCTCTCCGGTATTTCTCTTGTCAGAATTCTTTCTAGAAAGACATTGGTGATTATGGGAGGGACCATGTGAAGGTTGCCAACATCCAAAGTGAAAATGATTTTTTTGAAACGAACTGGATTCGAACTTGGGGCACTCAGGTCGTCAGTTTGTGTTGTGAACCACTAGGCTATCACCATTTCCTAATTTGACTAAATGAAAGTAAGGGAACAAATTTTGAAACAAACAAACCTTACAAACAGTTTCAGAAATTTAAAAACTATGCAGGTTGATAGAAAATTAAATTTTTTTGCATTTGGTAAAATTTATTGTATATTTTGCTTATTTTTGATTTCTCCGCTGTTAATTCATGAATGCACTGGTTTCATATAAAATTTGATTCTTTGGACTACTGTTCTCATCTTGAGTGTTATTTTTACAACGTTTCGGTTGATGTAACCTCTGATCTTCTTCAGATGTATCTTGATGTCAAACTCAGGAGTCTGCATCGGAATTTTGAACAGAACCATTTATTTAATCCACAGGTGTAGTATGCACTTGTTCCATCAGCCATGACTAAGTAGAAGTCCTAAGTAATTCGCAATTGTATTTGTGAGTGCACCCACACTGAGGATTGAACCTTCAACCTCCAAAAGAGTGTAACTTGCCACTTTATTCACTATGCAACAGGTCCTTGCGGGTAGTTTGCAATGCAGATTCTTGAGTTCAACACCTGAAGAAGGGTAGAGGTTACATCGATCGAATCTATGTAAGAGCCAGATACATCCAAGGGTGGAGTACTTTTGCCACATCTGGGCAGGAGCTGCTAAAAAGACCTTATCCTGCCTTGACAGAGTTCAAAATAGATTTCGTAGCCTAGTGGAGGATGCCCTTTTCTCTTCTCTGCAACCTCTTTCTCACAGAATAGACGTTGCAGGCCTGTCTCTGCTTTATCGTTATTTTCATGGCAAGTGCTCGTCTGAGCTCCAATCTATAGTGCTTCCTCATCAAACTTTCTCAAGAAACACTCGTCTAGCTGAAAACACTATCAATAATTTCCTTCACTCTTTATTTGTACCTAAACATAGATTCCATGAACAAAGCTTTTTTTCTTAGAACTATATACCTGTGGAACTCTGTTCCATTTGCCTGTTTTCCGGCTGACTATAATATGGTCGTCTTCAAGTCCCAACGTAAACAAGTTCTTGAGCCGTTCCCCTTAAGTAATCCAATTTACCAAATTTCCACTATTAACAATTACTACGCCACTGTCCCATTGACCACTGTACACTTATTAACCCTTATCCTTGAGTGGCCTCTGGGCCTTGGTAAGTGGTGACTCCTTTGTAAAAAAACACGTGAAAATAACATTCAAGACGAGAACAATAGTCCGAAGAATCTAAATAATACAAATAATCTTCATTTCAAAAAATTAAAAAATATCAAAAATATAATGCCTTAGTTTTGACTTAATTATGGTTTCTAAAATTTTTAAAATTTCCATCCCTAGTTTTCCCTTTCGATTCAAACCCTAGATAAGTTTTTTTTTTTTTTCTTCATGCAAAGTCCTCGCCTCCTGATGGTTGCTGATGCGACTATTCCAAATTTATGTTCGTAAGACGTCATTTGTGGACTGTTTCTCGCTGATATAACTGATTACACAATAAAAAGAATTAAATTATAACAAAATTGGGCTGTTTTCTAGCAAAATCCTCTGACGGCTGTGAGCCTGTTAGACTAACGGTAAAAACCTCATTTCATAAACATATTTTTATTATATTATTTTTATTTAATAAATATTTTATTATATAAACTAGTGGCTGCGCCGCGTCGGCACACACAACGCTGAGTCAAACACAAAATCGAGTACACTCAACATCGTCTTACCATCAATGCTTAACCTGTGAACTCGGAGTATGGGCAATTCCTATATGCGCAAAACAAAATCACTGAAAAAACAAAAAGACCCTAACTAAGGATAAGGATAATGAGTAAACGTTGGATAAAATGATTGTTAAAATTATTACGAACTTGCCAGGATTCGAACCTGGAGTTTCTGATCCGTAGTCAGATGCATTTTCCATTGCGCCACAAGTCCCGTCCGTACGCCGAAGATGTTACTGCAACTGTATACAGAGAATGCTAAATTTTGTTGATATGGGCAGGTAACTTTTTCGACAATTGTATGAAACAGCCTAAAAACCCTTATTTCGGGCTTTTTGTGACTCGGCATTGTTCTTTACGAACCATATATAGATAAGGACAATATAAAGACTCACAACTTTCAGGAAAAAAAAAAGAATAAATAAATAAACATTTAGAATTTTATTAATAATATAGATTAACAAAGACTATTTTAAAACATTTTTTAATTGTTTAAATTGCTTCTTAGTCTGACAGGCTCGCAGCAACCATCGGGGGACTTTGCTTGAAGAAAGCTTGATTTTTTTTATTTAATTATTTTTGTGTGCAATCATTTATATTGGTGAGAAACAGTCCACTGATGACGTCCTCCAAACACAAATTTAAAATAGGGGCATCAGCAACCGTTGGGGGACGTAGTTCGAATAAAGTAAAAAATTTTCTACAACTATAGATGACCACCGCATAGCTAGATAGATGAAAGTAGGAAAAAATATTTAAATGAAAATCTCTGTATTAATAAAATTGTGACCACTTTTCAGTGTCCGTGTCTTTCTCATGTCAATGTAACTTACATGTTTAACGATTTTTTTTTTTTTTTATTGATTATTTATTAAATTGAAAACACAACGGCATAAAATAAAATGAAAATTTTAAAGTTCTATTCAACAAAAAAGAATTTCTTTATGAAATTAAATCCACCCACATGGATTTTGGTTTCTTTGTAAACAAGTCAACAATTTAAATTTTTTGTTGATAGTTCAAACGTAAAAGAAAAAAATAATAAATTACTTCATGACCCTTCAAAATTTTTAAGGAATTTGGAAGCGTTTAAACTGCCAAATAGTGATTTAAACTGGCTTTAAAATTCTTAGCAAATCCTCATATATTAAAAGTTTTGGAAGTTATTTACATCCAATATTTATATAAATAAAGTTAGATATCTATATATGCAGTATGTATCGAATTTGTTCCTAAACTAATTAACCGATCATCATGAATTTGGGAACGCAGTTGCTAGGCATAAAGGGATGTAATATGAGCTATATTTAGTTTAATTTTATACAAATGGAGTTGAAAAGGATGGAAACATTTTTTATATACAAGGAAGTCATCATTTATCAAGGCTTGCAGGCCACTCGAGGATAAGGGTTAATGAATGTAAGGTAGTAGTTTACTAATCGTTAATGGTGTAGATTGAGTAGAATTTGGATTATTTAAGGGGATGACTCAACAAGAACTTGTTTACATTGGACTTGAAGGCTACCATATTGTAGTCAGCCAGAAAGCAAGCCAGCAGAATAGAGTTCTACACGTGGGCAGTTCTAGTAAAGAAGATTTGTTCATGGAATCTGCGTTTAGATTTAAGCATAGATAAAAAATGGGGGAAATTGTTGATAGTGGTAGTAGCTAGTCAAGTGTTTTTTGTGAAAGTTTGGCAAGGGTCCATAGATTGGAGCTCAGCTGAGCACTTGCCATGAAAATAACAATAAAGCAGAGACAGGCTTGCAAGTCTCTTCTGTTGAAAAGAGGTTGCAGGGAAGAGAAAAAGCATCACCTACTAGGTTTCTAACCCGGTTTGGAACTCTTGTCAAGGTAAGATAGAGTGTGCCGAGCAGCTCCTGCCCAAGTGTGGCAACAGTATTTCATTTGAGAACATGTTATATTCCTAAATACTTAGGAAATAAAGACAAACGTGAGTTACACCGAGTGGTATGTGTAATGGGGTTTATTTATAATACAGAAACGTAAGGCTGCTCGCCTAAGGTAAATAGAAGTACATAGTAACAAGTATGGGGAAGAAAGTCTGATAATCAACACGTAAGACTATCCGTCTTACTGCGACTGCTTGTCTGCCGCTGTCTGCCCAACAGTCCAATATATATATACAGTTTGTAACCGGTGTATAGCCAGTTATGTTCCTTCACAACACCTCCCCCTGAAGCTGAAATCTTCCTGATTTTAGCTTAAATACCTCTTCCTTTTAGGGTCAGGGCTTAATCTCCTGGTAACTTTTCTCTTTCTTGCGCTTTTCCTTCTGGTCAGCGTTACCCGGGGTAAAGGTTTCTGTCCAGCCCGTATGGTCGGTTCAGGCGAAATATTCATTGTTTGCGGTACACACGCTGGTTTTGGTATATCAAAAATATCGCACCATGTTTCCATTGGTGTCTCTTCCACATTTGGAGACAGTCTGGGACGTATTTGATTTCTGTGTCTTTTGCAGACAAAACTTAATCCTTGGATGGTATAGACCATGCTCCCAATCCTTTTTTTGATAATACCTTCAACCCACTGATTTCGTCCATTTTGAAAATTTTTGAAATATACATTTTCACCTGGGGAGAAGCACTTGGTATTAAGGTTTTCTTTTTTGAAAACTTTCTTTTTCTCTGGTAGCAGCCTATCGAAGACAGATCTTATCTTTCTTGCAAACATTAGCTCAGCCGGGGAAGAATTGACATTATTATTAGGATTTGGTGTCACCCTGTAAATTGCTAAAAATGTTTGAATACATTGTTCGTCTGTGTCCGTAGTAAGATTTTTCTTAAGTGCCCTTTTAAACGTATCTACAAATTTTTCGGCCAACCCATTCGATCGTGGATGGTACACAGGTGTTGTCATATGTAGAATATTTAGTGAGTCACAGAATTCTTTGAATTCATGAGCAGTAAATGCTGTTCCATTATCGCTCACTAAGGTTTTTGGCACTCCAAAACGGCTAAAAATTTCATTAAGCGCACTCACAGTGTTTTTTGCTGTTGGATGTCTAAACTTAAATATTTCTGGCCATTTTGAAAAAGAATCTACAATAATCAAGTAAAAATAACCATTTATAGGCCCCGCATAATCAATATGCAGACGTGACCAGGGTAGGTCCGTCTTTGGCCATGGCGTCGTTTTTACTGGAGGATCTCGAGCTGCTAATTGACATCCTCTGCATGTCTTGACACATTTTTCAACTTCCTTGTCCATACCAGGCCAGTACACATATCCTCTCATAAGGGATTTCATTCTCGAAATGCCCGGATGACCTGTATGAAATTCCTTCAGAATTTTCCTCTGTAACGTTAGTGGAATTACGATCCTCTCACCATACATGAGCACATCTTCACAGATGGAAAAAGGCGTTGTTTGATCTACCTTTTTATTTTTTTTTATCCATCCCAATTGATTTTTCATTTTCTTAATGAAAATGTCATTTACTGCCTCTTTTTTTATTTTTTCGAAAGTTACCGGAAGTTCACGTATCATATTACACATTGAACTTGTACATTCACTTTCGTCTTTAAGCGCAGCAATTACCGTTTCTTCGAAACTTTCGCTTCTTTTAGGGATCAACCGTGATAATGCATCTGCGTGTCCTAACTATTTTGAGGATACATGTTCCATCTTAAACTGATAGTTTAAGAGGGTTACAGCCCATCGCTGTAATCGATTCGCAGTATGTGTGGGAATGCCTTTCTTTGATCCAAATATGGTAAGTAGGGGTTTATGGTCGGTTTGCAAAATAAAAGATCGTCCATGGAGAAATCGATTGTACTTTGTAATTCCAAATATTATCGACAGCGCCTCTTTTTCAATTTGGCTGTAATTTTTCTCCGCTGCAACCAACGTTCTTGAAGCATGGGCGATAGCTTTTGTCCTACCATCCTCATACTTGTGAAGTAATACAGCGCCAACACCGTAATCACTGGCGTCCGTTGCTAGTATTAGTTCCTTTTCTGGATTGAAATGTGCCAATGCTAAGTCTGACAGTAGACATCTTTTGATATTTTGGAAAGCAGATTCACATTCCTTATTCCAGTTCCATTTAACACCCTTTTTCAGTAACTCGTTAAGAGGAGCTCTTAAATTATGTATGTTAGGGATGTAAATTGCATAGTATTGAACTAATCCCAAAAACGATTTTAATTTTGTCACTGAATCTGGAGCAGGCATCTTTTCAATTGCTTCAGTCCTTTGTGGATCCGGTCTTCGACCCTCTTTGTCGATTATTTGACCTAGATATTTAATTTTTTTCATAAAAACATCGCATTTTTCTGGGCTCAATTTAAAACCAAATTCCTGTATTCTTTTGAATACTTCTTTTACATGCTTCTTATGATCTTGCAAATTTTCACTTTTAATTAGGATATCGTCAAGGTAGGCCATTGAAAATTCCAACCCTGCCAGCATCGTGTCCATAATTTGCTGGAAAATAGCAGGAGCAACCTTTAATCCAAAAGGAAGCCTCTTTAGCTTAAAAATGCCCTTATGAGTATTTATGCCTAAGTATTTGGAGCATTCATCGCTGATCTTAATTTGCAAGTAAGCATCTGAGAGGTCTATCTTAGAAAAAATTTTTCCTCCGTTAAGCTTAGAGAACAGATCTTCTGCGGACGGAAGGGGATAATTATGGTCCAATAGACAGTCATTTAAACCCGTTGAAAAATCTCCACAGACCCTTATTCTGTTATTTTTTTTCTTTACATACACGGTTGGACTTGCCCAATCTGTGTGGTTAACTTTTTCAATGACTTCCAGTTGTTGAAGTCTATCCAACTCTTTTTCGATTGCGTCCATCGCTGAAAAAGGCACATTCCTTTTAGGTTTGAATACTGGAGTGGCATTTTTCTTTAATTCAAATTTTGCCTCTGTCTTAATACAGAGTCCTAGTCCTTCGGCAAAAACATTGGGAAATTCAGTTTTCAAATCCTTCAGGAAGTCTTCCCTTTGGTTTGCTTTTTCTGCAGTTAAAACGTTACAAAACGAATTTATGGGTTTCTCCCATAAATTAAACAGGACAATCCAATCTACCCCAAACAGGCATGTATTCTTTCCTGGTACGACGTACACTTTGGATTTATGAGTCTGGTTAGCGAATGTCACTTTGCATTTTAATTCTCCCTTGAACTCTAATCTTTTGCCGCACACACTTCTCGCCGTCTTTCTGGTTTTCGTTAATTCAGGTCGACCTATCCTTTTCCATATATCTTCATTTATAATACTAATATCTGCACCGCTATCCAGAAGCAATGTAACCAGATGTCCATTTATCCGAACATCAACATATTTCCGTCTTTCGCAGCTTTTTTCTTTATTCATGCGAAGCGTATTTACATTATCGGTCCCTTGTCTTTTCTTCTGGGCACAGTATGTTCCCTTGTGACCTCTGAGACCACATTCATAACATATTTTGTTCCTAAACCAGCAGGTCTTATTGTTGTGTCTTAAACTACCACAACATTTACACTTTAGCTTTGGGTCTTTGTATCCTTTAAGGATCCTGTGTTCTTGGAACCTGGACTTTCTTGTGGTCCCTTGCCTTTTTACTTGCTGCACCTTAAAAATATTTTTCTCTTCAATGCGAGTGTTGTCTTTCTTTATGTTAATCAGACGTTGACACTCTTCAGTGACTTTTTGCAATGTTATGTTAGGATCCGCCTCCATAATTGTTAGGATCCGTGAACGTATATCTTTGTCCCTTGGTGCTGTGAGACCTTGTACAAAGATTAAACATTTAAATTGGTCTGCGGAAATTTCATTCAATTTAAATGATTCGCATAAACAGTTCACAGTGCAAGCATATTCTAGATAGTCTTCAGCTTCTGCCTTCTGAATGTTCAAACATTTGTATCTAGAGTGAAATAGGCTATCCCTTTTATCAAATATTTTCGACAAGGTACTAATTGTTTCCTCGAACGAAACCTCCTCCGGTTTTTTTGGTAGAATTAGATTTGCATACTTGGTGTTTTCATCAGTACCCAGTTTTTGTAGTAGCAGGGTAACTTTTTCCTCATCGGTCCAGTCTAAACATCTTTTCGTAAAAATTGTTTCGTATCTTCTGTAGTATGCAGGGAAAGTAACACCAGTATCCGGGGAGTAACGAAATTCCGTTAGTGAATTTGAAATACCCTCGGCAGAAAAATTAGTCTTCTTCCCGGTCGACGTTAGAATTAGCTTTTCTAAATTCTTTTGCTGTGTCGACATTTGTCGTTGTAGTATGTTTGTTTGTTCTTGTTGTGCCTCTAAAGTTTTTTGTGTTCTTTCTTGTTGTTGTTGCAGCTGTTGCTGTAGCTGTTGTTGTTGAATTTGTTGTTGTTGTTGTTGTTGCGCTAAAAATTGTTGAGTCATTCTTGTCTGTTCCTGGATGCTAAGGGCTAGAGCCTTAGTTAACTCTGCTAATTGTTCCATGTTAGCTTCTAGTACAAAAATGTCTTTTCGAATTCTACACAATAATTCCAAAGAAAAATCGTAAATTTACGTATATCGTAAATTAGTAGCAATATGCAGACACAACACGTTTCAACAAAGTTCATCCATAGTAATTCAACAGGCTTTGTAAAATAATTCTTTTTTTTTTTTTTTTTTTTTTTTTTTCAACAACGTAAGTTCATACACAAAATATTTCTTACTTCCCACGACAAATAGTTCCAATTATTTATATAAAGGCAATAACAAACAATTAATTTTCCAAAAAAAAAAAAATATATGGCTGCCGTTCCCACGTGGCATAAAATGGTACAATAGTCGTTGTATTTATATTTTTTCTTTCGAAACTCGTAATCCTTTAGTGTAGTTTCGAATTCAACTTGCGACCATTTTTTTTTTTTTTTTTTTTTTACTTGTCAAAATAAATATAAATTCCACTTTACCTTGAACATGTTTCTATAATTTCTTGTGAGTTCTTTACGAAGAAAAATCCGTACTTTTCGCTACTTTAGGTAGGAAAATTTTTTAAATTCATTGACGCACGTGGTCAAAAATCCTTGTGTAGTTTGTTTTTTTCGTAAAACAAAAAATCCTTGCATTGTACACAGTCCTTGGTACGGTAATTTATCTCTGTTAAGAGAAAGAACATCCTTTCGTCGCCATTGTTATATTCCTAAATACTTAGGAAATAAAGACAAACGTGAGTTACACCGAGTGGTATGTGTAATGGGGTTTATTTATAATACAGAAACGTAAGGCTGCTCGCCTAAGGTAAATAGAAGTACATAGTAACAAGTATGGGGAAGAAAGTCTGATAATCAACACGTAAGACTATCCGTCTTACTGCGACTGCTTGTCTGCCGCTGTCTGCCCAACAGTCCAATATATATATACAGTTTGTAACCGGTGTATAGCCAGTTATGTTCCTTCACAACAGAACATATTTGGCTCTTATACAGATAGAGTATTGCATCGGCAGTGAGATACCTACTGGAGTGGTAGAATGATCCAACCATTTTTCCAATGATGCTGGCAGCAGATTTGATGTAGGTGCTTCATTTCACATCAGGAGTGAAGGTCAGTCCCAGAAGCTTGTCAAGACATATTGCTTTGTGAAAATTCAAATAACTCCTGCTTTTCTGAAATCTATTGAAGTAATAAACATCAATTAATAACTATTTCCAATTTTCTTTAGATCATTTTAAATGACTTTTAGAATTATAACAAGAACATAACTTCCCATTGAAAAATTTATTTCAGGTTTGCATCAAATTCGCTTCACAGTCATTAGACATCAATTAAAGAAGATTAACTGAATTTCAATTTCTTAAGATCCCTTAAGCTTAAGTTTAGATTTTACATATTTTCTAGAATTAAAATCATGTAATAAATTTTGATCAAAATTAGAATAAGGATTCTAGAAATAAGGTTTAATGTCCTTATATATTAATTTTAATCTTCATAATAGGGATTTAGGAATATTTTTGTCATTCCAGTAATTATAGGAGCAACTGGACTCATATAAAAGAATTTCAAAAACTACCTGGCAAATATACCTGGTGAACCAAGTGCAAGAGAAATTCAAACAATTGCTTTTAAAGGACGGTTAGAATTTTCAAGTTTTTCAACTGGAATATATGAGATAGCAGGTGAATGTCTAGCATCCGGTAGGATGTCCCATACTCAAATTGAACAAAATGATAAGAAAATTTAAAAAAAAGATAAAAGTACAAAACTGTTTTGTTCAGAGAATTAATTTTATCTGTTCTGGGACGGGTATTCTTCTAGTAACTATAGAGATTATCTTAACAAAATTAGTTATAGTTTTACAACCATTTAGCTCAGTATTAATTAGTTTAATAATCAAATGATACCAAATAATCAAATTTAACTTTCAAAATCCTAATTAAAAAAAAAAAAAAGAAAAAGTAAAATGACTCCCGGGCGACGTCAGGTAAGTA
This sequence comes from Euprymna scolopes, assembly GCF_053919585.1. Lineage (NCBI taxonomy): Eukaryota > Metazoa > Mollusca > Cephalopoda > Sepiida > Sepiolidae > Euprymna > Euprymna scolopes. Next base: position 101,519,370 of record NC_136502.1, read on the forward strand.
CAGCTAGTTTATCATAAAGAATTAAAATAATGAAAACACATTTTAACTGACGCAATGTTGCTCGACTCTATTTACCTGTTTCCCCATGTGACATGACATGTAGGTAGTTTAATATGATGTCATCTCCAGCCAACATCACCACCCAAAAAAATAAGGGCACTCTGGATTGGATGAGATTTTTTTTTCTCAAAAAAAACAAACTCTTCCATCAAAAATAAAAAGAATCCAAAATCCGTATAGAACTGAATTTTGATATTTTAGATACAGTTTCTAAAAGCCGTTCCACACATGTCAGCATATAAAAATGGACATTAAGCTGAATATAATAATGCTGATGATGATATTATGGTTGATTTAGGGTTAAGATAGAACATGTGCTTTTTTTAAAAATGACTTAAGTTAAATTTAAATCAATTTCTTGTTTAAATCAATTTCAAAATCAGATTTAAGCCCACCATGTTGATTACTGGACTTTCTAAATCGAACAAATGATGCAGAATCATTTGCGTCAATATTGTTACACATTTCTGAATGATACATTCACATCAGGATGTCAATATTAAAAGTCATAAAAAAACGCATGGACTTCCTTAATCCTATATATTATTTTAATTGGAATTCATTATTGAGATGAGTATTATTTATTAATTTATTTATTGCGGTTATTATCCTCATCTTTTTTAGTTGTTGTTTCACGACGTTTCGGCCAACTATTCCTCTGGTCTTCATCAGGTGGTAACCGCGATGTGATAGGAACTTTGAATCTCCTAACTGTATTCTCAGCAATTACTGCCATCAATAGTTGTTGTCTCACCGCAACTATTTCATGGATAGACGTTGAATCTCTACGGTTCCAGGTGAGAATTGTCTGAAGATAGCGGTTTCAATCCTACCCAAAGCCGGCCAGAACATGGTGAGACGACAACAACTATGGATGGCGATAATTGCTGAGAATGCAGTTAGGAGATTCAAAGTTCCTATCCTGTCGTGGTGACCATCTGACGAAGGCCAAAGAAATAGTTGGCCGAAACGTCGTGAAACAACTAAGAAAGATGAGGATGATAGTCCACAATAAATAAATTCCTTAACCCTATTGCTAACCTTAAGTTTGGTGACAATATGAAAAAAAAAAATTCTCATTGTTTCCCTTATGTTGTTTTTGTCATTGCTGTTCTGGACTGTTCAACTTCTGGTTTCCGGTTAGGAAATCACGCTGGGATTTTTTCCTCGGCACCAAAATCAGCAGAAATTAAAACCATTCTCATAAAAACTGTTCCCTGTTGATTGCAGTGTGCAGTTCTAGGAGATTCACCCTCCCAGGCTTTGCCTTCTCTCTTTCAAAAAGGGTTAGTTTATTGCTGATCGCCTGAAGCGCTCCTACTGGGAAATACCGACGGAGCTGTCCAGGCACTTTTTGTAGGTCAGAGTACTCCTCCTCCTCAGAGGTGCTGACTTTTACATCCCACTTTCTGACCCTAGTGTCACATTTCTCACAGCGGGAAAAAAATTTAAAGAAAACAACTTATAGAAATTCTTAAAACTCATTTTTACTAAATAAAGGGTTAGGCTTTGGTGGTGCAAATATTTCTTTATTTTCAAACATAAGTGAAAGATTTTTCTAAAAGTTAATTCGCTGCCTCCTAACTTGTCAATAAACAAATAAAAATTAAGATTTTTTTTTTTTTGTATGTGTAATTATTTCAAAGGTCTGGAAATATCTTGAAAAATACTTTAAGTAGAAAATTATGAACTTGAGTTATCGTTCTTCCTTGAAAAACTTCTTTTGAACTAGTTTATATAAGATAGCAACTATATTTTCTGGACACATTTTCATTTTAATAGTTTATGTGTACAATGAAACTTGCTAGAATTTCATGTTCTTAATATTTCAAAAGTTATATTGAAGCAGTTAGCTTCCAAAATGGCCACTAAATTTTATCAATTACTTTTATCTGATTTTACAAGTGATGAAAGGGCAAATTAATCCACAATATTTGTTTGGTTTTTGCAGATTTCTCTTATATTTTTATTTAAAAAATATTTTTTCTTTTTGCATGTTAGTATTCGATGCAAATTATCTGTTATATAAAAAGCAATTTCTTAGACGATATTCTATATTGGGTACACCATTTTCACACAAAAAAACCCCACTCATCTAGCTACAACCACTATTAACAATTTCCCTCACACTCTATCTGTGCCTAAATCTAAATACAAATTTTATGAAAACAGCGTTTTTTCCTAGAATTGCCCGCCTATAGAACTCTGTTCCACTAGCCTGCTTTCCAGCTGACTACAACATGGTCATTTTCAAGGCCAACTTAAACAAGTTCTTGTTGGGCCATTTCCTTAAATAATCGAATTTGACCCAATTTCCATCACTAACAATCACTATGCTGTTGTCTCGGTGACAACCATACACTCATTCACTCTTATCCTTGACTGGCTTTATACCTTGATAGGTGGTGACTCCCTTGTAAAAATAAATTAATGAATAGAAATTGTGTTTAATTTTTAGTATATTTAAATTTCATTTTTAATAAATGGTATTTGTTCTTCATATTTGTTTCTTACAAAAACGAAACATTCTCTCCTTTAACTCTACCACTTACTCCAGGTCCAGGTGCTCCACTCCATTAAAGTCCAGGTGCTCCGCTCCATTAAAAAAATGTCTGAACGAACTAACAAAGAAAGAGAGTGGTTGCCACTTGGACTTGGGGTTAATCAATTTTTTTTTTGCTTTAAGTTGCTGCAAAAATAATTTTTTAATCATAATTTGGGATAATTACAAAATAAAAATGAAAACAAAATCCTCAAAAACGATAAAAATTATTTTCAAAATAAAATGATGCTATGCATTTATCAGGATTATTTTTTTTAAACTAAAGTATGGTTTTAAGTTATAAAAAAAGAGTTTTTATGTTGTTTGGGAGTAATGCCAACATTGTTAATAATTTATGACTGAAATATTTTTCTAAACTTAAATTATTTTAAGAAAATGAACTTATGTGGTCAGAAATAACTGTTATACATTTTTTTTTTTTGTTATGCAGGTATTTTTCATGGAGGAATTATAACTAATTTAAGTGGAAAAACAAAAAAATAGTTGCAGTTTATGCTAGAATCAAAGTAATGAAATTATTAATATCTTTTATAATTACAATTGATTTAAAACCATTGCAGATATTTTAAGTAGAGTAAATGTGGTTGTGTATGATAATAAGTCTGCGGAAAAATGGCACAAATAAACAAAGAGGAAAAATGGCACAAATGAACAAAGAGGAAAAATGCCATTTGAATTGTGGTACATGTGTAGTGGTTACTACACATGTATCACAATTCAAATGAACAAAGAGGAAAAAATGGCACAAAGCAAGAATATAGAAAAAGATTAGCATAATAAATATGTCTTTTTTCCAAGATGAATTAGTTCAGGTGTCATTAATTTTGTTGTCAGTGGTTCAATTAATAAATGTTGCACAACAAGAAATATGTTCTATTGTAACATTCATATTCTTCTTCAACACTGCCATTACATTTTAACACTCAGATCCAACACGTTGTGTCTGAGACAGTCACAAAGAAACAAACAAAAGGAAGAAATTAGACTCGGCTTTTTTTCGTTTTAACAAAAAACATTTATTACTGATGCTTTCCAACAATGCATTGCATATTTTAAAAGTCTCTTACTCTGCCGTGTCAAGCACATGCTTTAAAGTTTTTCACGCCACCACATGGCCATCTCACGCAGGAATACGTTTTTTTTTCAAGTCCTCTGCCACTCACGTGTTCCCATCTATGTTTCTTTTTTATTTTCTTTACTTTTCTTTCCCTTCTATTCCTCTGCTGTGACATCACTTTGTGCACTGGCTCGGTCATTTGCATATGTGTTATGCGGCTGCTGCTACAAGCACTAGCAATTGTTACACTCTTATATGCTAGTGACAAAAATATGCCTCTTCAGTGTTCACACCAATATAAAATGATGTCTCAGTGGTGAAGTTCAATAATGATTATGCCTCTGTTCAGTCTTGAAAGACAAAGGATACACCTAGTAGGGGCAACTGCGCATGTAATTGTGAGGCAAGGGTTGTGCAATCCCCAACCATATCTCTTCTGAAGCAGCACTGCTTGAATTTAGTGGCAAAGAGAAGTTCAGGATAACTGGAAACTGTGGAACCGTCTTCCGTTTTCCTGCTTTCCAGCTGACTACAATATGGTTGTCTTCAAGTCCAATGTAAACAAGTTCTTGATAAGCCATTCCCCTTAAGTTAACAAATTTACGGAATTTCCATTACTGACAGTTACTATATTGTCCAATTGACTACTGTACACTCTTTAACCCTTATCCTCAAGTGGCCCCTGGGCCTTGATAAGTGGTGATGCCTATGTAAAAAAAAAAAAAAAAGCAATGCCGATATTAGCAGAGATCGCATACAGCATCAAATGTAGAAATAATTTTCTTATTAAGTTGACTAATTTTTAATGTTTTCCCTTCATGTATTTAATGCTTGATTTTGATAAAGGCATGAAATTTTCATGTTTTATTCCCCATGAGTCATTTCTTCCTATTCACTTGTGCCATTTTTTACCTGTGCCATTATTACCTAATTTGTGTTATGTGACTGAAATGAAAGTGATGGATAAATCATGATTTTCAAGACAATTAGATGCAATAATGAAATAAGTGTACAAGCATTGATATTGATGCTGAATTTGTTTTTCTCCTAGACCAGTTGCTCTACCAAGGCTTCAGAGTTTAATTTATTCTAACCAGGCTCAACGTTACTTAACTTAATGGAAATCCAATGAGAATGAATGTTTTAACATGACATAGCCACAATGTGTTTGATTAAGAATATATAATCTAAAAGTTAGTGTTCTTCTAGATCAGTTGTTCTACCATTCTGATCATATTAGAAAAATAGACTCTACAACTGCTTCCATACTTATGGCACATGGCATACCAAAAATGTCATCCATCTAAGTAGTGATCAAGCTCAACATAATTTCATGAAAAAACAGTATTCAGATTGATATAGATTTGATAGTTTTATAATTATAATTATTAATATTAATTATTATAATTATTATTATTTATTAATTATTATAATTATTAATTCAGATTGATATAGATTTGATAGTTTTATAATTATAATTATTAATATTAATTATTATAATTATTATTATTATTTATTAATTATTATAATTATTAATTCAGATTGATATAGATTTGATAGTTTTATAATTATAATTATTAATATTAATTATTATAATTATTATTATTTATTAATTATTATAATTATTAATTCAGATTGATATAGATTTGATAGTTTTATAAAAAGGCACGTTTTCAATTTACAAAGTAAATTTATTCTTAATCTTGTGTCTTACCATATGCAGGATGCAAGTAGCGCAGTTATGTTATGGACTATGGAATTGGCAAGTCTCTTTGGATCTGATCATTCATATTAATACTATTATAAAACGATGACTCCACCACCACCACCACCTTATTAAAATAGTAGTTTATATTCAACAAGTCATTTACAACAAAGTTTGTATTTCACAAATAGACTCAATATGCTTTAACAAGACCAACCAAATCAAAATATTTGCATTTTAAAATGTAGATGCCAATAATAAAAAGTAAAAATATTTAGTTGCTTTCCATCCAATTTAATATGTGAATCAGAAGCTTCTGATCAAGTCACTTCCCGAGTTGGATTACACAAAATTGGGTATAACGAGGAATGCTAAGATCTTTACAAATAAGCAGTATATGCAAGAAATGAAAACAGTAGTTTTACCAGAAGCACGGATAGGATATTTTGAGAAAAAAAAATCATCAATGCATTATCTGTTTTATTCCCCACATGTCATTTCTTCCTATTCACTTGTGCCATTTTTTTACCTGTGCCATTATGACCTAATTTGTGACCAGTAGTCTGAGATGTCGGAAATTTTTCTGTTCTCTGTCTGTCCTTGTGGCCATGTCACTAGTAAGGGTGCTGGAGGTAAATGTTTTGTCTGGGCTGACGTTATCCACCTGATAGTCAGGGACCCGAACCTTGGATTAACCACTAAGGAGGCTGTCCTATCAAAGTACTGGGACTGCTGTATTGCCATTTGGTGAGTGGATCTGGACCATGCAGTAGTCTCTGGTGGGGCCTCTCGATACCATACTAGTTACGGCTTTACCTTTTTGTGTGCTACAAAAAAAAAAAAAAATTTTCCTGTCTTTTTCTCTCTTACTTTCCGTCTCTGTACTGCTCTAACCAAGTATGCCGACCTATTCCACAAATCCCAAAACCTCAACATGAAATATCTCCAGAATAAAAACTCGATTAAACCTAGAACCCCATCTTCCAAAATGAAAAAAAAAAAAAAAAAATTCTTCGTTTCTTTTTCTCTCTTACTTTCCCCTCTCTGTCCTGCTCTAAGTAAATCTGACGACCTAGTCCACAAATTCCAAAATTTCATCATGACAAGTTTCAAGAAAAAATACACGATTAAACTCGGTTCTCCAACTTCCAACGTAGACCCCTACTACCATGTCTCCTTCTCCAACATCAGGGGTCTACGTTCCAACCTTCCAGAGGTTGAAACCCAATTACAGGAGATGAAACCGAACATATTATTTATAAGCGAAACTGGAATAGGGCCGACCACTTCCCTAGATAAGTTCATAATTAACGGATACTCTAACTTAACATCTAAATCTGACCCCCAAGATCGCCATGGTCATGGAATATGTGCCTACATTAAGGATGGCTTCCCGTGTGGCTGGGATATTTCTAGAGAAGATCCTAATTTACCCTATATGTGCTTCAGGGTTGCACTTGCTAACACCACTGCATTTATATTTGCCCTCTATCGGCCCCACAACAGCGGAGTTACTATCTTTAAGAGCATATCTGAGAAAATAGACCACATACTGTCTACACATCCCTCGGCTAACATCCATATCTGTGGTGACTTCAGCGTCCATAACGTGGAATGGCTGACCCATTCAAATAAGACAGACGATGAGGGGAGGTTTTGTCATGATTTTGCCATTGCTTATGACCTCATTCAGATTGTTCGCGAACCCACTCGTGTGCCTAATACACCCGGTCAATATGCAAGCCTCCTAGACCTTTTTCTCTCAACTTCCCCTGAGCTAATTCATGTTCCATTCATTCTCCTCTAGGATCCTCCGACCACTCCGTTGTATCAGTTAAGATAAAAACGAAATGTAAGAAGTCCCCAGACGTACCCCTCCACCGTACTGTATACCGATACTCTATGGCTGACTGGGATAGCTTCCGTACATTCATATCTGATTTACCTCTGCACTCCATGTTTAAAAAGGAAGTGTCCTCTATAGTATCAGATCTGACCGAATGATTAATTGTAGGCATAGACCAATTCATACCAGCTAAAACAATACAACAAAAACCTAACAGCCAGCCATGGTTCTCCCCTGAATGTTCTGCTGCTATCGCGCACAGAAATCACTTTTTCCATAGCTACCAACGTAATAGATGCACTGAGACTAAAGCTGCTTTCAGGACTGCCAGCAACCACTGTAAAAGAGTAATAAAAAATGCTAGAGAGCTATATGCCCAGTCTGTTAAATCCAAGGTAGCTGATCAGTGGCTTGGTTCCCACCAGTTTTGGAAAATAACAAATAGGATCCTAAACAGAAGTGTGCGTTCTATCCCAACCATTATCAATGGACCAGAGGTCATCTCGTCAGCGTCAGACAAGGCCAAACTATTTGCAAAGAACTTTGCAGCTAATTCTACCCTATGCGACAAAGGCCATCAACTCCCCATATTTCCTCCTATAACACAGAACAAGCTAGGTAACATACAAATATCTATGCATGAGGTCGCCAAGCTAATCAAGAACCTAGATTCCAGTAAAGCAACTGGCCCTGATGGCATCCTAATTATAGTGTTAAAAAAGCTTCAACCAGAACTTGCTCCCATACTTACGAAACTATTTAAGCGCTGCCTTAAGGAGAAGTGCTTTCCGACTCCCTGGAAGACCTCATCAGTTTGCCCTGTATTTAAGAATTCAGGTGATAAATCATCTCCCTCTCAGTACACACCAATAAGTCTCCTGTGTGTTATGAGTAAGTTGCTGGAATCCATATTAAATAGAGAAATAGTCAACCACCTCAGCAGGAACAACCTTCTTAGTGACACACAATATGGTTTCCGCTCTGCAAGATCTACCGCAGATGTGCTGACGGTTATATCCCACAGGATTAGTGAATCTCTTGACAAAGGCTTCCTTTCTAGGGCAATTGCTCTTGACATATCAAAGGCCTTCGACAAGGTATGGCATAAGGGTCTACTTCACAAGATTTCCAGCTACGGTATAACTGGAAATGTTTTCTCAATCAATAAATCATTTCTTTCCGATAGGCTCATAAGAGTAGTGGTAGATGGACAAAAATCGGAGGCTTGCAATATAAATGCTGGAGTCCCTCAGGGGTCAGTCCTGGGCCAAACTCTTCCTGATCTACATCAATGACCTCCCTAAACACATACTTAAATCATTCGTTGACATCTATGCTGATGACACGACCATCTACGGCAACACATCAAAGGCTGTAAATGACAAAGTTCTCTCTGATTCTCTCTCCTCTGATTTCGAGCGCGTGGTTCAGTGGGGGAAGACGTGGCTGGTCACCTTTAATGCATCCAAAACCAAACTCCTATCCTTACATCATCAACGCTCTGATCCCCATCTGGCATCAATTGTGATGGATGGCTGTCGTCTGGGTGAGGCCCCGTGTTTTGACAAGCTTCTGGGTTTGACCTTTACTCCTGATCTGAAATGGAACACGTACATCAAGTCTGTTGCCAAGGTCGCTGGAAAGATGGTGGGATCCTTCTACCGCTCCAGAAGATATCTCACTACTGATGCAATACTGTTGCCATATCTGGGCAGGAGCTGCTAAAAGCAGCCTATCCTGCCTTGACAGAGTACAAAATAGACTTCGTGGCTTAGTGCGGGATGCTCTTTTCTCTACCCTGCAACCTCTACCCCACAGAAGAGCCGTTGCGAGCCTATCCTTGTTTTATAGTTATTTCCATGGCAGGTGCTCATCTGCACTCCAATCTCTGGTCCCCCCTCGCCAATCTTTCACGAAAAACACCCGTCTAGCTGAATCCACTGTGAAAAATTTCCCCCACTCTATATCTGTGCCTAAATCAAAACGTGGATTCCATGAACAAAGCTTCTTTCGTAGAACTGCATGCCTGTGGAACTCTGTTCCGTCTGCCTGCTTCCCACCGGACTACAACCTGGATGTCTTCAAGTCCAACGTTTACAAATTCCTAATGAACTGCCCCCTTAAGTAAACACTTCATCAAATCTCCACACTAATGTAATGTACTTGCAATAACCCTTATCTCTGAGTGGCTTCCGGGCCTTGATAAGTGGTGATCACTGTGTAAAAAAAAAAAAAAATCAACAGGAGAAAGCAGAAAACAAAATTAGTGCAGAAACAAATTTTGCTTGCATATATTATGCTTAGTTCGAGCAATGATGTTAGTGTTTGCCTGCTGAGGTGTCTTCCTATTGCATCACCAGTAGCATGATTCCCTTACATAGCAGGTGACATGAATTAGTTGTTTCAAATATTTATTTAAACCCAAGTTTTTGTTGGCTTCACTTTATTTAGCAAAGCAAATGATCAACTTCCATTGTGGAGAGTACACAAGACAGCGACACTTTGACGAGGATGTCCATCACCTCTGGGAGCAGTAGACAATTTAGTTTTCATATTGGCTCTATTACAAAATATGCTTCATTGACTTGCTATTCAAAGAAAAAAAATGAAACATGCCTGGTAAAGTACAACTGGTATTACAAATGCAAGAGAAGAGAATTACTTTAATCAAAAAACAAAAATGTATTTTGTGTTTATGTATCTGAAGAAAGCTTTTGACAATAGAAGTTATCTGATGGGCTTTCGATAAATTCTAAGGAAAGCATTATTAAAATGTCATGAGAAAATACACCAAGATTTGAATAGCGAACATTAAAAAAATTATAAATACTTGCTAACACACATAGTTGTAATCAGAAGGTTCCTCTGCCAAGTGTTAATTTCTTTTTTCTTATATCTTGCAGAGGAGGAAGACTTTACACTTTGGAAAATATGTATTTTTTTATAAGAGCTTGAGAAATATAATGGATACGAACTCAGACTATGAAATTGTATGTGAGGAAACTCTTCTACGGGAAAACATTGTTAAAATTTTGTAAGAAAATACACCAAGTTTTAAATAGTGAACATTGAAAGAAAAAATAGGATATACAAGTGCTTATTAATACATAACCGTAAACGTGAGATTCTTACACCAAGTATGCTTTCTTTTCTAAGTGATGCAGAAGAGACTTTATACTTTCTTGATCAAAGTAGAGATTATCTGATAGACTTTGGATAAATTAGAAGGAAATGAGTGGGAGTTTCATACAGATTGTTAAAAAGAGATTTTGTTTACTTTGGATTTAATACTTTCCTATGAAACAATGGAAGACTTACTTGTTAAAGACTTTGACAAGTGCTACGGAAAGCAAAGGTTTGAAAACAAATGTTACCAAGATCAAAGTAATGATCAATGGTTGTAGTGTTGAAAATCTTCCTCAAAAAGAAAAGTCACCTGCTCAGTTTGTGGAAAAGGAATTGGGTATAATGCATTTTTGTGTGTGTGTGTGTGTGTGTGTGTGTGTGTGTGTGGTACTTGTAATCGGTGGATGCGTAAGAAGTGCAGTATTATTAGTACAAATATTTGAAAATTTTCTTGTGGAAAGTGTGGCACACCTATATTTGAATTTTAACGGACATATTTTTTTCCAGAAAGAATATAAACTGAGTCATATCTTTTAAAAATATATTCATGGCTATATGACGTTATTAAAAATCCCCCTCTCTTTAACAACACAAGGTTCACCCGCTTTTGTTTTTTTGGATGTCCAACATCTTTTTCTGCTTGTGAAATGGAACAGTGTCACACTTTTCGCAAGAAACTTTTCAAATATTTGTGATGGGTCTTTTGTTTTCTTAACTTCATTCATCCAGAGGAAGTCTCGAAATAAAGATGAAACATCTATTTAACAGATGTGTTTTTCTATAATGAGTCTCTTTTAAGCTATGAGTGTTAATGTTCTGATATGTGATTCTTCTAGTGTATTCTGTATTGGTGTCGATGTGTGTATACATAAATTAACAGTTTATAAATATCGTTGTTGGAACCCGAGCAAAAACATGCCTCAAACCTTCCTTTCATACATCCTGAAATTAAAGGTGCTTCTCTCTGAAAGTGAAAATGCTCAGACAGGAATTATATTTTGATATAATCATTTATTCCTTGCTTTGTATAAGATTACACTTTTTAAGTCGCCTCCTGACTTCCATGGATGTCCTGTCATAAAAGCCCTATCTGTCTACTAACGTGTTGCGTATCGAACTTCTCTCCTTCGTTACGACTATTCTACATCTTAAAATCTATGTTTTTTATTATGTCATCACTACAAGTAGCCTAAAGATCCTTGCTGAGTTTTTGTCACATATATTTGCTTGTATTAGCTTAAATTCCATCTGTCAAATTAACATTCCTGAGAACTATTAAATATAAATATTTCAACTTAACATAACTTTCCACATCAATAACATTTTTCTATCTAAGAAATATCTATTTACCAATCATAATAAATGACTATTATAATTTCATTATAATAATCGACCATTTTAATAGTTTCCGGTGTTTTAACAACATAACGCATTCATATGCAAGGTTCAAATAATTAAAAATAAAATTCTTACAAATGTAATGTTGCGATAAATGAAAATTAATCATAATGGAAGCAGTAGTTAGATTAAATCAACCCGAACATACATTACACTTCAAAAAAAAAATGACACTAAAGCATAATTTTGACTTCATGTAAGTGTAACGTGGGTATCTTCATAGGAACGAGCAATGGAAAGAAATAAAAATCCAACTCAGAATTTTCTTTAAGTACAAAATGAAATGTATTTATTTGTGGTTCTTCCAAAACAACGCATTTCATTATTTTTTCAAAGTCTTTCTGCACACACACACATGCTTTTTAAAATTCTCTCTCTCCCCGTTACCTAATACTGGCAACACTTTCTTGCCTTCATATTCACACTTTCATCTTGCTCGGTATGCAACTTGCTTCTCCCCTTAATCACATAGTTTATTTTTCTCTCATTTTCTTGTGATGTAAGCTCACACACAGCTGCTGCTGCTAATGCTTCTGCTAGCCAGCAATCCTTTGGCTACTGCTGATTCCCTCATATGCATCCATACGCACTGTTACATAAATTTTGATTTCATTTAAGCAGCTAATATGCTGAATCTTCATAATATGATCCATTAGTAGGGATCAATATTTTTCTTTTGATAATCAAAAAAAAAAAAGAAATAAGATGCTGACCATGCAAAACCAGACACACAATTTGATAATAGGGCGAAATTTATTTAGTTGTTTTATTCACTAAAATTTTCAACTTTTATTTTCAGAACCACTTAGAATCCTATATTAAGCCACCATATTGGCTAGTGATGGAAGTACCTTTATATGCATAAAGATACAGAATACCACACACACCAAATTTGAAAAACATTTTTCATATGAAAGATACATTGTTCATCACCTACCTTGAAATAAAAACTTAATGACAAATGAAAGAGAATTATAGATTTATGCAGAGAAAAAGGTTTAAAATGTTATCTTCAAATTGTATCCAAATAACACACAAAAAATAAAGATTTTACAAATTGAAATTTAATGGAATTTCTATTATATTCACACATTTTTACATTATAAATGAAGCTGGTTTGTGATAGCTAATGTGATTCTTGAGACAGCTTGTGTGTGTCCATTATATATCCTGCTACTGGTCCATTTCATAACATGAGTATTTTCTTGAAATATTTCAGAGAAAAATCAAATATTTTAAGAGCATTCATTTTTTGATTTTCTTTAAGTATTCCTAATTTTGTTTTTCCTTTGATTTCTATTTGCAGGCTCTTCAATCAAATTTGATTAATGGATTTAGGGATTTAGTAATTTGCTGCATTTTTGCATTAAAACTGAATCCTTGTGAGTACCTGTTGTGTTATTGAAAAGGATTATCATTGCACACGTTTGGATAAATAGCTTCAAAACGGAACTGGCTGGTTTTCTTGAATTCTCTAAGTGTGAAAATATAACCTTTATGAGATAAAAGAAAAAACGTTTTTGTCATTTTGCTAAATTCATAAAACGAGTGAAAGCAAAAAAAAATATATATAAATATATAGATATGTTTTTAAAAGGAAATAATTGATATTTTTTTATTTCAAAATATTTTTCTCTTTTGGATATGCATGACAAATATTTTTCATAAATTAATAATTATAATCTTTTCTGGTACTATTTTTAATTGCTTTTTTTTCCTGAGAAAAATTTCTTTTTAGAAATTTAAAAAAATTAGCTGTATTTAATTTTTTTTATTAACTTGATTAATTTCATACTTGAATTTTAATGAATAAAAATTTACAGAAAGGAATATCAATTTAGTATTTAAAAAATAGTGTATTCAAAAACAAAGGAACTGGATTGACTTGTATTTTTATTGACTTTATTGAAAGCAATCATATTGTATCTAATTTAAAGTATATGTATTGAAAAGGTGGAGGATTTGGTCACTCGCTTTCAACTTTTGTAAAATTATACTAATTTGAAAAGTTTCTTTTAAATTGATTATTTAATTATTGTTTATTAAATAGGTGTATAAAGACAATTTTTATCGGAATCAAATGAAACTTCATTAACTTTATCAAAAGCAATCATATTGTATCTAATTTTAAAAATATATCTACTGAAAAGGTGGAGGATATAGTCAATCGCTTTCAGCTTTTGTAAAATTTGAAAATTTTCTCTTAAATTGTTTTATCATTGTTTATTAAATAGGTATATAAGGACAATTTCTATCCGAATCAAATGAAAATTCATATGTATAGCATACAGAAAGGAGTATTAATTTAGTATTAAAAAAATAGTGTATTTAAAAACAAAGGAACTGGATTAATTTGTATTTTAATTATTTTATCAAAAGCAGTCATATTGTATCTAATTTAAAATATATCTATTGAAAAGGTGGAGGATTTAGTCAATCACTTTCAACTTTTGTAAAATTGTACTAATTTGAAAAATTTCTCTTAAATTGTATTATTATTGTTTATTAAATAGGTGAATAAAGACAATTTTTATCGGAATCAAATGAAAATTCATATGTATAGCAACCTAGGCTTTTCGTCGGGGAATGAGGCCGAGTCTAGTTCCACGAATTCAACGAAAGCATTTGTGTGCCCTGTTTGCAAAAAGAGTTTCAGCCAACGCACAAATCTGAAAACACATGAACGTACACACACAGGAGAAAAACCTTTCCATTGCCGCGTTTGCAAGGCATCGTTTACGCAACAAACAAACCTCAAAAACCACGAACGTATCCACAGCGGTGAGAAACCGTTCGTCTGTATGGTGTGCTGGAAGGCCTTCTCGCAACGGACAAACCTAAAAAATCATGAGAATGTTCACACAGGCGTTAAGCCGTTTGTGTGTGCAATGTGCCCAAAGGCGTTTTCGCAGCGCACAAATCTCAAAATTCATCATAGGACCCACAGCGGAGAAAAACCATTTACATGTATGATCTGCAATAAGTCGTTCTCACAAAAGGGCAACTTAAAAAGCCACATCAAGACTCACTCGAATCGAAGCGCCTTTAAATGTGACGTATGCAGCAAACTCTTCTACAGGAAAGCATTGTTAAAACGTCATGAAAGAATACACCAAGTTTTGAATAGTGAGCATTAAAAGAAAATACAATTGCTTGCTAATAACATAGTCGTAATCATAAGATTCCTTTGCCAAGTATTCATTTTTTTTTTTTTATTATATACTGCAGAGGTGGAGAACTTTGAAAAATATGTATTTTCATTATAAAAGCATGAGTGATATAATGGATACAAACTCAGACTATGAAATTTTATGTGGGGAAACTCTTCTACATGAAAACGTTAAGGTTTCATGAGAAGATTTACCAATTTTTAAATAGTGAACATTAAAAAAATACAAATGCTTGGTAATAAGTCATCATTGTAAGATTTCTCTGCCAAGTATTCATTTTTTTCTTATATCTTGCAGAGGAGGAGGAGGAGGACCTTACATTACACTATACTTATCAAAGTAGCTAGATTTGTGCTTAGTGTAATAATAAATAAAAATCATTGGTAAATATATATTTGGTCATTATAAGAGCTTGAGTGATATAATGGATACAAACTTCAGACTATGAAATCATACATGGGAACACTCTTTTTACAGGAAAGCACTGTTAAAAAACTCATAAGAAAATATACCAAGTTTTTGAATAGCGAACATTGAAAGAAAAAACCAGGAAACACCTAGCCATAAGCATGAAATTTCTACACCAAGTGTGCTTTCTTTTCTAAGTGATGTAAAAGAGACTTCACATTTTCTTGATCAAAGTAGCTTAAGAATTTTGATTTGTGTAATAAAAAAAAAAAAGTCACTTGAAAATACAGTATACAAATCTCAAAATGGAACTCATAATGGAGAAAAACCATTGCCATGTAACCTGCAAAGGAGCACAGTTGAATATGAGATGCATGGAAAACTCTTTTGCAGGATGTCATAAAAAAATATACCAATTTTTAACTAGTGAACATTAAAGAATACAAATGCTTGCTAATCATATCATCATCATCATCATCATCATGAGATTCCTCTGCCACATGTTCATTCTTTTTTATATCTTGCAAAGGAGGAAGAGGACTTTACATTTTCCTAATCAAAGTACCTGGATCTATGCTTAGTGTAATAATAAATAAAAGTCATTAGAAAATATGTATTTGTTCATTATAAGAGCATGAGTCGATATAATGGATATGAACTCAGACTATGAAATCAGTTAAGCTAAATTAAAATCCAATTGGATTTATTATATTGACGTACACTAATACCAGTGGGGAAACATATGGACACTCATCTCCTATGCTAAATAACAGCTGTTGCTAATTACTGAAAAAAAACATTTTTATTGTTTATATACTTTAGACTGGGGTGAGGGGCAATTTATTTTACTTGATGGACTACATGGAAAATCAGGCAAAGTTTACCAAAGGTCACACTAATATCTTTCACTTGGTTCGACCTCCAATCTATGGTCCCCCCCATGCCAAACTTTCACAAAAATCACTCGTCTAGCTGGATCCACCATCGATTTTCCCTATTCTTTATCTGTGCCTAAACCGAAAAATGAATTCCATGAATAAAGCTTCTTTCTTAGAACTGCAAGCCTTTGGAACTCTGTTCTGTTGGCCTGGTCTCTAGCTGACTACAATATAGTTGTCTTCAAGTCCAATATAAACAAGTTCTTTATGAGCCGTCCCCTTAAGTAATCAAATTTCCACTACTAACGATTACTACGATATTGTCTCATTGATTATTGTACACAGATTAGCCCTTATCCTCGAGTAGCCTCTGGATCTTGATAGAAGGTGACTTATTTAAAAAAAACAAAAAAACATTGAAATGATGGATATAATATCATTAACTAATAAGAATAGGCAAAAGGAGTTTTGAAAGTTAACAATTTTTATGGTGTTTATAAAACTAACATTACATTTCTACAAAAAGTCTTAAATTCAAGCCTGTAAATACAGTTGTGTCTGCACCATGTGGACTGCATTGCTCAGATCTTAGACCATCATTCCTCAATCTTGATTTTTTATAATCATGATGTTTATTGGAGTTGATCTTTTTATTTGAATTCACTGCATATCTTTCACTTTTGTTTTCATATTCAATGCCTCCGTTCAGTCTCGAAAGACAAAGGATACGCTCTGTAAGGGCAGCTGCATGTGTAATTGTGAGACAAGGGTTGCACAATCCCAACCTCTCCTGAATTGGCACTGTTTGAGTTCAGTGGCAAGGAGAACTCCAGGATGACTGGAAACAATGCCGAGATAAGCGGAGAGCACATACAGCAACTTGGGAGTCCCAAATGGTCACCCATCTGATACTGGGAAGGCTCATCGGTGCTTAACTTCGGTGATCTGACGGGAACCAGAGTGTCAAACGTGATTATACCGTATTATGTTTTCATATTAAAACAAAACAAAATAAATTTCATCATTAAATGAGTTATAGTCGATTTGCTGTTAAACCCAATAGAATCATGTAAAGACAATTTTGTCTATAAATCGGATAAAACTATATGGTATCCATCTCTCTCTTTCTACCCATATCTCTATCGTCTTTTTGTTGATCTGTTTCTCCACTTGTCTTTTTGTGTTTCTATTTCTTTGCTTTCCCTCTTAAAATAAAATCTAGTTTAATCCTAGGTATTTATTTCTGGAAATACCACATTTAAAAATAAAAATCTATTAATCTTTGGTCTGACTGTTCTATTTAAGAGCACATTCATCTTTTGGGGATTATTTAATGCTAAACAATATTCATTGTTAACAATTAGTTGTATCAGATTAATTGAACACAAGTTGCTGTTTTACCCACAGTTCGAAGCAATGATGGTTACATACCTTTTCCAACAATATTAATGTCTAATTAAACTGTTAGCATTAAAGAAATTATCAAATAATATCAATTTTAATAATTTTCATATAACTTTAAAAGTAGATGTATATTCTCCTTAAAAATGTCATTCATGGGATCGTTGATAAAATTCAGATTTCTTTCTGCAATTCAGCCATACTTGTCTTGTGCACCAAGTTTCAGTCATGAACGTTTAAGACTTTTTGGAGAAAGGTAATGTTAGTTTTATAAACACCATAAAAATTGTTAACTTTCAAAACTACTTTTGCCTATTCTTATTAGCTAATGATATATGCATCATTTCAGTGTTAAATTTATTGTTTAATAATATGTGGAGACACTTTGGTGATCGTCTCATCATTAGAAAATTTTTATGTGTACTTATCTTAAAGATAATTTGTATCAAAACAATCTCCAGATTCTTCTTGGTCCTGGATATGACCTTAAACTATATCCGCTGATGAGGCCCCAGCTTGTGGACTTTAGGGAGTGGTGTGGAGCCACCCCTTAATTGCCATTGCTCCCAGGTCCACTCTGACCCGGAGTGGTAGTACCTGTTAGGGTTCCAATTATAGGTTATAGAAACTGACTTGAAAAAAAAAGCAAATATATTCTATTGAAAAATTTTTTCTTCAAAATCACTGGATTCGGCATTAAATAATCTGAAATGGGTTGATATGCCGTAAAACAACCAAACCAAACCAGATTCTTCTTAAAGTGCTGAGAGCCATTACAGCCTGAATCTGAGCAGTGCATAGAGAGAAAGGTGTCAGAGTTATTGACATGTAGTATCCAGATGTGCTTATTGAATTGCAATAAAACAAATACTGCTGGATATTTATCTCTAAAACTTAATGGACAAGTGAGGCTTATATACTGAAATGTATTTATACCAATTATGGTTGGATTGCAGAAAGGATTATGAGTTTTCGTAACAATTCCATTGGTGTCGTTTTTCACGCAGTACTCTGTACAATTAAAAGTTATGTGTGTACCAAACTGCATTAAGTACCTCCTTGCTGAATATATTAATCTTGTCCTTTCAAGGGCAAACAATGACAAAGAAATGTTTAAAAAGACTAAAATTGGATAATATCTTGAAAGCAGTAAATTTTAATATTTAATTTTCATTACCAAATAAAGATTTAATTGCATTTAAACTTGGGCAAATAGAAAAACCCAAACATAAGGTATGTATGTGTATATATTAGAATAAAAGAGAATTTAAAAATATGAGTATTATTAAATATATCCAATCTTGATGGGGGTGCTCAATATTCTAGATAGAGCATTAATAAACAAAGAGAATTAACTGATAATGGATAAATATTTACATCATTTGTTACATCATTAACACAATAGAGGCTATTTCTTATTCCATGGAGTTTCGAAATTTTACACTTTTTTTTATTAGAATAAGTAAATAGTCCAGTTATGTAAAAAAAAAAAAAAAAACCATTTCTGAGATAATATAAAAATTAAAATCTTAGAAGTTGAGGTTTGGGAGTCTGATTGTAGGAATGGGAAGGAAAGTAGAATTTAAGACAAACAAATCTCATATATACACACACACACACACACACACACACACTTATATAATAAATATTCTATTTTTGTATTTGCAGAATGTTATCCTCATCTTTATAGTTGTTGTTTCATCACATTTCGGCCAATTTGTCCTCTGGCCTTCTTCAGGTGATTAATCGCCACAGGATAGGAATGCTGAGTCTTGCAAATGTACCCCCAGTAATTATTGCCTTTTTGGGTTGGATTGAAACTGTTATCTTCAAATAATGCTTTCCTGGAACCATAAAGATTCAATGCATCTAAGAAGATAGTGGTTTCAGTCCTACCAAAGCCGGCCAGAGGCTTAGTTGGGCAAAACATGGCGAGACAACAACTATGGAAGGCAGTAATTACTGGGGATACAGTTATGAGACTCTGCATTCCTATCCCTAAATCACCTGAAGAAGGCCAGAGGATAAGTTGGCCAAAACATGATGAAACAGCTATGAAGATGAGGATAATAATCTGCAAATAAATACAAAAATTACTCCTCTCAAAGGATTCCAATATAAAATATTTTTTTATTTTTCTCTAATATATTTTTTATATGTTTCTCTATATATATTTTTTCTATACTTTTGTATATTCTATCTCTATTCTTTATTATCTATTCAGCCTCTATAAATCTATAGTATATATTTTTATTTCTAGGTTAATGTTTTTATGTCAGGTTTTTTCTATAAATAACCTTACTCTTCTCTTCTGATGAGAAGCATTAAGCTCTTAAATACCATGGTCTTAAGATATTTCATGTTTTTTTTATGATCAAATAAATTTTCTTTAACTTTGAATTGTCATCAGTTGTTTCTTAGGTATATGTGTGTGTGCGTGTGTGTGTCTACATATATTACCAGGAAATAGATGTTCTTACAATATGTCTATTCAATCTATTTTTACTAATAAAAATGCTATTTCACACTATAGACCGATTGACAAACAGGACATTGAGTGAAAAATGTACTCGATGACCTGAAAAATCAAACCTAGGAACATCATTAAGAACCAGTCATCTAAAAATATGGGATTTACAAACAAAATTTAGTGCACAACTGAGATGAACTTGACTGGTAAGCAGCACTTAGGTCTCAACAGTGTAAGTTTGGAAACACTGATTTTGGAATAAAGCAAATATGTTACACATTTTTGCAAGTAATAATCTTCTGGACATTTTTTTTTTTTTTTTCCTTTGTTTTATCTTTTTCAAGGAACTTTATCATCTAAATAATCGCATCATTAATACCGGCTCTTGAATATCTCACATGGCAATAAAATATTCCTTGTATCTTCTTGATTTGTCTTACTGCATGTGGCATAAAATAGTTATCAGTTTTTGTAATTCACAAATCATCGTGTATTAAATCAAGCATTCGAACTTTCAACTCATATCAATAGCAAACATTTTTTTCTTTGACTTATTTCATTGCGTTTTCACAGTGCTGGAGACAGTAAATGAAGACCTTTCACGGCAGCTGTAATCGATGCCTCCGTTCAGTCTCAAGAGACAATAGATACCCCCTGTAATGGTAGCTGCACAAGTAATTGTGAGGCAAAGGTTGCTCAATCTCCAACCTGCTTGGGTCCAGTGGCAAGAAGTGCTAGACAACCGAAAACAATGCAGAGATAAGCGGAGAACACATGCAGCACCTGGAATTCCCAAATGGTCACCCATTTTTAATACGGATCATGTTTAACATTGCTTAACTTTGGTGATCTAACGGGAACTGTCAACGTGATTATGCTGTACACTGTTTGCCCAAACTAGATTAGCACATCATTGAGTTTACGTTTATCAAGGGAAGCAACTCTATCATTTCTGGCAGTTTTGATTGGTGAACAAACAAGCTGTTTTAATGACTCATTTGTTATATTTCTGAATAATTCAGTTGATAGTCTAATCTAATCGGTCCCACACTCGTCCAAGCTCCAACCTCTGTCCCATCACTGCCAAGTTGCATCCCTGTGCCTGTTTTTACAAGTATTTTAATGGAATGTGCTTTTGTGCCCTCTCGATGTATGTACTCTCAACAAACATGTCTAGCAGCAATATTCCACCCCTTCACTGTTGAGGTCTCTAGATACCAGAAAGCCTTCTACTCTAATAGTTTCTTCCCTCAGATATGCTAGACTTGGGAATTTCTTCCCTGTTTCTGCTTACCTGATTGTACTAAGCTTTATGCAAATTGATTTTTTTTTTACATGTTTTGAATACTCATATTCATAAACCATCAACAACATAATCACGCTTCTGCAACATTGCATTAATTTTTGAATGATCTATTTATTGCATTGAAACATCATCAATATATATGAAAACTTTTTTTAACAGCGTGGCAACTTAATGAAAAATCTTTCCGATTGAACAATCATCCATTTTGAACTTGTACCTGAAATAAAAAAAATAAAATAAAAACAATAACATTAAGGGCAACTATCAATATAAATAGATTAGTGTTTCCTGCATTTTACTCTTTTGTAACCATGTGGCCACAATCCAATGACTTTTATAAAATATCTCCTGAGTAAATACTTCTTTTTTTTTGTTTGTATCTAAACGACAAACTTATAAAATTAAATGCATGAAAAGAAAAGATGAAAATCATTGTATCATTCAATGGCAACTTCAGTAGATAACGATTCACGACACCTGCAATATTTTATTTCTTCATTTGCAAGATGATTAAAAGTTCATGCAAGACAACAAACTGAAAAAGTGGTAAAAAAAACAAACAAATATATAACAGAAAAATGTTACCAAAGGCAAGAAGTTACTCTTCTATCTATTTTGATAATTTTTTTATATTTTGACTTATTTTAAAGCGTTTATTTACTTTGAAACAAAAGTAGTTTAGAATGTTATGTTAGAACAAAAAAAAAATGGCAGGCATGAGATGGTCGTCTTTTTAGTCTTGATATTTGCCCAAAGGTAGAAAATTAAAGGTCTTGGATATGACCTTAAACTATATCCGATAGTGAGGCCCCAACTTGCGGGCTTTGGGGAGTTTGGAGCCACTCTTTAATTGCCATTGCTCCCAGGTCTACTCTGACCCGGAGTGATAGTACCTATTAGGGTCCCAACTATAAGTTAAATAGAAACTGACTTGCAAAAAAATATATTCTATTAAAAAAATTTTCTTCAAAATCACTGGATTCGGCATTAAATAACTTGAAAAGGGTTGATATGCCGTAAAACAAAAACAATCAACCAACAAACGGAAATTTAAAAAAACAACCAATAAATATTAAGTTGATCACTTTTTCGTTTTGTTGTCTATACTGCCAAATGCCAAAATATTCTTAAAGATTTTGAAATGTTTTTGAATTATCCCATATTGGTTAAGAATTTTTGATTTAAAGCAATTTTAAATATAAGTATTTTTTAGATAATGATAAAAATATGCTTACAGACCGACTTTAATTCAGTCAGTTATTTAAATCACCTCTTTCTGTACTTTCATAATATGAGGGCCATTCCAAAAGTAAGGCCTCCTATTTTTTGATTCACAAACTAAAATATTGAAGAACTACAAAGACAAAAGCAGTACCATTAAAATGAATGACCTTTTGTGCTCCATAATTTATTTTTCCACATAGTCACCACCATTCTGAATACACTTTTGCCAACCTATTTTAATGCCTTGATCATAAAAATTTGGAGTATGTTTTGCCGCTCACATCTCTATTGCCATTCTGAAATCGATAAACCCATCTCCTGCAACAGTTTCACCAGGCGCCAGTGAATGTTCATCAGTTCAGTTTTTTCAGCGTGGAGAAATTTAATGGTGCATCTCTGTTTCTGACACACATACATGATGGGTTGCTTTTTTAGAGTATTACACCGTCAATATCTGCAACAGAGATGAAACTTTTAGGTCATGATTTGCATAAGTTCAGTCATCATAAAAATGCAATTTGCAATCCTCTCTGATCCACTTGGACAGAATGAAAAAATGGGAAGCATTACTTTTGGAATGCTTCCCTTGTATACACTGCTGATCAAAAATTTAAGACCACTTAAAAATCTTTAAAAAAAACATTTTAAGGATAGATTTCAAACTCTTCCAACTTAAGATTACCAATACTACAATCTAAAAGGTTATGAAAACAAAAAGCTACATTCCAAAGATTTCTTTTTAAAATTTACACATGATCAAAATTAAGTCCAGAGACAAAAATTCTA
The DNA here is from genome assembly GCF_053919585.1 of Euprymna scolopes. NCBI lineage: Eukaryota > Metazoa > Mollusca > Cephalopoda > Sepiida > Sepiolidae > Euprymna > Euprymna scolopes. Next base: position 101,542,768 of record NC_136502.1, read on the forward strand.
TTAAATTATACAAACAGTGTATGAAAACATTCAATAATCAAACTTAATAATGAGTTCTACCCCCACTGCTTTTGATGACTTCAAAAGTTCTTTGGGGCATGCTAGAAATAAGGGTTTTCATTAAGGTGCGGTGGATCCTGCTCCAATTTCTGAAGATGGTTTCACAAAGTTCATTTTTTGTTGAATATTGTTTGCCATTTCGATAAACCCCTCTTGTCATCCATCCCCAAACATTTTCAATTGGGTTCAAGTCCGGTGAGCATGCAGGATGTGCCAAGATTCCATTTTCTTGTAGAAAGCTCAAGGTTCGTCTTGCAGTGTGGATTGCAGCATTATCCTATTGGAATAACCATCCATCCCCACACAAACGATGACCCTTCATCATCAAAGGTGCTTTTTGTAGAATGCTACCATAACCAGCTGCTGTCTGATGACCCTGCACCACCTGGAGCTCCATCGTCCCTCTGTAAGAAAAGGCACCCCATGCCATTACGAACCGTCTACCACTATGACGTGTGGAAAAAATTTCAAGGGGCATGTTTTTGTCATGCCAATATCGCTGGAAGCTATCAGGACCATCTAAATGGAATTTTTTCTCATCAGAAAACAGGACTTATTTCCACTTCTCAACGTCCCAGGTTTGGTATTCACGACCAAATCTTAAGCGGTCCACTTTGTGACATGGAAGCAATCGAGAAATTTGTTTATGCTTTTTATTTACCTTGCCTTTTTGTTGTGTCGTCTAATGGTTATTGGACTGCAATCAGCATCTGTAACCGCCTTACTTTTACTAGAAGAAAGCTCTCTGTCATTCTTAACAACCCGTCTGATTCTCCTACTCAATGCAGGAGAAATTTTTTTTTGGGGGGGGGGGGCTACTAAAGGATTTTGTTTTTCCATAATTCTCAGTGTTCTTTAGAAAGTTGCAAATAACAGTTTTACTGCGATTTACCTTAGCTGTTATCGCTCACTGTGACAAACCTTGCTCATGAAATCCTAGAATTCGAGAGTGCTCAACTTCAGTTAGTTTTCTTGCTTTAGGCATGGTAACACATTTACACAGTGATTGCTACTCTCTAACTGAACTAAAAACATTAGAATTACCATAAATCTAACAATTTATACCCTTGGTTTTATAATTTTGATCATGTGTAAAAGCCTAATTTAATAAAAATGCGAATTTTTAAATAAAATGTTTGGAATGTACCTTTTTGTTTCCATAACCTTTTAGATTGTAGTATTAGTAATCTTAAGTTGGGAGAGTTTAAAATCTATCCTTAAAAAAAGATTTTTAAGTGGCGTTAAATTTTTGATCAGCAGTGTATATGAGAGTTTCAAAATTGAAAATAAACATTAAATTATATATTTTTGTCACTTGTTTTAATTTTTAGTGATTAAAAAACAACATTGAAATTATTACTTTGAATAAGTAAATAAACTAATTCTGAACAGCATATTGGCCAATTATATAAATGTGAATGTTTTGGAGATGCTGCTGTTGAATAACAGATATCCCAAATTTCTGAGTTTTTGTTTTTTTTAATTTTGCTACAAAAGAACTTGAATTTTTTTTTTTTTTTTTTTTCATTTCTTTTTATTTTTCAGCTGGATCGTTTTTAGCTTTAGATAAATTTAAGATTTAAAATAAACTAGCCTGGGTGCCCGGGTGTTTGGAGGTGTGTGTTGAGCAAAAAAAAAAAAAAAGTGGTAGTAGGCAGGTAGGCAGACAGGCTCAAACCTGTACCATGAAGGAGGAAAAGAATGTGAAAAAAAAACATGACGTCTTTACTGTTGCACCCATTGCCAAACTGGAAGTGATATAGGTTTAAATTAAGGCTAGTCAATTGAAAAGAGGGGATGACTTTCGAAAAAAGCGACCTCTTCCTGTAGAAAAGTGCTCAGTTGACAGTGAAGGAATTAATCTTTTTAGCTAATTTTTTGATAGTTATCGTCCGAAGGGTCAACTTCAAAACGGTACCAATCTTGTGAAAATCTATCACCTCTGTCGAAAGTTTAGGCAGACAGACAAACGTACATGCATACACTTAAACAAACAGGTGAGATTTATATTATAGACTAGCGGGGGTACCTGGCGTTGCCCGGGTGTTTGTAGGTGTGTGTGTTGGGGTTGGAGGTAAAGCAGAACAAAAAAGAAACTTAACCGTGTTTAAATATAAAAAAAAACGATGTTAAACTTCTTACAACAATAAGACAAAAAAACAGCGATTTTAAAAATGGAAAAAAATCTTTTGTAGGTGTAAAAGAAAAAAAAAGGGGGGGGCAGGTACGCTTGAACCCGGAACCTTGAGGCCAATAGGCTGACGACATACACTTGCGTTACAACGATGGAAGCAATGTAAGATATTAAATTTAGCAATTAAAATGTAAATGAGTTCAAATTGAGGTTAAACATCATTCCGCAGTTAATTATTTCTGCGAGACAGTTTTTAAGTGCATGTTTAAAGAGGTCAAAGTCACACTTAATTTCACTTCGGGATAGTTCTTTTGAGTTTTTTTTTTTTTTACCCAACTTTGACTGGTTTTGTTTCCCCAACGTTTATTAGGGGAGTGTCCAAATGAAAGCAATTGTCTGATATGACGGTGAAAACCAACATTGGCCAAACGTCTATTGCTTTCTGGACGCTACCAGCCCGTATTCCAAGAACCACGCCTTAGTTTCACCAGTTTCGTTTTTTTTTATGCGAAAAAGCCGAATCAACACGAGGGGCCGAAATAGCAAGAATTATGTAAAACAATGTAAATAAATCTAGCTGCGACGCGCATTCGCAATTTGTCATGCTGTGTTGTGCATGGATGTGTAAGAATAAGATTGGAACACGTGTGTTTGGTTGGTAAGAAGGGAACTGAATAATGGCGCCTCCCGAAAAAAAAGCCTTTCTTGGACATACAAAAACTCTTGCACGTATTTTGCCTTTTATATATATAGATGGTTTTGACGTTTCCGAAAATTTAGACATTAAACTCAGAGAAATTAGAAGCTCAAATGCACAACATAAAGACTAGTTTCAACTATTTGTGTTCAAAAATCAAGAAAATTATAACATTTTCAAAAGTTCTAAAATTTTCCATTAAAAAGTGCCATAAAATGTGCTTGAAGAAAATAATTAAGTTGAAATTTTCAGAAATGGTCTAACTTTTAGATCCAAACAAGTGGTAAAAAATTGAAAACAAATAGAGAACCTTCAGGATAGGCCCTTGTTAAACTGGAATGACCCATGTATACCGGGTGCTTTAGGGTTATGTACTACATGTGTTAGGATTATGTATATAGTAAATTACATTTGTATATAGATCTGGAAACACTTGGTTACAGAGGTATAGGTCCTTCAAACAAATACTGATTGACATTATTGTAAACATTTTATACGTATAATGTGTGTGTGATAGTGCACTGCTATTTTTCTATATTTGATAAACTATGTTCTAACGATATTAATCGTATCATTAGGATTCAAGACTCCCTAAAGTGATTAAATGGAAGACAAAATAAAATATAAAATAACAAAGTAGAATGAAACAAAAAAATAAAAGCAAGATAAAAAAAAAATACAAGTTTATTAGCAAAAGTAACTTTCAATAATGTTAGCCTCATCTCCGTCTAATATATTTGTCAAACATACACATTCATCCCCTCTTCCTTCCATATTCAGTAAATCAAACAGCCAGACAAAACACATGCTAGTTTTTTTTTTTTTTTTTTTTATTGCATGAGAAAAAAAAAAGACGTCAGGATGCTTTTCTACGACACGCTTTTATAACAAAGCTTCTTTCTTAGAACGCCTGTGGGAATTTATATTATTTAATTGGAATTCATTATTGAGATGAGTATTATTTATTCATTTATGTATTGCGGACTATTATTCTCATCTTTAGTTGTTCTTTCACGACGTTTCGGCCAACGTTAGCTGACAGTAATTGCTGAGAATGCAGTTAGGAGATTCGGAGTTCCTATCCTGTCGCAGGACGAAGGCCATAGGAATAGTTGGCCGAAACGTCGTGAAACAACAACTAAGAAAGATGAGGATAATAGTCTGCAATAAATAAATTAATAAATAATACGCATCTCAATAATGAATTCCAATTAAATAATATATATATATATATATATATATATATATATATATACCATTCGCTACGGACCTGACCACAAAAGATCAGATAATAAACATGAATTTATAAGACTAAAAAATTCAACCTTGATTGCCACCCGGGGCCCATGGAGCAGTGGATAGAGAAAATGAATCTCTACGGTTCCAGGTGAGAATTGTCTGAAGATAGCGATTCCTACCCAAAGCCGGCCATAGACTTAGTTTGTATATAGGGGGTATATATACATGTTTATATAGGTATATATATATATATATATATATATATATGTATTGTATTTATATATAGATATGTATTATGCTTAGATTGGTATACATATGTCTATTTGTATATATATATATGTATATGCATGTACATATATTTTATACTTTAGAAGTGTATTTTGGTCTTCTTTTTTATAGTTTCCTTTTAATGGTTTATGTTTAAACTATAGAAAGAAAAAAAACCCAAAAAACTAAACCTTCGGCAATTAATTATGACACAACGTTTAGTGTTATTCAAAAGTTTGATAAAATTATGCATCCATAAAAATCTTTTTATGCATTTATGTTAACATATATATATATGTAAATATATGTATGTGCATATATGCATATGTATATATAATTACATATGTATATGTGAAATGAGAGTTAGATTAAAGAATTAAAGTTTATGTAAAAAAAAACTTTTATGTTCAATTTTTCATTGCGTTCTAACTTGCTGGAGAAAGTGCTGGCCGAAATTACTAGACAATCAACTGCCAAAGTATATCAAGTAAGTCCAGATTTACAGACTTTTGTCTTGTTTTTTTTATACATAGCATTATGAACATGCATTTGTGCATTCATTGCACTGGCTGTGACTATCTCAGTTGTTGTGCTGATATAAGGTTGTTGTTCGATTCAATCAGTAACAAAGTCATTCTTTATTCAACCAAAAACCGTTTACAAATAAATAAAAGATTGTACAGGACTGGTGGATATATTATACATATCCCCCAGTCGAAATTCTCATCAGACAAAATAGGAAAAATGGGAGAAACATTGAGAAAGGAAAAATGAATTGCTTTGAAGAAGGAACGAACAACGCGTTTACTTGAATTAAATGAACTAGGATTTATTTCGTGAAGAAACAAGTGAAAGAAAAGGGTACTACACGTGTTTAGTTTGGCGTGCGTCTCTCGCTGTTTACTGGTGAGAAGTAAAGTCTATTGTCGCAGAGAAAGAAAGAAAGTCAATTCAGTTTGCTGTGCGTCTCTCGCTATTAGCTGGTGAAAGAGAAAGTCTATTGTAGTATAGAGAGAGAGAGAAAATGAGAAAAAGTCAATCCAGGCCATGGAGATAGAAAACGAATAAAGTGTACATACTGTCTGTTAGCTCGTGCCCCATACATAGTAGCAGGGGACGTGACACGCCTCCCAAAAGGGAGGCAGCTGGTTCGCCGAATGTCTCAGAAAAAAAAGATGCTGCTTATTGCTCTTGCTTTTATAATTGTTTCCGGTGGTCTTTTGCGCATGTGTGGATTTCCTTTGAAGGGGAAGTGACGTTGCCCATGTGTGCATATGTGTGTACGTTAGCATGTGTGTGTATACATGTGAATGTGAGTGTATATACGCGAATGTGAATATATCTACTTGTGTGTACATGTACGCGTATGTTTGTGTGCGCGTATGTATATGACAAGAAATATGGCTTGAGATGTGAACGCGTGTTTTTGTGTGAGATGAAGAAAGGCTCTCACAAGATTTTTATTTTTATTTGATCCACTTATTTAGGTTGGATAGCAGACTTGCAAATGAGATTTTTGCTTGATTAAATCGTAATATATAAGTCCCATTAACACAGTCCATCAGCTATATAAATCACAATTGCCTACGAACTTTCAGAGAAAAAAACTGACTACCTCAAATGTCCAGCTCTAACTGCCTGGTAGGCCGGCTCTGACTGCTTTCATTTTCCATCTCTTGGAATCTTTTCACCTCTTTCTGATTCTGGCCTTTGTTAGTGGTCACCATTCACCCACCTAGAAGTTGACTATTAAAAAGAACGGCCAGATAGTCTCTATAAAGGGTTTATCTACAGATAATCTTGTACATCAGTTTTCTCATACAAGTTGATCCCTAGTTCAATGAGATGCTCTTTTTACTTCAAACAAAGGAAACAGACAGACTTTAAGCTGAGATATTTTTAAGTCACTGTACACTCCTTTCTCCTCTGGCCAAGCATTTTCACCTGCCATTTGAATGATGCAGCGAAGCACATGTTTACAGAATCTTGATGAGTTACAAGCAAATCCCTTTCGCTTTGAAATCGCTTTGAATGGTAAGACACAAATATGAAGAAATAAATGGATGAAAACGATTCTACCATTGTAACTTATTAGAATTGACAAAAAAATCAGTTGAAAGTATTGCTTTTTATCTGAAAACTCCATCTAGCGACTACAAAATCTCGTCCCAATTCTGTAGAAGTGGCATTTAAAAATATCTTTTGATAATTAAGCTACAAAGAGATGTTTCCCTTTAAATAGAAAAAATATTTAAAAGTAGTACGGATGGTTTATGCATCCGCCTCACACCTTTAATGAAGATGATGGCTACATAACACAGAAAAACATAGGAAGCAACATTAGGCATAATCATTTAAAATACATGTCCGGTTGTAAAATGTGCTTAAATATGATATTTTAATTGGTCCAGATTTTGTATATATTATTATAGAGTTGTGATTTCAAACGTAAAAAAAAAAAAATATTTGGATGCCATCAGCTAGAATCGAAACTGAAAGAAAAACCGAAAAAAGAAACTTCAAAACTATCTTCCTTTCAATGTGACATGCATATAAACTGATTAAAATAAACTAAGATGAATGTACACAATGTATAACGATTTTTTCAATTTTGACCCGTTATAAACTTGAGACAAGCCCAAAGGTGCAGTAAACTGCAAGCTAAATGCACCCAACGGGATAGACACTGAAAGAAGTATCAGACGACCAAGAAAAGAGGGGAGGGGGACGGACGACAGGCATAGAAAAAAACCAGTTGTAAACAGAAGAGAAAAAAATAAAAAGGAGAAAAAATGTAGATAAGGGCCAGAATGGTATGTGCGAAGGATACTTCTTTTGGCCAAGAAAGCTGTAAACGCTAATTGACCATGACAGCCCCATACGTGAGTGAAAGGAAGGATACCAATGAAATTCCAATTTACAAAGTGACCATTGTTGACTGCCCCCTGGTGGGTAAGTGGCCTCTATTGAAAAGACGCGTGGCCTTTGTGGAATTGGATTTGGTTCGTTTTTATGATCCCTCAAAGTTAATTGAACGAGACCATTCTGGTTTTAATGGCCCATCAAATTCTATTAGGCAAACGCCGGCTGAGATATTCTACTCGATTGCAAACAGAAGAAAAAGAAACAGCCCCTTTTTTGGGCATAGGCAGCCTGGTGAAGATTTGAGTGACAGCGGTTCCGGCATCCTGATTGGCCAAAGGGCCGAATGAGAGAAAAAGAAGAAGATATAGCTCCCGCCCCCACAATATAAGCAGCGAGTTTTGAGCGCAAGACTCAGGACCGAGAGACACCGAGAGACATTCTGCTCCCCTGGGCTCGAACGAGCGAAAAAGCAGACCTCATCGATTGACCCTGCCACTTAGTTTTTTTAGTTTTCACTGAAAAAGATATAACTTTGCAGTTAACAAATGGTCAGTCCCTAACTTATTAGCGAAGTACGAAACGACGATTGTAACCTTTTATGAATAACAAGGAATTTTGAATCACAAAAAAAAAAAAAACAAGTGTCGACTTGTCTTTTTTTAATTTGTTTGGCATGCTTGTAGAAACGCTCGACGAGTCTCTTTCAGGTACTGGCCGCTGACATTCTCATCAGAAGACACGAGGACCAACAATCGGGGAACATCCACCACTAGACGACACGCGGGTGACTTAAGTGTCACAACTATTTTAACCTATTAAAGACCTATAAAAGAACGGTCCATAAAAAGTCCAATCTTTTGAGACCCCTGTAGAGGTGGAATCAAACCCAAGACGCCCAGTTACAAGACCAGAGTGGTCTTGGCATCACACCCTCCATTGAAGTAGACTCACCCGCTTGCATGAGAAGCGAGAGCAGCCTATTTAAACAAGACATTCACGACAATGAGTGTGCTTTCAAATATACGTCGTCTTGCCGACATTTTACATGGCATCGCCGATAAAGGAAACCTGCTACATCGTTGGAATATGGACGAACAAACACAGCAGACATTACTACAATGGATCCTTGAGCTACAGCAAGAGAACATCGCTCTGCGAAGAGAGGGAGGACAACCGAACAAGTTACTTACAAGGAGACCCAACAGACCTACCATAGAACCAGACTTAAGTGATGGTGACTGGGTGATATCCATTGACTCCTGGAATAGATACAAGGAGATGTGTGGGTTAACAGAGCCAACAGTGTTAAGAAACAAACTGAGAACAGCCTGTGCCCCAAAAGTAAACAGGCTGTTATTTGACATGGTAGGAGCAGAAATACAGAGGAACAGCTGTTACAACACATAAAGCTCGTAACCGTCAGAAGCCTACACAAAGAAGTGTATTGGCAAGAATTCCACCCCATAATGCAGAAGGAGAGGGAATCCATTACGGACTTCGTGGCACAACTTCGATCAGTCTCAAAATTCTGTGACTTTTCAGTGAACTGTCTGAATGGGATAGGATGCGGTTGGAAAATTAGCTATTCCAATGATATGGTAACAAGACAAATAGTGGCAGAGCTGGCAAACCTGGAGCATTAAAGCAAGGTACTGTCTGAGGCTGTGACACTTACGACACTGGAAGAAAAATTCAACACAATTCTAAAGACGATGGACAAGTTTACCCCCCTCCCCATCACCACAGTAGTGAATACCCTACTACAACGAGCATACAGAGGTCAAACTGCAGGCATCGGCCTCAGGAGAACCAGACCATATACACCCTGAGAGACACTGAACCCTGTGAATGGTGCAGGAAGAGCTCACATCTTCACAGCTTAAAAGGATGAGGGGGCTGCCCAGCAGCAAAGATGACATGTCACAATTGCGGCTTGACTGCCCGTTTAAAAAAGGTTTGCTGAAAGCCAAAGCAGGAGTCCAACAGATCTACAGTGGGAATGGTCGGAGCAGAATCTAGAACTCTCACCGCCGAAAGACACAAAGAGGATCGTAACTGATGATTTGCCTAGATGGACAAATAAAAAGGAGAGTGAAGCCAACCTGACAAAACCAAAGGGTATTCCACGCCTCATTTAGAACAAAAATAAGTTCTAAAAAGGTACTCCTGATCCCGCACCAACCCTGACGGTAGAGATAACTCCAATTCCAGAGGCCCATGCAGAATTCGGGTGCATCTCCATAGGACCAACTGGCCTCCATATTCATCGGATTGATGCGATCATGGACACTGGGGCATAGACATGCTCTAGCAGACCAGAAATCAAAAAAATTTTGAAGTTTCCAGACAAATATCCAGTACCGACCAGTCACTGAATTCGGGGAATCACAGAAAACTTACTAAACATAAAAAGCGTGATATTTGCTAAAATCAGACAATGAAGTGAATTGTTCGTTTGGAAGGAAAATTTTTGTTCGTATTGATGTGGGTCTGCAGTTCTAGGAGTCTTTGCAAGTGTGTCTGCGGTAGTGTATGTACATTGCCTGTACAGACGCTTGTTGCGCATTCATTCATGTTGAACGGGGGGTGTCCCGTTGCCGGCTGTCAACAAAACTTCCAGTTGTGAGTTTATCAGTGTGCGTGGTGCATCTCAACTCATATTGTTGATTCAACTTCTTTCTATGTGTTGATAGGGATGTCCTGTAATTGTTTCTTTGTTGTTGCATCTGTTGTGCAAGAGAGAATGTGTATAGGCCTATGTGATTTTGTTCCTCGCGTTTATTGCAGGGTAATGTCAGGAAACCGTGGAAAATGTTTGTCGAGCTCAAATTTTTTAAAATTTGGTATGATGTCGACAGCTCCATGTTTATTTTTCTTGGCCGAGTCTGACAAGGGGTTTCGTCATTGTTGTTTGTCTGTGCTGGAGAAATTCTCTTTTTCCTCGGCGTCTGTATACCCAACATTGCTTGTGTTTAGTCAAATAACGGGGTGATGTGCCGGTTGTCTGAAAAGGAAAAGAGTTCTGGAAAAACAAGGTCCGTTAGCGCGAAGAGGAAAAAGGGGGTTTAATGCCATTGTTGCTTGTTGAGATTCTTGTCAGTAGTAGTTCACTTGTTGTTTTTCTTTGTTGAAAAGTTCGTTCTTTTGTTTATCAAATAAAATGCGCGTCTCGCTCAAAGCAATTAATTTTTAAAAAAAGTAGGGTCACCATGCGTGTTCGTTTCATGTTCGTCGGTCGCCAGTTTGTGGCAGACTAGTGGTATAGAAGGAAATGCATGTTCATCTCACGTTCGGGTGTCACCAGTTTGTAGCGGGTTAGGGTATATATATCCCCCAATCGCACAAAATAGGAAAAATGAATTGAATTGAGAAAGAAACAAACAACGCATTAAATTGAAATAACTGAACTAGAATTTATTTCGTGAAGAAACAAATAAAAGAAAGGGTACAGCACGTGTTTAGTTTGGTGTGCGTCTCTCGCCGTTAGCTGGTGAGAGGGAAAGTCTATTGTTGTAGAGAGAGAGGGTGAGAAAGTTAATCCAGGCCATGGAGAGAGAAAGCGTATAAGGTGTAAACGTACTGTCTGTTGGTTCGGGCCCACACATGGTGGCAGGGGACATGCAGCGCGAGCGCGCCCCGAAGGGAGCAGTAGGTCCTTTGACCACTCAGGTCGGGAGCCAGGTCGAAAAAGAAAGAAAAAGCTTAGGTCTCTTGCTTTTATAATTGTTTCTGGTGTCCTTCACGCATGTGTGGATTTCCTTTAAAGGGAAGTGACGTTGCCCATGTGTGCATACATGTGCGTGTATGTGTGTGTATATTAGTGTGTGTGTGTATGCACATGAATGTGAGTGCATGTACATGAACGTGAATATATGTTCATGCGTGTATGTGCGCGCATATGTTTGTGTGCAATAAGAAAAGGCTTGAACAAGTGTGCTTTCAAATATATGTTGTCTTGCTGACACTTTACAGCCCCTAGCACCACTCTGCGACTTTTAGTTTTGGAAGAGATAGAATTTGAAAATATAGACACAGACAGACAGACAGACATAGTAAGTTTTATAAATTAGAATGTCGATATTCATATTTGATGTTTATGTCAATCATGCTAAAATTGCTTTCCCCCATGAAGACAAAATCATAATCATATTTGGTTTAATGTCCATTTTACATATTGGTATGTGGTGGACGTTTTTAGAAACTGACTTCTAAACTTACCTATTTCTGGACAGGTCTTTATTTATCCATCTTTCTTTCAACTGCACTCTTATTATTTCCTCACATATCTGGGCTATTCGCTATATACGTTCAAAGGGAATTAACTCAATTGCAATTATTTCAAATTTTAAAATAGATACTAGATCTAAAAGAACACTATTTCACTCACGCAAACAGATGATCATTGCATGTTTTGTCCCAAATTTGTGTGAACTCAACAGGGGATTAATTTTTAGTCTTTTCACATATGGATATAGTAAGCAGGCCAGGATCATTGCAATTTCGTTTTTAAATGCAGTACGCGGGAAAAATCAAATCAATTCAGTGAGAAACATCTGTCCTCTTAACTTCATCGTGAGATGTAACAATTATTTCCCAGGAAATATGCATGCTAAGGTGATTCACGCTAATGGATAAATATCTTCCCAAGAGATTTCTATTTACACAAGTAGCAATGAATAGCTTTTTCTAAATCTTTCTCTTCTATCTAAACATGAATTTATATGTAACTGTCTACATCAAAGCATTTCTAAGCGTGTTTGGATTAAAAAAATATAATGGAGTATAATTCCATATTGGTGAATATCAAACTTTTATTTTTACAAGGGAATCACTACTTATCAAAACCCAGAGGCCACTCGAGGATAAGGATCAAAGAATGTACAGTGGTCGAAAAGACAATATAGTAATCGTTAGAAGTGTAAATTTGGTAAATTGGATTATTTAAGGGGAACGGCTCATAAAGAACTTGTTTACATTGGACTTGAAGCCCCACTGTGTATGTTAAAAAGAAAAATAAGAAGATTTTTCTACAGTCTGTCTGATGGATCATAGTTATCCACTTCCATCTCCTGAAGACATTTTTACAAAGCTGAATGGAGGTAGAATTTTCTCCAAAATCGACTTATCGGAAGCTTACCTTCAAGTAAAAGTCAGTGAAGAATGTTCTAAGTATTTGTGTATCAATACCCATCTAGGTCTTTTCCGACTAAAAAGACTTCCTTTTGGATTAAAAGTGGCCCCAGCACTATTTCAGCAAATAATGGATACGATGCTTGCTGATTTAGATGCTGCAATCGCATATTTGGATGACATCCTTGTCAAAAGTAAAAATGTACAGGAACATAAGGAACACATCAGAGCAGTTTTCCAAAGAATTGAGGAATTTGGTTTCAAGTTAAGTGCCGAAAAATGTGAATTCTTTTTAAAACAGATAAAATATCTTGGTCAAATTATCGACAGCCAAGGCAGAAGACCGGATCCTCAGAGAACAGAAGCCATCGAGAGGATGCCAGCACCCAATAATGTTGCCCAGTTACAATCTTTTGGGGGTTTGGCTCAATATTATGCTATTTATATTCCAAACATGCATAAGTTGAGAGCACCATTGAATGATTTGTTAAAAAAAGGACAAAAGTGGATTTGGTCAAAAGAATTCCAAAATGCGTTTGAAGATATTAAGAAATGCCTGCTATCAGATTTAGCTCTAGCACATTTTGATCCACAGAAAGAATTGATTGTTGCATCAGATGCAAGGGACTACGGAGTAGGAGCAGTTCTTCTCCATAAACTTTAAGATGGATCAACAAAGCCAATAGCCCATGCATCCAGATCACTTTTGCCGGCTGAAAGAAACTATTCTCAAATTGAAAAAGAAAGCTTGGCGATTATTTATGCCATTAAAAAATTCCATAGATTTATTCACGGAAGGAGGTTTACTTTGCAAACCGACCACAACCCCTTATTGACTATTTTTAGCTCTAAAAAAGGCATACCTACGCACACTGCGAACAGACTCCAACGATGGAGCATAATTCTATTAAATTATAACTTTAAAATGGAGTACATTTCATCCAAAAATATCGGACATGCAGATGAACTGTCCAGGCTCATCCAAAAGTGTGCTGAACCTTTGGGAGACACAGTAATAGCTGCATTGACAGAGGAAAAAGAACTCTCCGGATTACTGTGCAACACAATCAGAGAGTTACCAGTGACTCTAGACAAAATAAATAAGGCAGCAGAAAAGGATGATTATATTGTGAAAATGAAAAAGTTGGTGCAACTAAATGGAAAATCAAAGAAAGACCCTAAAATTTTACCATTTTCCATTTGTGCTCAAACCTTGATGTACGCAGACAGAGTCGTCATCCCGACTACGCTTCAGAGAAGAATTTTAAAAGAATTTCATAGTGGTCATCCAGGCATGTCGAGAATGAAAGCTTTAATGCGTGGATATACGTATTGGCCTAGGATGGACCAGGACATTGAAAAACTCGTAAGAGAGTGTCAAGGGTGTCAGCTAGCAGCAAAGGTACCACCTGTGCAGATACAACCGTGGCCAAAGACTGATACACCGTGGACTCGGTTACATATCGATTATGCAGGTCCTTTAAATGAATATTATTTCTTAGTGGTCGTCGACAATTTCACAAAATGGCCAGAAGTGTTTAAATACAAGCACCCTACTTTGATGAGTACAATAGATGCACTAAGAGTTCTCTTCAGTCATTTTGGAGTGCCTAAAACTATTGTCAGCGACAACGGCACCCAATTTATCAGCAAAGAATTTGAAGAATTCTGCAAGGCTCTAGCCATTGAACATTTAACAACGGCAATCTACCACCCATGGTCAAATGGCCTAGCAGAGAGGTTCGTCGATACATTCAAAAGAGCCTTGAAGAAAAACCAAGGCATGGACACTGACGAGAAGAGTCTTGAACAATTTTTATCGGTGTACAGGATAACTCTGAACCCAAACACTGGTACCGGTTCGTCACCAGCCGAACTGATGTTTGCACGGAAAATCAGATCTGTATTTGACAGAATTTTACCAAGTGCAACCAGAGTAACAACAACAAAAGAAAATTTTCCAACAAGGTTTTACAAACCTGGTGACAGAATATTCTTCCTGAATTACAGGAGTGGAAAAATTTTTGGGAGGAGGGGATCATCATGAAAAGAATCGGACACATGCTATATTCTGTAAGAAGTAATAAATTCGACTGTCGCAGGCATATAAATCAGCTAAGACCTCGACACACTGATGACTACAAACAGGCAGAAGAAAATGACCTGCCCCTAGAGGTTTTGTATGATTCTTTTAATATTCCCCAACCCTTAAAAGAACTTACTCCAGATTTGAGAGTTCCAGCTTCTCCACCAACTCAAACGATATTGAGGAGAAAAAGTACAAGGGTGAAAAGAAAAGTTAACTGGCTGAGCCCCAAGCCAAAAAGCAAACGATATTAAGCCAAATTCTCTTGGGAGAAATTGTCTTAGGGGGAGGTGTTATGGCGAGATGAGCAATTCACCGCCGGAACTTTTTATCGAAAGAACATTATCACCGGTCACCGGTTGTGAGAGCCTTCTCTGGGTGTGAACACTTAAAAATGTAACATGCTGTCTCTGTAATTATTCTCAATAAACTTCTCTATTTCTTTATTACTTCAGAACCTCTTTATCCATTTATTTCCCTGGGGAATACCTTTCTTGAATATCATTTATTTACGGCCACCCACCGCAGGATATATCAGTTTCCATGGTATGGTTCGTTTTTTTTTGTTTTTTTTTTTTTACTCTTGCCAAATAAAAATAATCATGGACACCAAATCGCTAAAATATTGTATAGGGGACATTAATACAGAGTTAACGACGATGAGACATGGCATTTATAACAGAGTGAGGGAGACAGTTCATTATTAAAGGGATGTGTATTACTGTTCTTTTACACAGAGGGGACGATCGTTACTTATGATGGAGGAAGGGGACACATTACTTGGAAGGGGGCTATACAAAGTTCATATTAAAGGTGATTAACACATTACCTTCAATTGTTGAATAACGACACGAAGACAAACAGTTACAAAAATCAATGATGCTCTGTTTGACCGGTCAAATGATGATGACATCAGAAATTCAAATTCGGGATCTACATGGTTTAATGTACTTTCCTTTGCCTCCAAAGGATCCTGACTCCAACTCTCTCTCTCTCTCTCTCTCTCTCTCTCTCTCTCTCTCTCTCTCTCTCTCTCTCTCTCTCTGACTAGCAGACTCAACTGTTCTGCAAGAGTCCACTAATTCATTCTTCTTCTAAAACCTAATGTTAAAGTCAGTCTGAAGGGATGAGAACGTACAACCACTTGTCTCCTTGTGAGGGCAGTGTTGGACAAAAGATCCAGTTTTGATGTGAGGAGATCCAGTTCTCTAGAGAGGGGTGCTCTGGACGTAGACAGAATCTAATCTGCTAATCCTAGCTCCTATTATTGAAAATTCTCTTTTTGCTATGACCTCAGATGTGTGGTTCCAAACATGACCAACTCACATGGCTAAGCACATGTTTGTCCAAAACACACTTCTGCAAACAAAGAATTTTCAACTAACCTATTTTCTTATGATATATTTTTAATTTGTATTGTTCATTCTTTTTTAGCTGACCTTTTTAATTCAGTTTTCATAAAATAATGAACAATCAAATTCTTTTTACAAAACAAACAATAACTATTTTATACGGAATTTAACAATAGTGAAATTCTAACATTCCATTTTCTAAATCTATTTCTGAACCTTGCTTACAAGGTTCGAGTCTCGCCTTATCCTAATCTCATTTTCCACTTATCTAATGTTTTTCTTATTTACAGAAAAAGGGGACAGCCTTTCCTTGTAACATTCTTATCCTTCCCATTTTTCAAAAATGTACATATTTTTAAATTCTAGTACATTTTTCTCTATATCTCTACAATCACTTGGCTAAGAAAGATCAGACCCCATAGAAAAAACTCCTTTAGTTAGCCCTTTCTCAACTGACTTCATAATTATTTATTTAGATCAGAATCTCTCTCTGCTCTTCCTGGCATTTCCTTTTTGGCTGTAGGGTATACTTCCTATGATTCACATCAGCTGCTTCATTCAGCCACCCTTATGCCATAAACTGAGGTCTTATTTTAGCTCTCTCAAAATCGACTTCTTTCGTCCAAAAGTGTCCTCCCTTTCTTTCGCCTGGTTATTTTACTAATTAGAGCTTTGTCCATTTTCTAACTATCTTATTTCTTTTGGGACATACTCAAAGCTCATTTACTTAAATCTTTGTGGTTGGCTTCTAATTATTAAGATATACCTTTTCAGCACACTAATTCACTCGGATTTCCTTGCTTGGACTCTTGGAACTTCAATAAAGACTTAGAAAACATCACCTTTAACTAAATAACCCCCATCCCTTGCGCCAAAATTCTTATTTGCGCACTAAATTCTAACTATGGCCCAGATTTCTGTGATTTTTCTTTTTTTTTCATCAGAGCATCCAAGATTCCAGCAGAGATATCCCGCATCCATAAAAAAAATATATGGTTATATCTTCCTACATACTTACGGTATATTTTACTTTTCTCTCCCTTCTTAATACTATATGTGATTTGCCTATGGTACTAACTCTTATAGTCCTTTTGGTACCTAAGAAATTTTTGTATCCTTCACTGCCTGCCTTTTTAATTTATTGAGCCAATACTTATAATTCTGCTTGGTGCCGTCACTTGCAGCATGCTTTATAAGCACCCAATTCCCCAGGATCCATTTATTTTTCTAAAAGGGGCATATCTAATATTATTACCTGGCAAGCTACACTTCTTGTGAAAAATATTATGGACATCAAAAAAATAACAACAATCAAACATCAAAAAGAAAAATTTCTTTTTTGGCTTATCACATCCGAAAAACTCTCAAAATACCCGTTTACGTAATTTTCTATTTTGTCCCCTCTCTAAAATTCTATCCTGTTTCTAGGCCAATCATTTGTCTCAATTAACGTCTCATTTTTTTTTTATTTTCCTATGACTTGTTTCTTCCCATTTCAATTTATCTGCTTAATTATGACTTTGAATTCCTGACATTAAAATACAATAACATTATACATACATTTAGGACAATTTACAATATTTGTTCAACATCATAAAAACATGTTAAAAAAATACATTTAGATTCCTTGGGTCAAAAAACTTACCTGGGTGAATTTTCAGAGCATATAGCAGTGAGGAGGGTGTTTGACCACACAGGATGAGGTGGAGGGGTGCAGAGAAATGCAAAGACTTAGCTAGAAAAATAGGACCAACCGCCGACCTGTCATTATGGGTATGTTACATGCAAACCAGATGGCATATTGCCTCAAAAATGGGGACAGAATTGGAATTATCTCCGAGATGTCAGAGGAGATGTTTGTATTAGAAGGGGCATTTGTTGATAAGGGCCGCACAGTGCTGGGTGAAGAAACCCAGGAAACTGCCATAGATATCAGTGTGAGCAACCACCCCCACCTCCTAGGAATGAGAGAGAGACAGAGAGAGGTGTTGAGTGGTTGAAACACGGAGAGGTTCTGAGAGGAAGAGAGAAAGGATGTTTTAACCACACCCTATTGTGAACTAATGAAATTAATAAATATTTTGTTATTGTTATAAACTAAAGTTCTGTTTGTTTGTGGTGAGGACTCTTCATTTTGCAGCAAGTGGACCGGACCAGCAGAGGGATTAATGAACCTAGAGACTATACAGATTCAGTCAGGAGGCGAAGTGCTCGCCATGGAAACACAATGTGTGAAGGCAATCAATAGGCCAACTTGTGATGAGACAACGTACGATCGAAAGAGCACCTGTCATATTGGGTGCAGTTTGACGAGGATAGAGACACCTACTGTGGGTGGTGCTATTCGGAACTGTTATAGCTGGAGATCACAGAGTTGTTGCTGGGACTTGACGTGGGCAGAGTTAAACGTAAGAGACATCATCGGTGGTGACAATGGTGACTTACGGAAACACTGTTTAGACTGATTTCATTTTGGCACGCTAATGTTTTTATATCAAGTTTCTAGAACGTTCCAACTTGTTTACTGTGTTCATATGCAAAGAGATAAAAAATATAGTCTCATGGATTTGTGTGTAAAATGATGCATTTCAGCCACGTCTCTTACGCAATACAGATTTGCATGGGTGACTCGTGACACAATCAAATTGTTCCTGAAATAGATTCTGCCCGTATAGATTTTTGGGGCAGGTAACGGTTTTACTTTCCTAATGAAATATATTTAAAGAACACAGCACAAAAGAAATAACAAACTTCTTTTTAACAATAAAAACTTAGTATATTTATTCGTAGCAGGAACTGGCAGGTCAGACTGCGAAAAGGAAGAAGGAGCAGAAAGTTCTTTTTGAGGTCATCGTCGGTCAGTCAGTACTGTGTCATCCCCAGCTAATAGCAATTTTCTCCAGTGGAGGCCGTCGATGCTAAAGCAAGATGTCCAGTGGACAGGGGATGAGAGAGGATAGGTGTTGCTTGGCTGAAGGTCCGGTCCTGACTGACTGACGTTCTCTCAAGACTTTAGGGAGCAGATGAATCAATGCGCCCTGTTAGCTAATAGGTCAGCCAGTGGCTGAAGAACTCAAAGGGAGGCATTGATTCACCAGAGAAAATAGTTTTCTGCAACTGCTACAGATTCTTCTGTTTACATGACGAGCGACTTGATTTAGCTGGTCACTACATATGTAAAGATATAAAGTTGAAGCATAAAACCTTTTTTCCAAAATTACTGGACTCAACATTAGATAACTCAAAATAGGTTCATATGCCATAAAACAAAACACTGTGAATAAATATTTGAAGATATAAAGAACTTGAAGCATTGAACTTTTTTTCCAAAATTACTGGATTCCATATTAAATAACCCCAAAAAGGGTTGATATATCATAAAGCAAAACAAGCCAGCATCGCCATGAACAAATTTGTGTTTGTAGCAGATGAAAATTGCAACAAATACAAGCAGGAGCGAATTCCTGCAGCTGGAGATTTTAAATCCATTTTCTTATGAACTTGTCCAATCAAAAGCCAGCTCTCAGTCGTGTGATCAAGTGTATAAAACGTGAAACCGACAACATTCTCTCCCTTTTTCTTCCTGGTTCTGACTAACAGTGCACACCTCTATTGGAGCACAATCTCACTTGGGCCTTTGATCTTGGGCTAGCGTGAGTACATACAACCCAACATGGCTGTCTCCAACACACATATTCACTGAACATTTTTCTCTTTCTTTCTCATTAAACTGGCCTGTCTAATCTACGTCTCCACATCAGAAACTTTTCCCACAACTACCATAGATACAAGCACATATGAACACTGTTCTTCTTCGACAAGCCTGTTTAATATTTAATCTGCGCTTCCACACAAGAACACTTTCAGCTACTAACCCGTTTCTCTCTTATACACGCTACTAATGAAGATGACAAATAAAGCTGCTTTTGAATGTTAGAATAAGATTTCTTTTATTGTCTTTATTCTATAACTAAATGTTTCTCCAAGAACTGAGGCCAGTGCCATTAGTTGTAATAAATGGTCAGCAGACTTTTTTTTTACATTAATTAATTATTCAATTAAGTTAAAAACATGATCTTAGAAGCATTTATTGATCAGTATGCTGTAAAGAGTATACTACAGCATAATCATGTTGACACAATGGTTCTCGTTAGATCACCAAACTTAATCAATGTTAAGCCTGGTCAAAAACCTAACGTCATCTCCCGCATGGGTTTTATTATATGTGAAAACATACAATAACAGGTCTTGGCCTTCGGGTCAAGATCAATTGCACTTGATACGCTCGATCATAGAGGGGACAGAAGACGACGCCGAAGCCGCGCTGATCAGTTTGGATCAGTCCAAGGCATTCGATAGGGTCGACCATCGGTTCCTAGGATCTGTGCTAGAGGCCGCCGGATTTAATCCGGACTTCCGCAAGTGGATCTTTGTTCTGTATGACAGGCCGACGGTAGCGGTGCAGATCAACGGTAAGCTGTCGGAGTCATTCGCTGTCTCTCGGTCGGTGCGACAGGGTTGTCCACTGTCGCCTCTGTTGTACGTCCTGGCGTTGGAACCCCTCCTTCGCAAGTTAAGGGACGAGGCGGCTACACCAGTCCTGCGCGGAATAGCTCTCCCTGGAGGCACACGAGCCAGGGTTTCCGCGTTCGCCGATGACGTCACCGTGTTCGTGTCTTGCCTCACGGACGTTCAAGCGGTGGTCGAGGCGCTCGCTCGATACGAAGAAGTAACAGGGGCCATCTTCAACCGTAGCAAGTCTGTTGGCCTGCAGTTGGGGGCCTGGACCGGGGTAAACTCGCTTCCAGGTATTTTTAGCTGGACCGATGGACCGGTCCGCATTCTCGGTGTCTGGTTTGGACCGGGACTTCAGCTGGAAAAGAATTGGTCGGAAGTACAGTCTAAGGTCAAATCGTCAGTAAAGACTTGGATTGGAAGGAAATTGTCCTTGAAGGGTCGGGCGGAGGCGTGTGCTACATACGTCTTTCCGCTCATCCTTTACCGTTTGTCTGTACTTCCTCTCCCTGCAGAACGACTAACCCGCTTACAAGGGCGCCTCGATTCACTTTTGTGGAACGAGGGTAAGCATTATGTCTGCAGAGAGGTCTGTGTTCAAAATCCGAGCGAGGGAGGCCTGGGTCAGCCCAGTCTCTTGTGTCATAGAAACGCCGAGAGATTGGCTTTCCTGGGTCGTTCGCTTGAAGGAGACGCTCCTTGGGTCCCTGTGGTTGAGAACTCGTTTCCCAATCTCAAACCCAACCCTTCGGTAGAAGGTCGTCGTAGACCGAAGGGGGAGTCCAAGTTCTTCTCCGAATGCCGAACCGCTCTTAGAGCTTTGCCGGGGACCAATGTCCTCGATCAGCCAAGGAAGAAACTGTATCGGGATTTAGTGGAGGGGACCGCGAAGGATCCACTTTGTAGGCGGATGGGATGGTCGATGGAGGTTGTCCGTTCTCAATGGCGTTGGGCGCCGGGACGGGAGATTCTGAATAACTCGGAATTCTCCCTGACTTGGCGACTGGTCCGAAATGCGCTGCCCCTCTTCGACGTACTTTTCCGGTATAAAGAACATACCAGCCGCTTCTGTCCGTGCTGTGACGAACGCGAGCCCGAAACAATCGAGCACGCATTTTTTAGTTGCAGCCGGATACAGCCCCTATTAAGGTACGTCGAGGGGGTAACAGCTCGCATCGATGCCGAGTGTCTGCTCGATCTCGACGTAGGAACTTTTGTGTACAACATGGAGCCGCCGTTCCCCAGGGAGGAAAGTTTGGTTTTCCTGGCGATCCTAGCAGTAGCGCGCATGACCATTTGGATCGCGCGCCTCAAGTTGGTCCACGAAGGGACATCTGTTCCTGATCGGGATCTGATCGTTTACTTTAAACATTTGCTTAAAGTAAAGATCAGATGCGATTGGAAGAGGTTGCCTAGAGTGGAATTTGACAAGAGGTGGGTGCACAGCACTAGTTTGTGCATCCGTCGAGGAGCCAAGTTTCAATACGTGTTCCCTCCTTAGGCATGGCATGGGCGGTGCTGGGTCCTACGGAACCCATCCCACCTAGGTTAGCATTATAAGTTCAGTAAAGTAACTCTTGACTGGTGGTACAAATGAGATCCTGTTCCTGATTTTATTTTTTGGTATTAGAGAACCTCTGAGTCTGCCCAACCCCCCTGCTCCTCATCTTTATTTTCTGATGCCCCCGGTCATCCCCCTTCTCAGAGGTCACCTTCCTACCCCCTCCATCCGTTGCTTTATTTTCTCCCACATCCATTAAGGCCACTTCCCCAAACCCCATTAGGGATGCTCTGCTTGTTTTCGGTTCCCCGGAAAACAGTGGGGGATCTAGCCACATAGAATAGTACAGGGGGGTCTTACTAACAACACATTAGTAGTTTTTTTTCCTTATTTTTGAAATGAACATTTTCATTAGTTTTTTCCCACTCCACGAACATTTTATGCCAATTAATTCAAGAACTCTTTCTAATGAAATCGAACTTTATTTTCTCACACATACACACACACAAAAAAAAAAAAAAAAAAAAAAAAAAATGCACACACAACATACATAAATGAATATACAAATTGTACATAGTTAAATTTTACATTGAACGCTGGGGTTATTAGTTAGATTAGGATCCACAGAGTGATTGAGGTATTTTGGTAAATGTTGCCAGTCAAGAGTAAGACTTCAAAGTCTCATCTGTTACATAGTCAAAAAGACCCTGTACCCTCCCCCTCCCAATTTCTTGTAGGGCCTTGTGCCTAATTTTGTTGAATTGAATTTTTTGTACGTTTTTTATGTTCAATTTTTTCTTTCTCAATAAAATATATAAACAAGATCAAAGTGTAGTATCTGTTCCGGCAGATACTGCAGGCTATGACTAGCTATGACTAGCAAAGACCAGATGTGAGGGCAACCCCACATGCCTGACCATTAACCAGCTCCCATTTCCCACCTCTCGGGAGCTGGTCCCCTTTTTCCCTTCCCCCTCCCTTCACTCCTCACATTAAAAATCGGCCTTGTGCCTAATTTGCTCGGTGGGGGAGCAAATAAATACCATCTGTTCTCTCAGTTACTAAACTTGACCCACCACCGGGCTTTCGGGCTAGGTTAAGGTGTTTTTTCTTACTAACCTTTGTTAGTTAGGACCGACCCCCTCCTTTGGGGAGTCAGGACCTAGAAGACCGACTCCACATTTGTGGGAGCTTGGACCCGGAAACCGATCCCCTCTTTTGGGAGACTGGAATCTTGGGACCAACACCACTATCGCTGGTAGTTGAGACCTTCTTTTTTCATTTGTTGTTTTTGCATGTTGTTTTTTCTTCGTTTCGGTCTCACTTCTCGAGACTGGGATGGTCTAATTTCTCAACACTTAATTGCCTGAGCAGCACTCTGATCTGCCAGGCCCAAACTTTGTCTATCTTCGCTGCTCTCCCAGTGGATCGAGCAGACAGGGTTCTCTTTCTCGCTTCCGTTGGGGTAGTTAGTGGGTAGGGTGACGTGGGGTAGGGCGGGTGCTTCGTTTCTGCTCCCCTCTGTGGGCAGGGATGCCTATCCCCTCTCTCTCTTAATTGCGACGCGGCACTCTGACCCGCTAGCACCCACTGCGTCTTTCTTCTCTGCTCTCCCCCCTCGCGGGGGGATCTGAGCTGCTAACCCGACATCCCCGTGAGGGGAAGTCAAAAACTCTAATTTCTTCAAAGTCCGCTCCTCCCCCTCCTCCCCCTCCATTCCCCTGGGTTTTCTTTTCCCCCACTACACTTTGGTCCGCGCCAGCGGCCAGTACAACCGCCACGATGCCAGGCAGGAGGGGTACGTCACCCCAAATGCGCAGCATCTCAACTGCGAACGACTCCCTATGTGAGGGAGCTGATGCATCTCCCGGCGAGACGGCGCCAGGAAACAAGGTAGGGCCCCGGCGCGCGGCGACCTTGGAAGAAAGCGGGAGGGTAGGGCCGCAGCCCGCGGCGACCCCCCAAAAAGCACCTGCAACCGCTCCCCACGAGGGCAACCCAGCGGAAAAAGCTGCCGTTAAGTCACTAGCTGGGGAAAGTGCAGAACCCAGCCAACCAGCTGCACCCCAGGACGGCAGAACCAAGGGAGGAAGACCGGGGAACCCATGCCCCGCTCTCCCAAAGGGCGACTCCCCAACAGAAAAGGAGGAAATCAGCACCGCGGACCAAACCGAGGCGCTGGATGAAGACGTAATAGCCTCCATCTGCTCACTATTCGGCGGGGAAGACAGTGATTGGCCCCCCAACACTCCCCAAGAGGACCAAATACGGAAAAGGGGTGACTCTCCGGCCAGTAGTAACAAAAGCAAGCTGGAAGGAGAGACACCCTTGACAGTACCCACCAAGGCTCCAGCTGGAAACACGGCACCAGAAGGGGAGACACCTCCATCCCCCAAGGGGACAGCCACCCAGCAAAGGAAGAAAATAAGAAAGGGGAGCGGCCCGGAAAGCAAACCAAGCCAAGACGAAATAACGCCAAAGACACAATGGCCTACTTTGCCTGGTAACGGCCCAGTTCCGAACCCAAAAATGCCCATAACAAGAGAGAGCCCCACAACACCAGCTACGCCCCCCAACCCGAGTCCAGCTGACACCCACCAGGATGGAAGACCCGCATGGGGCCCCAAAGAGCAGCAAGGGAAGTTGACGCCCGAAGACTACAGAGCACTCTTCGACTCCACTTACAAGGAGTATACCCAGGGGAACAACATCCAACCCCTCCCGGGTCAAGTGGAAGTTCTGGAGAAAAGAGTGCTCTCTCTGATAACTTCAGACACCAAGACAAGGGGTCTGACGGGCGTCAACAAGGACACCATGATGAACGTGTTGCTGGAGCAGAACATTCCCGCCAACTACATCTGTAGAAGGAGTTACGCACAGTGGGATGTTCTGCTCCCCACCTCCGAAGATGCAGTCAGGCTGTCCAGGACCTGCCATCAGAGCAGGAACATAAAGCTCCAACCCATCTATATGAACAAGAGGAGAGCAAATGTTTCTGCTCTAAACGTCCCCTGCTATATGGAGGCCAAACAACTGGGGGCTATCCTAAGCCAGTATGGGGACGTAGAGGAAGTCACCCCGGTCCGCGGATTAAGAAACATCATGACCGGGGACTACAAAGTACAGATGGTCCTGGACAAGGCTGGATTCTATGCCATCCCAGCCACACTCAAGTTCGGAGAGTGGACACTCTCCCTTATAGTGGAAGGGAGGAGGCCTCATTGCTGGCTGTGCACACAACAAGGGCATATGGCGAAGGACTGTCCCAAGAGGAATGGAGGGAAGAAGCCCACAAAAGCGGCGGGAACAAGCGTGACAACAAATCAAGCCGCTGCTCCCGCACCGGCCGCAAATCCTCCAGAGGCACCGACAGGCTGGGTGACGGTCGTAAAGAAAGGCAAGATCAACCAACAGCCATCCTTGCAGACAGTCACCCAAAACCAAGAACAACCGAAGAGCGAGACGGAGAAAATGGACACACAGACACCCTCCTCCTCAAACAAGAGGAAACTACCAGAATCTGAGGAGGAGGCCGCGTCAGAGGCAGAGGAAGAGACAACAACAGTCTCTATGGCCCTGAGCGCAACAGAGATCAGGAGGGCCAGGAGGAGGAAAAGCCGCAAGACACGCGCAAACCCTCCTACCCCCACTGAGACTGAGAAGGACTCCCTCGCAACAACAACACAGGATGAGCCCCCTGTGATCCCAACACCCCAGCAACCCGAACAACCTTCCCCCTCTCCTATAAAGGCCCCAAGAAACTCTTCCCGCCCCTCATCCCGTGACAGGAGCCAAAAAGAAGAAAACGAGCAGGCTACCCCCTCCCCAAGCGCTCAGCCTCCCCATCAACCAAAAGAGGTCCCCTCCCCCACTCCCAAAGTCCGCACTGAACGGACCAAAAAGCTCCCCTTCCTGCCAGGAAGCAGGATTTGTGAAACAGACCCTCTCCAACCGGCTCCGGACCTTAAAGGACAACAGAAGGTCCGGTACAATAAACTCAAAAACTTTGAAAAAGTCGGTGGAGACCTAGTAACAGACCCCACTAAATTCAAGGACGCTCCCTTGTTGACCACTTTCGTTAGGGTCAACAAGGACGGTAGGACTGGAGGAATGTGGGCAATGATTAAGGCAGCGAAGAATGCGATCCCAGGCCAGCAGCTGGTGGATAGGGACCATCCTTCACTGACCAACATTTTCTTTAAATGTGAGGGTAGAATCCCCATGTATGTACACCCATCGCTATACAGGGCACTCAAACTAACCTTCCCCCTGGACGTGGGGGGCGTGGCCAAGGATGGATCACCTTCATCGGATTTACTTACCGGCAGCCTTGGCCAGGCCTGCCATGTCCTCACTGCCCAGGATTTCAGACCCGTCTGTGACAGTGCTTGAGGTGAGTGATCATGTCTTTGAACTTGGCTACATTGAATGTGAGGGGCATCAGGTGTCGAAGCAAGGCCTCGCGCGTTGTGAGAGACTTGGTGTCCCTCAAGGTAGATATTGCCGCTATCCAGGAGACCCACTTTGTTTGTGACGCGGATTGTCAGGTGCTGGTAAACGATTACGATGTCTACTCAGCATATGGCAATACCTATAGTCGTGGAATCTCCTTGCTAGTGAGTCGCACCCTGTCAGCGTCGGTGAATGTTGTTCACGCAGGCGAGGACGGGCGGGCGCTTGTTGTTGATGTTGCTGTTAATTGTAGTGTTTTTCGGATTGTTGCTGTTTATGCTCCCAATGCTGCTGTAGAGAGGGCAACCTTTTTTCGACGGTTGGAGGGCTTCTTAGTGGATCCGGAACGGTTAGTTTTAATGGGGGATTGGAATGCAATCCTTGATCCCAAAATAGATAAGGTCGGGGGGACTAGCGGGTCGGCGTGGTGTGACAGCAGTCTGTCTGACCTGATGGCCTCGTGCGATCTCGTCGACAGATTTCGTCTGGATCATCCGGGGCGGGAGATGTGGACGTGGCATCCTGTAGTGCCTTCCCATCCAAGCACTTACTTGGATCGGATGTTAGTTAGAAGAGGCGATGTAGACGTCCTATCTTGCCCCACGTTCCACTTGCTAGGACACTCGGACCATAAACTTGTTATGGCCCGTTTGAGCTTAAGTGCTAGGCCTAAACTGGCCGGATACTGGAAGTTCAACAGCACCTTGTTGGAGCTGGAGGACTACCGGTTGAAGGTCACTGAGCTAATTCAGCGGGCTTTAGTGGGGGCGGTTACAGGGAGTAAGTGGTGGGTTAGTCTCAAGGCCAAAATTAGGCGCTTCTCTGTCCAGTATAGCCAACGCCTCGCGATAGATAAGGCTAAGGCAAAGAAGCGTTTAGAGGATAAGCTGACCCGGGCGGTGGAGGGGGGGACCCCCTAGAGTTAGCACTAGCTAAACAAGATCTGAACCGCTTGGCTAGCGAGCGGTATGAAGGTCAAGTAGTTAGGGCTAGGTTAAAGAAAGTTTCTAACGAGGCTGTGAATGTTGACGCTGTTGAGCGTAAGGCTGCTTTAAGGCGCGGTTCGGATGGGTACATTCGTAAAGTACATAACCTAGAAGGACACCCCTTAGTATCGACTCGGGAGATCTGCGAGGGGTTTCGGGAGCATCTATCGGTGCGCTTCACCCAACTACCCGGACTCAGGGTTGATGAGTTTGGCAGCTATTTGGCTGACTCGCCCCGCCTCACGGCGGCTCGGGCGGCTAGCTGTGATGGTCTTATTACTGAACATGAGGTCATTACTGCGTTGAAGCAGGTCGGCTATAACAAATCCCCGGGGCTTGATGGTTTACCCTACGAGTTTTACTTGAGGCTGTCGCCCATGTTGGTCCCTATTCTGAAGGATATGTTCAACCATTGGTTTGCCCAGGGTTCCATCCCTGGACAGGTGACCAAGGGTGTGATCACATTGCTGAGGAAAGGTCAACGGCATGGTGGGAGGGAAAACTTTGATGATTTTAGGCCCTTGACTCTGCTAAACACAGAGTTAAAGATTTTGGCAAAGATTCTTGCGAATCGCTTGCAGGTTGTCATCACTGACTTGATCGAACCGGACCAGACTTATGCTGTGAAGGGGAGATCGATTCAAGACAATTTGCACTTGATACGCTCGATCATAGAGGGGACAGAAGACGACGCCGAAGCCGCGCTGATCAGTTTGGATCAGTCCAAGGCATTCGATAGGGTCGACCATCGGTTCCTAGGATCTGTGCTAGAGGCTGCCGGATTTAATCCGGACTTCCGCAAGTGGATCTTTGTTCTGTATGACAGGCCGACGGTAGCGGTGCAGATCAACGGTAAGCTGTCGGAGTCATTCGCTGTCTCTCGGTCGGTGCGACAGGGTTGTCCACTGTCGCCTCTGTTGTATGTCCTGGCGTTGGAACCCCTCCTTCGCAAGTTAAGGGACGAGGCGGCTACACCAGTCCTGCGCGGAATAGCTCTCCCTGGAGGCACACGAGCCAGGGTTTCCGCGTTCGCCGATGACGTCACCGTGTTCGTGTCTTGCCTCACGGACGTTCAAGCGGTGGTCGAGGCGCTCGCTCGATACGAAGAAGTAACAGGGGACATCTTCAACCGTAGCAAGTCTGTTGGCCTGCGGTTGGGGGCCTGGACCGGGGTAAACTCGCTTCCAGGTATTTTCAGCTGGACCGATGGACCGGTCCGCATTCTCGGTGTCTGGTTTGAACCGGGACTTCAGCTGGAAAAGAATTGGTCGGAAGTACAGTCTAAGGTCAAATCGTCAGTAAAGACTTGGATTGGAAGGAAATTGTCCTTGAAGGGTCGGGCGGAGGCGTGTGCTACATACGTCTTTCCGCTCATCCTTTACCGTTTGTCTGTACTTCCTCTCCCTGCAGAACG
Organism: Euprymna scolopes; assembly: GCF_053919585.1. Lineage (NCBI taxonomy): Eukaryota > Metazoa > Mollusca > Cephalopoda > Sepiida > Sepiolidae > Euprymna > Euprymna scolopes. The sequence continues at coordinate 101,571,466 of NC_136502.1, forward strand.
ACTAACCCGCTTACAAGGGCGCCTCGATTCACTTTTGTGGAACGAGGGTAAGCATTATGTCTGCAGAGAGGTCTGTGTTCAAAATCCGAGCGAGGGAGGCCTGGGTCAGCCCAGTCTCTTGTGTCATAGAAACGCCGAGAGATTGGCTTTCCTGAGTCGTTCGCTTGAAGGAGACGCTCCTTGGGTCCCTGTGGTTGAGAACTCGTTTCCCAATCTCAAACCCAACCCTTCGGTAGAAGGTCGTCGTAGACCGAAGGGGGAGTCCAAGTTCTTCTCCGAATGCCGAACCGCTCTTAGAGCTTTGCCGGGGACCAATGTCCTCGATCAGCCAAGGAAGAAACTGTATCGGGATTTAGTGGAGGGGACCGCGAAGGATCCACTTTGTAGGCGGATGGGATGGTCGATGGAGGTTGTCCGTTCTCAATGGCGTTGGGCGCCGGGACGGGAGGTTCTGAATAACTCGGAATTCTCCCTGACTTGGCGACTGGTCCGAAATGCGCTGCCCCTCTTCGACGTACTTTTCCGGTATAAAGAACATACCAGTCGCTTCTGTCCGTGCTGTGACGAACGCGAGCCCGAAACAATCGAGCACGCGTTTTTTAGTTGCAGCCGGATACAGCCCCTATTAAAGTATGTCGAGGGGGTAACAGCTCGCATCGATGCCGAGTGTCTGCTCGATCTCGACGTAGGAACTTTTGTGTACAACATGGAGCCGCCGTTCCCCAGGGAGGAAAGTTTGGTTTTCCTGGCGATCCTAGCAGTAGCGCGCATGACCATTTGGATCGCGCGCCTCAAGTTGGTCCACGAAGGGACATCTGTTCCTGATCGGGATCTGATCGTTTACTTTAAACATTTGCTTAAAGTAAAGATCAGATGCGATTGGAAGAGGTTGCCTAGAGTGGAATTTGACAAGAGGTGGGTGCACAGCACTAGTTTGTGCATCCGTCGAGGAGCCAAGTTTCAATACGTGTTCCCTCCTTAGGCATGGCATGGGCGGTGCTGGGTCCTACGGAACCCATCCCACCTAGGTTAGCATTATAAGTTCAGTAAAGTAACTCTTGACTGGTGGTACAAATGAGATCCTGTTCCTGATTTTATTTTTTGGTATTAGAGAACCTCTGAGTCTGCCCAACCCCCCTGCTCCTCATCTTTATTTTCTGATGCCCCCGGTCATCCCCCTTCTCAGAGGTCACCTTCCTACCCCCTCCATCCGTTGCTTTATTTTCTCCCACATCCATTAAGGCCACTTCCCCAAACCCCATTAGGGATGCTCTGCTTGTTTTCGGTTCCCCGGAAAACAGTGGGGGATCTAGCCACATAGAATAGTACAGGGGGGTCTTACTAACAACACATTAGTAGTTTTTTCCTTATTTTTGAAATGAACATTTTCATTAGTTTTTTCCCACTCCACGAACATTTTATGCCAATTAATTCAAGAACTCTTTCTAATGAAATCGAACTTTATTTTCTCACACATATACACACACAAAAAAAAAAAAAAAAAAAAAAAATGCACACACAACACACAGAAATGAATATACAAATTGTACATAGTTAAATTTTACATTGAACCCTGGGGTTATTAGTTAGATTAGGATCCACAGAGTGATTGAGGTATTTTGGTAAATGTTGCCAGTCAAGAGTAAGACTTCAAAGTCTCATCTGTTACATAGTCAAAAAGACCCTGTACCCTCCCCCTCCCAATTTCTTGTAGGGCCTTGTGCCTAATTTTGTTGAATTGAATTTTTTGTACGTTTTTTATGTTCAATTTTTTCTTTCTCAATAAAATATATAAACAAGATCAAAGTGTAGTATCTGTTCCGGCAGATGCTGCAAGCTATGACTAGCTATGACTAGCAAAGACCAGATGTGGGGGCAACCCCACATGCCTGACCTTTAACCAGCTCCCATTTCCCACCTTTCGGGAGCTGGTCCCCTTTTTCCCTTCCCCCTCCCTTCACTCCTCACATTAAAAATTGGCCGTGTGCCTAATTTGCTCGGTGGGGGAGCAAATAAATACCATCTGTTCCGGCAGATGCTGCACTTAAGATAATTTGTACCAGTCAATGGAGGGGAAACCCTCTATACTGGGACAATTATTATTTTTGGTAACCAGAGTGACCCCTTTTAGGGGAGCTGGTTTTTACCTCACATTAAAAACGGCCTTGTGCCTAATTTGCTCAGTGGGGGAGCAAATAAACACCATCTGTTCCGGCAGATACTGCAAGCTATGACTAGCAAAGACCAGATGTGGGGGCAACCCTACATGCCTGACCATTAACCAGCTCCCATTTCCCACCTCTCGGGAGCTGGTCCCCTTTTTCCCTTCCCCCTCCCTTCACTCCTCACATTAAAAATCGGCCTTGTGCCTAATTTGCTCGGTGGGGGAGCAAATAAATACCATCTGTTCCGGCAGATACTGCAAGCTATGACTAGCTATGACTAGCAAAGACCAGATGTGGGGGCAAACCCACATGCCTGACCATTAACTAGCTCCCATTTCCCACCTCTCGGGAGCTGGTCCCCTTTTTCCCTTCCCTCTCCCTTCACTCCTCACATTAAAAATCGGCCTTGTGCCTAATTTGCTCGGTGGGGGAGCAAATAAATACCATCTGTTCTTCAGACGCTGCACTTCTATTTCTTGTTCTCTTTCGGTGGAGGAGAAATCCTTCACGACTGAGACAATTTTTATTTTTGTACCTTTTCTCCACGTTAAAAAACGACCCTGGTGTCTAACTCTGTCCCGTGGGGAGGCATAGTAAATAGGTACAATAACAACTTCATACCGAAAATAACAAGACCGACACTGAACATTTAATGTTGGATAGCTTTTATGCACGATAAAAGTTAAAATTTGAGTGTTAAAAAGGTCTGGTTTTATACTTGGAAGGAAAAAGAATAAAACGAATTGAAAGACGAGGGTTGTTTTTTTTAAGTACTTATTCCTTTTACCGGGTGAATATCTTTTTTTTCAGCTTTTGGTGGTTTTTGTAGTAGAGAAGTATTGTTAGTTTTAACTTCGAAAGCAAATCTTTTTCTCGCTGTGTCTGTCTCTTGCTTGCTGGGTCCCTCTTCTTTCTTTCTCAGTTTTCAAAACCCGATGGTGATTTATCTATCACAACCGGTTCTCACAACATGCCGGCTGTTCATATTTTATTTTAGGTGAGCATGCTTCCCATTGATTAGATTAATTTGTACTATTTTTCTTTTTCTCAGCTGAAAGGTACGCAGAGCCACTATCAGAATTTTTGTAGGAATTTTTGACACCCCTAACACGAAACTGCGAATACAATATAAAAATCTCGTAATTTCTCTGTTAAAAGTGGGTTATTTATTTTCTTTATGGATTATACTTCCAAAATAAACTATTAAAGTTGTTTTAAAAGTAATAAAAATATTTTTATTTTTTTTTTAAACAGTAATGAATTTTCCGAACTCAATATTTTTCAATTTTTAAACTCAATATTTTTAAATTTTTAAATTTTAAAAATCTATCAAAATTTTTCTATTGATTCTATTTTTACGATATTTTCAGGGTCAATGTGAAATTTTATGTTCTTTCCAATAAACCGAATATAATATTTTAGACAAACGTTTTTTTTTTTTATTCACGGTTCCCCCCCCCCAAGTGTCTATTACAAAGAAAATACTTAATTTAGTCCCGGATAAGTACATAATTATTTACTCACAAATTGAAGAGAAAAGGTCAATACATAATATATTCAAATTTAAAAAAAAACGGACATCGTGTTCTTGTAGAATTTTACCTGTAAAGTTTGAAGTTTAAAACCTTTTTTTAAACCACGTTATTTGTTTTTTCTTTTTTTTTTTTTTTTTTTTAATGGACCCTTGGTCCTTGCTCCTTTAATTGAAAAAAAAAATTAGGGCTTGAATTACATTTTTCGAGGAGTTATAAGCTTGGAAAGACAGGGGGTCGAATAATTCACGCCTCCAATTTTGTAAATGTCTAATAATAATTAATTTCGACTCGGATAAGTACATAATTATTTACTCACAAATTGAAGAGAAAAGGTCAATACATAATATATTCAAATTTAAAAAAAAACGGACATCGTGTTCTCGTCGAATTTTACCTGTAAAGTCCGAAGTTTAAAACCTTTTTAAAAAAAAAACACGTTTTTTTTTTTTTTTTTTTTTTTTTTAATGAAATCTTGGTCCTTGCTCCTTTAATTGAAAAAAAAAATTAGGGCTTGAATTGCATTTTTCGAGGAGTTATAAGCTTGGAAAGATGGGGTGGAATTATTCGCTATTTTCACAAAAAATTCTGATACTGCTACCGATGCGCAGAGATGCTTTTTGTACACTTTGTATGTAATAGCCGACGAGTCAACATCCGGTTGGGAGTTTTATTATTTTTATTCATAGATTCCCACATATACATGTGACAGGCGACTATTTCATAGGCCCTTCCTCCTTCAGGGAAAGCCGGTTCAACCCGCTTCAGGTGAGTGTTACTGGCTATAAAGTTAAGGAAGGAGAGACATTTTAAGCGTATCACTTGATTTTTTAACATCTTAAACTATCCGAAATGCATGATATCAGTCCATCCCTAACTCTAGCCCGTCTGAATTCTTGAATGGCATAAGTCTTTCCGTCGCAACTAAATACCATGGACTTCCTTACTCACCAAATTTTATTTATACATGAAAGCTCAAACATTCGAAATCTTCATGAAACCTTGCCAAAAGTATTTCCGGTTTTCAATATCATAACAGATCTATCTAAGCGATTATATTTTAGGTAATATTTAGACTAGCAAACGTACCCACCAACTCAGCTAATAACTTTTATAACATGCATTTTATAAAATGAAACCAACATTCTAATTTAGTTTATTTAGTCACTTAAATTTAGTAGAGGTAAAGTAAGTGAAAAAAGGCAGAAGTCCACAGAGCTATAACAATTTTAGTAATAAAGAGAATTGTTTATATTGAATTGACAAGAAAGTTCTGGCAGAAGTATTAATTTGGATTTTAAATAAGTTTCCGTTATAATACCTTTACTTTATATATCATTTTAAAGAACGATTTTCGCTCTATCTTATCGTTTCAATTATAATCGTTTTAAAACAGTTATGTCTTCTTTTCAGAACGTTGAATACAAGGTGAAAATAGCAAATTTGCACAATTTTCTTATTTCAATTCAAGCTAGGTTGAAAAGTTGCTGAAACAGCTCACGATATCAATGAAGCCTTTGGCTCAGGAACCACTACAAAATGCACAGCACAATGGTGGTTTAAGTAATTTCATGGCGGCAATGAGAATCTTGAAGATAATGAGCATAGTAGTCTGCCATTGGCTGTTGACAACAATCAATTAAGTTGAAGCCAATCCACGCCCAACTCTTCGAAAACTTGCTTCTGAATTAGACGACGATTTCCAACCAGTTGAGAGGGATTGGAAAGACAAAAACACGATGATAAATAGGTGCCTCACTTGGCCTTTTTGGTCAAGATCAAAGTGTAGTATCTGTCCGGCAGATACTGCAAGCAAAGACCATATGTGGGGGCAACTCCACATATAAGACCTTGGTCAATGTAGGGGCAACCCTTCATATCAATTGTCACTATCCAGCTCCCCTACTCCCCGGGGAGTTGGTCCCCATTTCCCCTTCACTCCTCACTTTAAAAATCGGCCTTGTGCCTAATTTGCTCGGTGGGGGAGCAAATAAATACCATCTGTTCTTCAGATGCTGCACTTCTATTTCTTGTTCTCTTTCGGTGGAGGAGAAATCCTTCATGACTGAGACAATTTTTATTTTTGTACCTTTTCTCCATGTTAAAAAACGACCCTGGTGTCTAACGCTGTCCCGTGGGGAGGCATAGTAAATAGGAACAACCAAAACAAACGCCGTTATGAAGTTTCATCTTCCCTTCTTTTACGCAAGAACAACCCATTTCTTGACCAGATTGTGACTTGCTATGAAAGGTGGGTTCTTTACGACAATCAGCGATGCTCAGCTCAGCGGTTGAACACCAACAAAGCTCCACGACACTCTCCAAAGCCAGAGTTGCACCAAAAGAAGGTCATGCTGACTGTTTGGTCGTCTGCGACTGGTCTCATCCATTACAGTTTTTTAAATGCAGGTGAAACCATTATGGTGGAGAAATACTGTCAGGAAACTGATGAAATGTATCAGAAACTTCAATAACAACATCCAGCATTAGTCAACAGAAAAGGCCCAATTCTCCTCCACGACAATGCCCGGCCACACATTGCTAAACTGACCCTGCAGAAGTTATTTCTGTATTGGACACTTTTTTTTTAACACATTTTGTTATCATTTTTTTTTCTCTACTTTTTTGTCATTTAGTATTTTGTTGTGTGCTTTAATTATCCTTTCTAAGTTTTTATCGAATATTTTATGCAAAGGATTGTTTAATGGGGAATGTTTTTCAACAAGATTTAGTCATTTTTTGCTCAGTTTATTTTTTTAGCATCTGATTATAGGGCAACGTATACTAGATTATATTTATTTTTCTTCTACTTTTGATTTTATTATAATTATTGGTAGCCTGTTGCTTATAATTCATTTTGATATTATGGTGCCCACTATTTTTTTAGAGCAGTGCTATAAATGTTGCTTGACTTAAATGCATTTTCGTTGCTCTCAGGATACATGAAATTATATATATATATATATATATATATATATATATATATATATACATATATATTATTCTAGATGGCCACCTCGACATAAATTTTCTCCCTATTCACATGAGAATAAATCAAAAGAGAAAGATAAGGACTGCAGTGAGAGGAAATAAATTACGAAGATGACGAGGGTCACAGTAACGTATTAAAAGACAAAAAGGATGACAGTTATCCGAATAAGTAATAGTGATGATGATGGTGATGACGAGAGTAATGATGATGACAGTGATGAACCTGATGTTGATAAAAATACACCAGACAACGAAAATGATGAGGACGGTAGCAATTATGAGAATGGAGTCAAAGAAGGAGATTTTAAAGATGAGTCAAATCTAGAAAACGAGAAAGTATTCATAGCAGTAGTGGAAGCTTCGGTTGAGAATAAGTTAGTCCATAATAACGACGATGGAGGCGATAATAATAAGTGTAATAAAGGCAATTATAACAGTAATGGTGAAAGGGAAGAAATTCATTCAGATAGCACGGGAAAGGTACGAGAATGTAACCTTGCGACTACTGACATTACTACTACTACTACTGCTGTTACTTGTGAAAATGCTACCATTTCTGCTGGTAATGATAGTAAAAGAGCCGTTGAGAGGTTGAAGTTTGTTAAGGAAACCAACAAGGCAAAACTTTCCTGTGATGGAAAGAGGAAAATTGTTGAAGTGAAAATTGTTAATAAAACTATATGCATCGGTAATGATATTCGCAAAAGCAAATCGAGTAATATTAAGAAAGCCAGTGAGGCAAAACTTTCCTGTGTTGGAAAGAAGGTTGGTGAAGTGAATGACGTTCACAAGACTTTACACATAGATGACGATGTTGAAAGGTTAACTGACAATGATGATAATAAGGAGGACGAGAGCGAAAACAGAGAGTTGCCACTCAAACTCAACGTTAGGTGCAAAGTACATGTGGGAAACTTTAGTGCACGAATAACTGTGCTGGACTTAAGACACGTCCTTGAGTGGCCTCTTGGCCTTGATAATGTGGTGATGCCTATGTAAAAAAAAAACAAAAAAAACGTCCAGATAAAGAATTCCCCAAGCAAGCAACGTAACTTTACAAAATTCAAAAGCTTTAATGACAGCCGTCGCAAAACGGAATGATTATTGGAACAGTCAGGAGATGCTGATGTTTGAATACACACTGTCGTATGTAACCATGAAGATAAACGTTTTATACGTAAGCCATCTAAATTTTCGTGAAATAGAAACATGTGCTGTCCTATTTCAAAAATTAGGGGTGGATATTTGACCACCCTAACGTTATACAATTTCTCCCTATTCACTAGTAATAGGCTAAATATTAATATTTGGTTTGAACTGAGCGAGAGTCCACTAATTCATTCTTCTTTTAAAACCCAATGTTAAAGTCAGTCTGAAGGGACGAGAACGTACAACCACTTGTCTCCTTGTGAGGGCAGTGTTGGACAAAAGATCCAGTTTTGATGTGGGGAGATTCAGTTCTTTAGAGAGGGGTGCTCTGGATGTAGACAGGAAGTAGAAATTGTCTCAGTTGGGAAGGAATCCTCTTGCACTGACCAAGGACAGAAAAAGTGAAGTATAGCAGCGGAACAGATACTACACTGTGATCCTGTCTCGAAAGCCAAGGATTCAACCAGCGGAAGTATTTCATTAGCCAAGTAGTGAAGAAAAAGATTTCATCAGTTCTAATTTTAGATCGGAATGCAAAGCAGAGAAAGGGAAGCAGGAGGCGAAACTACCCCCCCCCCCGTTTCTTTTAGGATCCAGGTTCCAACCTTATTTCATTCTTTTCGCTGCAACCATCGACTAAGAATGACGCCTCTCTACATGTGGAAGAGAAGGCGACTCAAATAATAAAAAAGGAAAAAGGAACACGAAAAGCGAAAACGAATGACAGATATGGTATGAAAAGCGGATGATAAAAGAAAAAATGGAAGAACTGTGAATTTATTATTTGAACTTTCTTTCGCCACAAAAGAATTCTCTCGGACTACATACGTCGCTAATAAGTTGTTAAAAGAAAAAGGACAAAAAAAAAAAAAAGATGAAAAAGAAAAGAATTGTGAGTGTAAATATTGTTCGCTCAGTTTATATGTTTAGAAATATCCCAATCCCCATAATTTTGAATATATTCTTTTCATTGAATTTTTTTTTTTTTAATAAACCTATTTTTATATTATTTGGAAGTGTTTTTGTTCTTTCTCGCATCCTGTTGTGTTCAATCCTTGTGTTTATTTTTGCACCCCGCTTGTCTCATAGGAACCGATTGATGTTTCTTGTTTCAGCCTCTTTGTATTCAAAAAGAAATTTGAACCTTAATGAGTCATACCTCTGTGCAGAAAACTTGTTTGCATGAAGTAAATGTTTGATAAAAGAAAACCTTTATAAAAGAATCCCTCCCTCTCCTTTTGAGTTTTTAAATCCCCTTTCATTTTTTTTACCTTAGTCACGTGTGCACCCGCCATATCCCCAAATGTGCGGAAACATCTGTGACAAATATATATATATATATATATATATATATATATATATATATATATATATATATATTAATACATTAATACTGAGATGTGGTTGAGTACTTGTTTTTTTATATTAAACATTAAACATTGAAATGTTAGTATCTCCACTTGTCCATGTTATTTTCATAACATCTTAAACTTCACCTTGAACTTAATCAATTATCACTCCTAGCAGGTCTTTCTTAACCTTGCTTTTCTTAAAAAACGCTTTTAATGATAAAATATTAATTGGAGGAATGCCAGGATGAAGAAAACCATTTGACAGAGTTAGCCATGTCTGGTTGTATCTGACTGGCATTGAATATTGAATAAGAAAAAAGATCATTTTCCATGGGCAATGCCAACATCCTTACTAAAGTATAAATCAACTTTGTTCAAAGAAAACACTAAAATATAAAGCAAGTTATTCACCAGGCTGATTTTGTTAAAAAAACAGAATGTGGTATGCTGGAGTTCAATCTCATCTAAACACTTATGGTAAATGACAAAGACAGGATGAGACATCTTGTACTCACAAAATCTAATTGGAAGCCGAATCATCTTTGGCACCAACTCTCTGGCCACAAATTGAATTGAAAATTGCGTCTGCACAAAAGTGCAGTAACATGAATCTAAGCATCACTATGCCTGTGCCAAGCGAGATCACAACTCGTCATGAAACGAGATATTGGACGTACATGTAAAATTAGATCTGGCATACAACTACTACAAGCCTGAGCACACATAGCTACTCATGACTACTAGTTACATAAATCAAACTTACTAACACACAGTTGTCCCCAATGCAGTTGTCGCACGCTTCTTTGCCTCTTGTTCATGACATTTTGTTCTGCACACATTTAGGCCAACAAAGTCCGTCTTGATTCCATATTTGGTTCTAGCTTCCAACTTCTGATTGACTTGGGGGTAGGGAATTGATAGTTCCATGACCTGATAAATTTCAAATGTGCAATTTCTGTTCAACAAAGAAACTATGGCGACTTAATTGTGAATTAATTCTGACGAACGCTAAAATGCAAATGGCTCTTATTGCTACACTCTTTCCTTCTCCACTTCGTTGAAATTAGTTTTCCTCCTCATTCCCCAAATCAAGGGATTTATCACAGAAATATATGAATTCAAAATATTTTCAACCGATGAAAATCGTTCCAAACCCCTGAAAACGTAACACATCTATGTGAAAGTAGTAAACCAGTGCAAAGTTAGAAATCCATATAAAACCAACATAATTCCCAAACTGGCCACAATATTGAACAGGGCACAAAGAACACATTCTCTACACCTACCCCACGTGTCATTTTGGGCAAGAGGAAGCAAGTTACAAAAAAAAAATCATATCAGGCCCCCTACATTTTGCATGCACATTCTTACATGCAAACAAACAGGGATGAATTACTACTCACAGCTTTACACACACTAAGAAAAAGGTAAACCAATGCACACACAGGTACAATGCCACGCTGCCAAATACTCACATATGAACATTTTTACTAATTGAAAGTAATTTTTATATTCTTCTCTTGTATAAAAATGTTTTGTTATAAAATTTTGCTTTCGTTTTTCATTTGTTTTTTCATTTACAAAACTGTTTATGTTTTAGGCAGCTCTTACTACTTGGTGACTTCTATTCTCTCATGATTTATTTCAATTTCTATATGATTTCTCGTGTATGTATCCTTCATTTTATTTCTTTACTAAAACAACTTTTATACCCACAAATATATTTTAAATATTGATGTGGTTCTTGGCAATACCCAAACAAAGCCATGAACTACATCACACAACAAATACCAATATTAACAGTTTATCAACAAGTCAAAGTTCTCAGAAATCAAGGGGCCTACTTCCTGGGCTAACACTGGAACTCTATATAAGATACATAGATATTTGAATATTCCATTAAAGTTCTTTATCTCTCAAACACCGAGTTAGTAAAGAAATTGAGAACAATTTTCCTCTCCCAAATTCACCATTTTTATATGTTGTAGTATATCTTTTGTTTTGGTCTCTTGGTCTTACTGGATTCCAGGACAAGAATTTATCTAGTCTGGTGGAGTATCCAGCTCCGTGCTATTACTTGAGGTAACATCATTTGGAGAAGGTACACCATTCCTCATAAAAGCTAATGTGGGTTAGCCATAGAAAGAAGATCTTATTTGGGCTCTGAATACTATGTGATTTTGAATATTTGGTCAGGGTTTACTTCTAGGGAAAAGTATCCTCATACCAGGTTGTTCTGACAAACCCTTGCACAGAGAGACCTTAGACACTTGAGGATAGTGTCTAGTAGGCATTCAAGTTCTCTCCACTATGGGGGTCACTATGCTTGGTGATAAGAATATCTAATTACACCCTTACATGCTCTATCAGCATTACAAAGAACTGCCCAGTCTGACATACCTGTCTAACCACTGTTAGCAACTGGAAATATTGTTGGAAAAAAACAACTCATGCATTTCCTGGTTTATAGCCTTAGTGGTGTTATGCACTTCCTCTATGAGTGCACACACCCAGGAAATCAACCACTTCAGCCATTCCCTATTCCTATATATGTCAAGCTTTGTGCCATTTATCGTAGATATGCTCTCGTCAACTATGTAAGCTAGTGCCTTCTGATTTTCCATATCTTTGAGCTTTCTCTAAATCGTCTCCACATCGCTTTCCAATGCTGTCTTGAACAGTACATATAGCCTCTTACCAATTATGGGTAAAATCCCCCTTTTTTTCTGCTTTGTCTTCAATTGTTTAATGCCCCCCCCCCTCTTAATACAAGCTCACATCTATCTACTCATCAATGCACGCATCTCACATCCAACAATTAGAGATAGTTAAGAGATGTTTGAAAAGTGGATGATTTGCTGCCTGGTTTAGATTAATTTCATCACCTCGCACTCCAATCAACACAATCGCACTATATACGGTTGCAGGTTAATGCATAGTATAATAAATCATTTCAACCCGGTGATACAGATCTTGTTGGTCTTATTGAATACAGTGTTTGTACAGTTTCCATGTTCCTATGTCAATACCTACCATTAATTAATCATAATCCTCCTCCTGTCCATATCTATACCATAACAGAAAGAATCAGTTTCAAACAATTACCTCTTCCTACCTAATTTTTGATAGAGAAACAGCCAAGAGTTAGCCAATGGAACAACCATTAGTGCCAGACATGTATGGAGGTACTCCAGACATATCAACATCAACCACCTTTCAACGATTTCTGATCCCCCTAGCTCTTACAAGGTCTTTTATTCTTGAAATTTAGAGTACATGGATCCTCTCAACCATAATTTCAACAGCAGTTCTTTCGTAATCTGAGTCACCTTTTTCCTGGAGCCAAGTTAGAGGTATTACATCATCATCCCACTCACGACTCTTTATGAGTTAGCTCCGAGAGTCTTTATAATGCTCTGAGGGTCTTTGTAACTCCCTACTCTTACTTTCAGGGACCTCCTTCATTTTTCAATCCATCATAAATAAAATTAAGACCTCCTCTCTCTGATTTCCTATCCATTTTCATCTTCTCTGGTTAAACAAGTCACTTTTTTTCAGCCTCTTTTCCTAGCTGTTCGCATGTTTTTTTTTCCCCCAACTCTAATTTGGCTAACTTCAGGTCACTAACATACAACCACTTGACCTTTTTTTGATATTTAGTCTCAGATCATAAACAATACTAGATCAATCTGCTCGACAATTCAATAAAACAGAGCCTACCTTTGATCCAACTTAGGGGTAGTTTGTAGTATACTGGAGCTCGCATTTAGAGATCATGAACCCCTCCCCCCTTCTATTCTCACATTCCTTCTTTTTGGTGTTCTCTTCACCCTAACCACCCTCATTTCATGTAGGTAAATATCTAATGCTGTTGCTTCAAAATTAATTTATAATTATTTTTCTCTCATGTATCTCTGTTGGGGTTTCAATATGTTGTTGGGTAGGACAATCTCTCAACGAAGGTGCAAATTCCAAGGTGTCCTTCATTGTAAACCTCACACTGGTCAGTACTTGGTCGAGTTCATACTCCAATTCTTTTGATTTGGCCACTTTGGCTAATGCATCAGCCAGTTTAGTGAAAGCATCTTTGTGTTACTTTGAGTATAATATATCGAGGTGACCACATATTGAATGTTCAACCTCCACTATCTCCTTCATAACCCGATTCAAATCACATGATTGGCCACTTTACTATAGAACCTGATCGAATAGTAATCCCTTCTAATGAGCTTGTGTAGTTTATCGAGCCATATAACATTGATCTTTTTGTGACATTGTTCTAAGATGTCAGTCTTCTTGGTGAGCTAACAACTCTCCCACTTGTATTACAAACTTAGAGGTGCTGCCTGCCACTACTGGGAAAGCAGCAATCTCATTGTCACTGTAGCTCTTCTGTATTTTATCCTTTCAATGAGGATTACGGATTTTTTTTTTTACAATTTTTCCTCGTCATCACTGTCCCATTCTGGATATGGTCTCCATTGCAGGAAGTTGATTACACTTATGTGGAAGGTCTTATCATCTACCCTCAGCTCCTACTTCACTGGTTTCAACTTCAGGAATCCAGAACAAGAGATTTGCACAGGTACTGTCCAATCAATACCTCACAACTCTTCTCTTTAAATAGGGAGAGGACCAGTGGGGTTTATTTTCTGTCTCGTCTTTTTATTCTGCTTCTAAACATGCCTTTAAAATTTTGCCCCATAGTCTCCTACTATTGACATGGACGCTGGAAATAAAAGTCTCTCTTGAGCATAAGCAAAAAAAAAAAAAACACTTTTCGATAACATCAATGTTAAAACTGTATAAATTATGTACTTTTTCAAATTTATTAATTGGTGAAATAACTGTATGGCATAACAATCTTATTTTTATAGATATTATGGTACACTTTTACAAAAAGAATTTACATACAAATTGTTGACCTATAGTGTTGTACACTAGGCTATAATGCAAGCTATGTCTAGCTTGACAGATTCCTATGTGGGTCAATTTATATCGTCATGAGAGTTGTACATGATTAACGTTTAATAAAATATTGTAGAATGCATGTTACTTAAAGACAAAAAATATATGCAAATAATTTTACTCTTAATTGTTCCTTGTGATAAAAAAAAACACAAGACACATCACAAATAAATTTCTCTTTGCAGCTTTCAGAAAATCTATGAAAATGCAATATATTTTTTTTTAATGTAAAAAGAAACAATCTGAAGAAAAAAAGCTTGTTTCTCAATGAACAAGAGTTGTTTATCCTGTGTAAAATAAAAACTGCAATTTTGACCATTAAATAACAAAATCACAGTATATTTTTATTCAGGCTATAAGTGCACTTGCAAAAGGATTTTGTATGACACAGGTACCTGCTGTAATGTATTCCCATTTTTTAACTTCAAAAACAGAGTGTAATATATATATATATATAAACAAGAAAACAGTATTTAATGGTACTTCCATATAAACTCATAGTTGAAAAGGAGAAAGTGTAAACATCAATTTGAATTCTAAAATATATAATTAAACATAAGACGTTTTAACTAAAGAAATGACATATACAACGTAAAAATGACATATCGTGTAAATGTTTATAAATCACATTCTTGGATTAAACTTAAAAAATGCATAATTCAGTTAAAGAAAATGGGCATGTTTTACGATAGACAACAAACCAAAATATAGTGAAGAAACAAATATATAACAAACCTACCTGGATAAGATTTTGGAGTTTTAACTTATTTTAAAGTATTTAGTAAGTTTGAAATGCAATTAGTGCTGAATGCTGTTGTTAAAACAACAACAAAAATGGCTGAAACGAGACTATCACATTTGGAGTCTCCAAAATCGGTCAAAACTCCAAAATAAATTAAAATAATCGTAGAAATCCAGACTGACATCATCATAACATTTACTGGGTGGATTTCTATCAATATCTTATTTTATTTTCAAGTTTGGAAAGTTGGCAACCTCATGTCCGTTATCTTTGTGGTTGTTTTCGCTTAAGCACTCAGCACTACTTGTTTCAAACTTAATAAACGCTTTAAAATATGTTAAAGCACTAAAGCCTTGTACAGATGGGTAGAAGAGCAACTTATTTTGCTTTTGATAACATTTGCTACATATTTGTTTCTTGAACAGTATTTAGGTTTGCTGTCTATATTAAAACACATCCAAGAAAATATAGGCAAATATTTTTTGCTTCTTTAGTTGGATTATTTTTTAATTGGACATTTCTGCGCTTCACACATCATGTGATTTTAAATATTTTCCAAGATTTGACTTAAGTTAAGTCATTCAACCTAAGAGCTCGACACTAATGTTTCAAACTTAATAGTTTGAAACGCAAGTAGTGCCAAGCTTTTAAAGTTAAAACAGAATAGCAAAAATGAGGCTGCCACCTTTGAAGTCTCAAGAATCACTAAAAACTCGAAAATAAAACAAAATGTCAATGCAAATCCATCAAATAAATGTCACAATGATATTTACGGGGGGGGGGAGTTCGGGTTTGTTTTCTATGTTGAAACATACCCAAGAAAATACATACAAACAAAAGATAAACTATTTTTTGCCACTTTTAGTTGGACTCTTCTTTTTAGTCGGGCTTTTCTTCACGACTTCGGTGTTGTGTAATCGCAAATGTTTCCCAAGACTACTGCGCCAGGCGAATGTTTTCATGCAGATGTCACACTTCAGTGGCTTTTCACCTGTGTGGACACGCTTGTGCTGCTGTAATGTCGTACCTTGCGCAAAGCTTTTCTCGCATGTATTGCACTTAAAAGGCTTGATCCCAGTGTGCGTCCGCTGATGAGATACCAAATTGTTACGCAGCGCAAATTTTAGTCCACAGAACTCGCACTCGTGCGGCCGGTCACCCGTGTGGGTTCGTTGGTGTTGGTGGTAATTGCTGCTACGGGCAAATTCACGGTTGCATATAGTACACTTAAATGGCTTCTCACCAGTGTGGAAGCTGTGGTGGCCTATAAGGCCGTTCTTTTGGGCAAACGTCCGTCCGCAAATCTCACAGCGAAAAGGTTTTGCTCCAGTGTGAGTCCGAGAGTGGGCAACCAAGTTGCTTATTTGGACAAAATTTTTCCCGCAGACTTTGCAGTGGAACGGTCTCTCCCCAGTGTGGATTCTTCGGTGAACATTCCGAGTCTTGAGGTGCGTGAAGGCATTTCCACAGATGTCACAAACAAAAGGTTTCTCCCCTGTATGTATACGGAAGTGCGCTTTCAATGAGTTCGCCCGATCAAATTGCTTGTGGCAAACGGTGCATCCAAATTCCTTTTTAACCAGGTAGCTGCTATGCGACTTTAAATGCTCTTCTACGTCTTCGCCCTCCTCAAAATACTCGCTACATATTTCACACTGAAATGGTTTTAGTTTGATGTGAATCTTCTGATGGGTTTCCAAAGTTTCTTCAGAAAATAAAACCTTACCACATGTTAGGCAAGGATACTCTCTGCCATATGGGTATGCAGTATCTTGGCTTGCATTGATGTCAGGGAAGTCATCTGGTTCCTTCTTAATAGAAATGTTCAAAAATGTTCCCTTTTCTGTTGGTAATTCACCATCAGGATCTGGTTTGATTTCTTTAAAAACCATTTCTTTAGAAATGCTGAAAATAGACAATTTGAAACACAAATTTAAATGTATATTAAAAAAATTTAGATGCATATATATTAAAAAAATTTAGATGTATATATTAAAAAAAATACAATTGGATTTAACATTTTAAAGCGCGTTTTTTAATGTTAATTTTTTAAATGAGGTTTGATTTATATATTTATAAGATAACGTGTGTGTTATTTATTTTGTGTCATGCTTACATCTGAGTGACTGTCGTTTGATTGCTATGGACTTCCATTTCTTGTAATAATTAAACCAAAAATTCTTCATAAGTTTTTGTTTTGATTATAGCTGATGGCACTCAATTCATTTATTTTTTATAAATAATTTTACCAAGAATTCTTCATAAGTTTTAGTTTCGATTATAGCTGAAGGATCTCGAGTATATATATATATATATCATAAGTTTTGGTTTCGATTCAAGCTGATGCACCCAAGTCATATGGATATATGCGTCATTCCAGCACGGCATCGTTAACGCGTCATCCCAGCACGGCATCCTTCACGCGTCATCCCAGGACGGCATCCTTCACGCGTCATCCCAGCACGGCATCCTTCACGCGTCATCCAAGCACGGCATCCTTCACGCGTCATCCAAGCACGGCATCATAAACGCGTCATCCAAGCACGGCATCATAAACGCATTATCTAAACATTTAAGACACTATAAATACTGCTGAGGTTGCTTTTGTTATGAAGAATACATTTTAACAACTTAATATCTATAAATATCACAAACCAGCCTAGTTTAGAGTTGACTTTTTGGCAACATTCACCCAATAGATGGGTTGACAACGGTTTCTCCTAAAGTGTATGTTTTAGTCTAGAGTGCTATAAAACAATAAACATAATGAAATTTCAACTTGTGATATCACATTATTTATTTTGCGGGAGGGGGAGAATTATTGTAATAAAATTTGGATGTAAATAAAATTTAACCTTTTTTTTTTATTTTCCTGTCAAATTATTAGAAGTAATCCGAAAAAAAATTAAAAAAGTACTTTTGATGACAGATGATTTATTTATGACAAAAATGTTTCAAATTTGGTGTGCATGATAGTGTTTCAATGCATATAAAGCAAAACCATCTTAAAGTAAAGATATCAATCATTAATATGGTGAGCTTAACAATAAGATCTTAAGTTGTCTTTTATAAAATTGCAAGTTGAAAACTTTAGTGAATTAAATACTAAGAAAGTGTTTCATTTATATAATTATAAAATTCTTTGGACATCCGAGCGTCCTTCTTTGCTTGCTTGAATCTTAAACTCGATAATCGAGCAATTCTATTTTTTAAAAAAAGGGCTGACAAGTGAAATATATATATATATATATATATATATATATATATATATATATAATGAGCATGAGAGGCTAAGGAAGGAGGGTGGAGAGTTGTACATTTTGGTTTTGATTCTAGCTAATGGCACCTAAGTCATATATATTCTTAGTTTGGATCTCACGACTATATATTAGGTCACATATAATAATTGATAGCGAATTGTCTCTATATATTAATAAAACGAAGTATGTGTTATTTTCTGTGTCATGTTTACATCAGGGTCATTTAATTGTTATATACTTCAATTTCTTGTTATAAATAATTTTACCAAGAATTCTTCATAACTTTTAGTTTCAGTTTTGATTATAACTGATGGCACTCCAATAATCTATTTTTTTTTATAAATAATTTTATCAAGAATTCTTCATAACTTTTGGTTATGGCTGAAGGAACTCAAGTATATATATATATATATATATATATATATATATATATATATATATATATATATATATATACATATATATATACATATATATATACATACACACACACACACACTTTTTCAATAAGTTTTTATTTTGGTTTCGATTCAAGTCATATGAATATATCTTTTTTATTTTTGAAATTGCAACTTTATAATGTATATATATAAAAAAAAAAATTTTTAATTAAAAAAAAAAAAAAAATCGATAAAAGATTAACTCTATAATAATATATAGAAAATCTGCAAGAATTAAAATATCATATTTAAATGTACCTTATGACTGGGCTTTGCCAGGCGTTCATGTTAGCTTAGATAAATACTTTTGCAGTTTTAACGAAAAGCTATAATGATATAAGAGCATCTATTTACACTGAACATCTACAGAATGCCAACATCAGTATATTACATATGAGAGTCCCCAGTGAAATTTTCCACAGGCCCCCTAGTAATAATACATAATTTGCATGAATTAAAATATATTTAAGTGTATCTTATGACCAAGCAACACTGAGCAGTCCGCTAGTCTATTATAAAAGTGTTTCTATCTATTTTTACATGGTCAAAACCAGAGTTTTTTTTTTTTTTGATTTACTATTAAGAGAAAAACACATCAGTATCAAATGTGCTGTGAATAATGAAGATTCACTGTTGAAATGAATTTTATATATAGCAAATGTCATGATCCTGAACCCATATTGAGCTTTATTCCTGCCATAAAATGGATCATCTTTGTTTGACGTGCAATTTTAAGAGTAAAGAATGATGTAAAGTTGTGTAAGGATTCAAATGCTGCTCTACTGATTATGGATACTCATGGCCTTTAACATTGAGGATAAGGAGTCCAGAAATGTCCAGAAAATTAGATGGCAATTTTTTTCAAAATTTCCAATACACTTCAAAATAGCTGTAATTCAGCAACTTGTTCAGCTACCAAAGTAAGTTTGGTATTATGGTTTGTTTTGCAAATATTTATGTTTCAACAACAAAAATTTAGCGGCAAGAAACTTAAGCCCACATCGAGATGGTTTTACTAACTGCATGTGAACATTTAAAACAAGATGCAATATCAAGTTGATTTGCATATGTTGAATTAAGGCCAATAAAAAGAACATAATTCGCATATTTATTTTCTGAATCTGATGTTCAGAAGAGTGAAACAAAGAGAAGGATGAGAAAATGTCCAGCGAATTTTGAGCCACTGTTTTGACTGAGGCAACGAGTAGATTTCATTTGATGCAGTGAAATTGGTTGGTTGTTTTTGTTTTACGGCATATCAACCTTTTTCAGGTTATTTAATGCCGAATCTAGTTATTTTGAGGAACGATTTTTAATGGAGTACATTTTTTTTTTTAAGTCAGATTCTATTTAATCCATAGTTGGGACCCTAACAGGTACTACCACTCCAGGTCAAAGTGGACCTGGGAGCAATGGCAATTAAAGAGTGGCTCCACACTCCCCAAGGCCCGCAAGGTGGGGCCTCACCATCGGATATAGTTTTACGTCGTATCCAGGACCGTTGTATAAAGAGTTCTTTTTAAATTTTTTTTATAAAGGCCAATTTTTTTAAGATTGGAGAGTATGGTGTGGAGATTGTTTTTATCAAATAACTCATTGAAATTCATCCATAAATATTCCCATTGAAGTATGAAAATGCTTACGTAATAGACTTTCAAATCCTTTTTTAGAAGACAGTTGCATTATTTTTACATTCGCACTTCCATATTATTTTTCTACACATCTGTTTAAAGGGGTAATGGAATTTTGTCCAATGTTTAGGCTAGTTTGATCCCATAATTATTGCTTCGATTATGATTAATTTTCTTTCCCACAAGATGATATTACATTTGTAAAGATTATTTGGTAAATTTTTATGATATACCCCAGTGTATTATAAACACCCCAACCTCCCCATGTTAAGAACAGCTTTCGGAATAAACGCTCCTAACCTCGAAAGCTGTTCTTAACATGGGGAGGTTGGGTGGGGTGGGGTTGTTTATTCCAAAAGCTGTTCTTAACATGGGGTGGTTGTGGAGGGGTGTTTATACTATGCTGGGGCAGGTCATAAAAAAATATTGATCATTTATTTGTTTGGAGCTTGCATTTTTAGATGTACACTGTTGAAATGGCTTCTGGACAAATAGTAAATTTCCTTTTTAAAAAATTTCTAATATACTTCAAAGTAGCTGTAATTCAGCGGCTTGTTCAGCTACCAAAATAAGTTTGGTATCATGGTTTGTTTTGCAAATATCTATGTTCCAACAACAAAAATTTAGCAGCAAGAAACTTAAACCCATATCAAAATTGTTTTGCTAACTGCATCGTGAACATTTAAAACAAGATGCACTATGTTGTTGGAAAGTAATAAATGCCTTTTGTTAAAACAAATAAAATGCAGAGTCGAATTTCTTCCTTTTGTTTTTTTCTTTGTAACTATCTCAGACAACGTGTTGAATCCAAGTGTTAAAATGTACCAATATCGTTGAAGATTGATGATGTTACAGAAGTGTAATGAACAAGTTGTTACATTATTTTAATTGGTTTTTAGTAAAGAATTAGTCAAGCAGTGTTCATATATATATATATATATATATATATATATATATATAACAATAAATGAATAAATCTATATATTAGTATATAGTTTTATATCGCCATTTTTCTTTATTGTTTTCTATATAAGCTTCAAATCAATTTGTTGAGCTTTGCATTATCCCAATAAGTCTTCTCTTAAATAATTAATCTTATATTCTTCCTTTAACTCCCCTATATATATATATATGAGAGAAATTAAATCATGCAAATTAACATTAACATAATTTCTTGTTGAAAAATAAGGAATCCAAGATACAATGAATTATTTCTTCATTCCATGGAGCTTAAAAAAATTTGACCTTTTTCTTCAGAGGAAAATTAGCAAAAATATTTGATAAATTCTTACGGCGTGCCCCAGCGTATTAAAAACATCCTAACCTCCCCATGTTAAGAACGGCTTTCGGAATAAACACACACCCCCAACCTCGAAAGCCGTTCTTAACATGGGGAGATGGGGGGGATTCCAAAAGTTGTTCTTAACATAGGGAGGTTGGGGTGTTTATAATACGCTGGGGCACGTCGTAAAAATTTACCAAAAATATTTTGCATCTTCATTCATGGACATCTTTAAATGGCTTTTTTGAACATTAATCTCAAATTTTGCAGTTTTCAATTTTTTGCAATTTTATAACAAGTCTACGATGATTTAATCCTCGATGCGGTAAAGGATAAACCAAACGAATCTCAAACAATAATCCAGGTTTTATGATGGATTTATATTTTTGCAATTTAACTTTGTTCTGTATTTGTTTTCAGATAATCATGATTATTGATTAATATCCATAATTGCTAACCCCCTCTTTCATGGCACGTGTGCATGCTATTTTTTTCCCTCAAGATTGGTGCACACATATTAAAATTGAACATCCGCGAGTTCAGAATGGATAAACCAAACCAAAATTTTACATTCACTATAGATAAAAATAATTTGCAAAACAAACAATAGTACCTAAAGTAATTTTGGTAGCTCATTAACCCACAGAATTATGACCGTTCTTTGTTCATTATTAATTTGCTGTCTTGTTTAATATTGGTCTAAAAATCAAATTTCACAGTATATAACTAAAACTGTAGGCTTTAAATAAATTAATAAGGTTACTTTATAGTAAAAGAAAAAAAATCAGAATGGAAGCAATAAATATTAGATAAAAATCAGTATAAATATTGGACAAAAGCTCATTACACCCCCCACACACACACGCACACGGAAAACGTGCAAAACTCAAACTGAAGCACAACTTTGTTCATATAAATTTCATTTCAACAGTTAAGACATTAAATTTTCTTACTCTGATTCTTAGCACATTAAAGATCAGGCGATATAATTTTTTTCTTTTAATAGTAAGTCAATACTCAAATTTGGACTATGTAAAAAAAAAAAAAAGGCAGGTCAAAAGTGTACGTTACTGAAATTGTTGTAAAATATTAGCCATTGGAGATGTACACTTGAAATTTTATTACTTAACGTATTTTGGGATGAAGAATTAAAAAGAAAAAAAAATGGCTTTGTATTATTAAAAGATTTTGGTACTTGTACAACTTGTACTTGTATTATTAAAAGATTTTGGTACTTGTACAGTTTAGTCAAAACATTAAAAATTGAAAATATCGAAGAAAAAAAAAAAAAAAAGGTTATATTGTACGTATCTATTTTGGACTGAAGATCAACGAAAAAAAAAATTCATTTAATTTGATTGAGTAGCTTTTTTTTTTACAGCGGAAAAACATGTTCTTAGCGCATTGAAGTCAGACATTGTGAAATTAGCTGAACATGCCACGGGGAGATAACTCCATGTAAAACGGCAAAAGCGCCGATACTCCCTTCCCATCTTTAATTCTAGCTTTTCTTTCTAAAAATCGAACCTTTTGCTCGGTATCATAACAAATTGTTTTTTCACTGAAAAAAAAAAAAAAATTAAAAACAAAAAAAAAAAACTACTTGATGAAATTAAGTGAAATTTTTTTTCGGAGAACTTCGTTCCATTACGAATACATACAATATAACCATTTTTTTTTTTTTCCCCCGATATTTTCATTTTTTAATGTCTTGATTAAACTGTACAAGTACTAAGATTTTATACATTTTAGCTTGGGTGAATTTATTCCTTTTAATTCGCCAAAATCAACCAACAAGAAAATTTAGAAATGTTATAAAAGGAATCAATTTATTTATTATTTTATATATATATATATATATATATATATATATATATATATATATATATATATTATTTTACATGGAAATACTTATAAAACTTTAAACTTCAAAAATGTTAACAGAGTAAAAATATATTTATTTTAACTGATGGAACAGAAAGGCACACACGAAGAAAAAAGTGGTAAAGGAGGAGAAACAACTGTTCCAAACGCAATATAACAATGGAAAGGAGAAAATGGCAAAAATAAATTTTATAAAATGTTAAATAATTAAACTTCTTGTGATTTCTGGAAACTGGGGACACTGATGACCTTTGCTAAGGCCACACAGGACAGCCGATGGTGGTCATTACAAAATCTAAGTCAAAATTTTAAGGAAAAATTAAATGTAAATAAAAACACTTAAAACACACGCGCACGCGCGTGCACACACACACACACACACACGATACAAGTAGATAAAAATTAACTTTTGTTGCCTTTGGTAACATTTATGAACTTTTTTCATTTCTTTTTATTTTCTGTTGGAAATTCTTGACCATCGCCAGGAACGTGCACAAGATCGAAATAGACGCAACCATTCGGGGACAAGATCAAAGTGTAGTATCTGTTCTTCAGATGCTGCACTTCAATTTCTTGTTCTGTCAGTGGAGGAGAAATCCTTCACGACTGAGACAATTTTTATTTTTGTTCCTTTTCTCCACGTTAAAAAACGACCCTGGTGTCTAACTCTGTCCCGTGGGGAGGCATTGTAAATAGGAACCATAAATGTATCCTTTATTAGATATTTTTCCCCATTTGCACACTGAAGCTGTTATATCCTCCCTCCTTCATTAGCCCGAACGTTACCTCTCAATTCAGTGTGACAAAATAAAATATAAATAAATCTAAAAATATACTAGTTTGGGCGGAAAAAAAGTGTTTTGAAAAAAAAAAAAAAAAAATGGCGGAAAAATAAAGAACACCATGCGCGATGGGTCGTTATTAGAATTTTATCAGATTAGGTACTTTATGCGCTTATTGTACCGTACTAAAATAATAACGTTATTTAGAAAGCCATTCTTAACATGGGGAAGAGAGGGTGTTTTGTAACTATTCTATACTTTTACCTAAATAAATAAAAGATATTGCAAAACTTGAAAATACTATTTTTAAAAAAAGCTCAGTACAATAAGTGTACTGACTGAGCACCTCAACTTTTTTTAGCGACTAAATTCTAACCTTTTTTTGTGTAAAATAAAAATTAAACAAAAAAAAATCACACGTTATGAATATGTAAGAAAAGTGTGAAAATATAAAAAGAAAAAGAGCTATTATAATAACCTACTTTATTTTTTCTTATAATAAAATCAAACAAATTATAAGTTGATAAAAATTTTAAACAATACGAATACAAGAATGACTTTAAAAAAAAAAAAAGAAAAATGAAGTGGAAATTTAAGTCATACCTGTCGCCATTTTTTTTTTTTTTTTTTCATTATGAAACTTACTGAACCAAAATAATAATAATAAAATAAAAAGATAAAATACTTGGATAGATATTAAAAAAAAAAAGGTAAGATAATAATAATAAACATTAGGTTATAAACTTAAGAAAATTTTTAAAATATGGCATAAAATTGCTATCTTTAATCAAAAACAGTTACTAAAAAAATCAAGTAATCCTAACGAACAGAAGTTATTGTTATAAATAATTAAAAATAAAAAAATGTTAATCTTTTTTTTTTTTTTTTTCAGAAATGTTTAGTTCTACTTACTTCAAATACCAAACGTTAATCCTCACTGTTAAAATTGTAAGACTGAACTTTAAAAAAAAAATGCTTTTTTAATAAGAGCAACTTCGATCACAAAGTTGAACTAAAGTCGTTGTCGTTGAAATGTGGAAAGCCGGTGTAAACGGTTCGCACCTTCCTTCTTAATAAAAGGACATGCGTACGGTAAATGTAGGTTACAAAAGCTTTAAAAGTTTTGAATTTCAATGGTGGAAAATAGCATTTTTTTAAGCTTAAAAAGAAATTAAAGGATAAAAAATAAATTAATTAAAAAAAAAAGAAGTTTTTTTGTTTGTTTTTTTTGTCAGTTGTTGTTGCTGTTTGAACCAATCAGATTCGTTGAATTTTCATATTTTTTTCCGTTGTTGATTGCTGGGTTTTGTTCTTTTGTTACGCTTGTTTTCTGAATGGTGTTTTCTCCTTCATGAAAACAATACCTAATATCTGCTTCTCCTTTGCAAGCTGTTTGTTTAGTTGTTATTAAAGAAATTGATGTATTTTGCAGAGAAGCCAACAAATGAAAAATCGGTAAAAAAAAAAAAAAAAGATCAAATATATAACAAATAAATATTACAAAAGGCAAGTTACTCTTCTACCTATTTGGATAAGTTTTAACGTATTTTAAAGCTTTTATTCGGTTCGAAAAAGCCACGGTGACGCTTATAAAGTAGATTTATATCAGTATATATATATATTTTTTTAAACTTTCGACACATTATTGACTTTCCGAAGGCGGCATGTTCAGAGCCGGCCATGTTATTGTCGGTTTTTAATTTATCAACTTGGCAATAGTTCTTTTTCGAACTGAATAAAAGCTTTAAAATACATTAAAACCACAAAACTTATCCAGGTCAGTAGAAGAGTAACTTATCTTGCTTTTGGTTGCATTTACTTGTTATACAGGGTGAACCGATAAAGTTGCCGCCCAAAAGAAAACAACACTGCTGCTTTATTTTAAAATTTTTATTGAAAAAATTAATTCAGGTAACTTGATTATGTAGTAGAGCTGACATCTATTCAATGTAGCCACCTTCAACCTCGATATGGGCCCGGAACTGGGAGCATGCCTTTTCCATAAACACCAGTGAGAGCTTGGTGAATACTTGGTGGGTGGTGGCAATCAGGCTGGCTTTGGTATTGTGGGAAGTCATGTTGGTGATGTTCTTGATGTATGACAAAACAAAGTAGTCCAACGGATTTAGGTTGGGGAAGTAGGGGGGGGCAGTGTAGAGGACTAGGATATATAAATCCTAATCCCGTTACAAAAGAAAATAATGAAACGAATCGAATGAAGGAAACAAAAACTCAGTTACTGGATAAGATAAACGTGTCGTTTATTTACTGCTGAAAGAATGAATGTTTTAGATATAACACGTGTTCATGTCCGTTCTGGTGTAACCATCGTTTGTTGCAGGATTGTTAGTATAGAAGGAAAAAGGAAATGTGTGTTCATCTCACGTTCGGGTCACTATCGTTTGTTCGCGCGTGGGAAGAGAAGTGAGTAATGTAGTGCAAAATGGGAATGATAGTCCAGCGTGTAGACAAAGAAAAGGATAGAGGGTTGCAATCAGTTAAACTGTGCATCATGTTAGGTCAGCTACGCAGAAGTGTTCTCTGGCACAAGTTGTAGATAGAGAGAGAGAGAGATAGAGAGAGAGAGAAAGAAAGTCAATCCAGGTTATGGAGATCGAAAGCGTATAAAGTGTATGTACTGTTTGTTAGCTTTTTGCCCCACATATAGTAGCAGGTGGTGTGAGGTACGCGGGCGCCGCAAGGACGGCGGCTGTCCACTGACCACTCAACTCGGAAGGCGAGTTGGAAAAGGGTTGGAAACAGCTTGTCTCTTGCTTTTATAGTTGTTTTCAGTGGTCTTTTGCGCATGTGTGGATTTCCTTTGAAAGGGAAGTGACGTTGTCCATGTGTGTGTACATGTGCGTACGTTAGCGTGTGTGTGTATACACGTGAATGTGAGTGCATGTACGCGAACGTGAATATATGTGTGTGTGTGGACGTGTGCACGTATGTTTGTGTGCGCATATGTATATGACAAGAAATATGGCTTGAAATGTGGACACGTGTTTTTGTGTGAGACTAGAAAAGGCTCGCGCAGCAGTGAGAAAAGGGTACAAAGTCTAAGCATTCCTTCTGAAGCTAAGCCTAGGTCTCTTTGGGCTTATGGGCCAGGGCCAGCGCCAAGTGCTGCTGCTGCTACACTCAGAGTCTGCCAGTGGCCACCTGATTGCACCATGGAATCGCCACACTCTTCAGCACATCCAGGTACGCTTTAATGTTGATTTTCAAACCGACTTTGAAGATGTGAGGTGACATGATATTGGCCTCGCTTGAAACCACACCAAAGATCATAACTTTGGCCAGAAACTTTGTTTTTATCACCCTGGGCACGTACTTGTTGTTTGTGGCAATCCAGTGATGCATTTTGAGAGTCCTGTTGTCATAACTTGAATCAGTATATTTCAATTTTTTACCTTTTATTTTGGTCTGTTGGCTTCTCTGCTAAATATCTAGAAATTGATATGTTAACAGTTAGAAAGTTTGTTGGTTGTTGAAATAGAGTCGATAGATCGATCTTTGTTTAATATGTCATTTTAAAAAAAAATAATACGTATTCAATTGTCATGTCAAAAACAGTAATATATCCAAAAGTTACGAAAATTCATTGAGTAAAACTTATAGTTAAATATAATTTTATGGAAAATTGAGTAAAATTGCATTTTTCTTAGATGTTATATAGTATACGGTAAAGAGTTCACACACAGGGGACATAATTCAGGATGCATATTTTAGATTACACCATAATGGCTTCCAACATTTATAGTCTATAGTGATAGCTGAGCACTTGCCATGAAAATAATGATAAAGCAGAGACAGGCTTGCAACGTCTCTTCTGTGGGAAAAAAGGTTGCAGGGAAGAGAAAAAGGCATCCCTCACTAAGCTACGAAATCTATTTTGAATTCTGTCAAGGCAGGATAAGCTGCTTCTAGTAGATCCTGCTCAGATGTGGCAACAGTACTCCATCATTGGCCATACCTGGCTTTTATATTGGTAGAGAATTGCATCAGTACAGTCTACTGGACTGGTAGAAGGATCCCACTATTTTTCCTGTAACAATATTAAGCATATTTTTTTCATTTTTAGTGAGTTTACAAAGAATCTAGTTGATGAGAATCGTTATTCGGTAAAAGTGAAATTTCCCAATCTAATAAGCTTGTCAAGAAAATTATATAAAATAGCTCAAATTTTTTTTAGGACATTTCAAGCGTTAAATTTAATTTAGCAATGACGCATATTCACTCATTCAAGTGATTACTTTAATAACACTTTATGGGAAGTAGGCAGTGGCAACTGATTTCATATCCCTGCTGAAAAAGTTCCAATAGTTATTGTTTGTTTCATTAAAGTATAATAAATAGGAGGTGACAGTTATCTAGTGGTGAACAACACAAACTGACGACCTCTATATTCCAAGTCTGAATCCAGTTTATTTCACAAAAATCACTTTCACTTAGCAACCCTCCCGTAAATATCTAATGTCTTTCTAGAAAGAATACTGGCTAAAAAAATATCGGGGAAACTAATGCCAACAATAGAATCTTCAGATTCAGATGACAGCTATAATAAATAAAGATATCAGGAGGATTTATAAGAGAAGTCAACAAACGAAAGAAAAAGGGTCAAAACTGGAAATATGCAATAAATAAATGTTACTGTAGCCAATAAAAGTGGGTTTTATACCAACCTGGCCCACATTTTATGCGTTTGTAAGTAGTTTTAAATGCTCTTTATTTCATCTGAAATATTTAATTTTCATAAGGTCTAAACCAACAAAGATGGTCGCCGACACATGAAGAATGAAGCGGCCATCTTTGTTGGCTTAGACCTCGTGAAAATTAAAAATTTGCAATGAAATAAAAAGGATTTACAACTACTTTAAAACACACGCGCGTGCGCGCATACACACACACACACACACACACACACACACACACACACACACACACATAAACCAGACAGGCATAAAAGTCACTTTTATTTGTTATGGTAGCATTTATTTATTGTATATTTGTTTTTTTCCTCCTTAGTCATTTATTAACTTCTCTGCTAAATCCTAAATATCGGTTTCTTTACTTTTATAAAATTAGTGCACATAATTTTTTTCATTATTCAAATAAATAATATATATTTTGCAAACTGTTTTTTTTTTTTTTTAATATATATATTTACTTTTGCCAAATTTTTTAATTAAAATATTGCTTTTAAATTGTGGAGAAAATTCATAAAGGATATAGACCCTAAAGGACACAAAATTCACAATGCTGACACTTACCTTGAATTGACTTCTCCGTTCTGTCGGTTCTTGCATAAGCAATGCACTTTTGTATGCAAATGGGCTGGTAGAGACCTCTCCAAGTAATCCATCCTCCTTGAATAAGGCAAATCAGGAACTTAAAATAGCAAATGCACTTTGTTTTAAAGTTGAAAGTTCAATATAATTCATGTCAGAAATTATTCTGAATCAGTAATTTCTTATACAAGTTCTCGACTAAGAATTTAGTCACATAAAACATGAGTTCCCAATAATGCTCCTTGCCGGATAAAGTGGGAAGGTTCCCTTGATAGAGACAAATATTTCGCATTTTTCACATTGACATAAAAACTGAAAACTTAGGAATTGATCCAAATTCACCACAATGGAGATTCAACCACAGAAAGCAGGAATCTCCGGTATGTTTTCTGCCAGAATAAAGTGGGAAGAGATCCCTTGAAATGGAGATGATTAAATTATGTCCATTCAGTTCAACAACAAATTAAAAATGATTTCTTGCGCCTTTAAATTTGGCACCTATTGTGATAATCATGTTTAAATAAAAAAAAAAGGGGAAAAAGAACGTGTTCAATACAACTCCCAGAATGCAATAGTAGAAGTCATTTGCAAATTTCAGCATAACTTATCTTGCCATTCACAACATTCTTTTGTTGTATATTTGTTTCTTTACCACTTTTTCAATTTGATGTCTATTGTAAGACATCCCAAATTCCTATTTGCTAGCTAGAGGACATTTTTTTTTTCCAATGTGTGTGTGGTGATAAGGTGCCTTCTAGGGAAAGCAATAGTAATTCATGTGAAACACGATCCCCTCCAGAAACAAGGTGTCAAATGATTGACTTGAGTAAACAATGTCGTGTAGGCAGATATCAGGGTGATGACACGAGAAGGGTGATATTGGACTGATGCCTTTAAATAGGTAGGTCACAGTATGTAACTGCAGAACATTTCAACCGGATAACATATTCCTGCACTAGGTGACACAAATCAACACCACTCGCAAAATATAAACGACTTGTAGGCAACAGAATCGCAAAATTCTGGTATCAGCAGAAGCTCACACACACACACACACACACACACACACACACACACACACACACACACACACACACACACACACACACACACACACACACACAGAGTCCAAAAGCAACTTCCAGTTAATAATAACCATATGGCGAGTTGTTGCCTTTAATTAGTTGCATAGTTTTTATAATAGTTACTAATGCTTATGTAGCACCATTAACTTACTTTCGCCAGACTCATCTAAAAAAGGGAATCAAAAGCTCACTTCTTTTTGCAAACATGCTGTTCTGATCGATGCCTTGGGCATCTCGCCACTGTTGGCACCAAATGCCTTCTCCAAGAACAACGAGTCGTAATCGTACAAGCTGAGGAAATTAACAATTAATTCAAGTTTGCCATTCAAACATTAACAAACTCTACATTTTATTCATAAGTAAAAATGTATGGATGTCATATTTGCGCTGTTTTCACTATCTCCACAATAAAATAATTCTAATCAAAATGTAGTGAGCGTTGCTTCTATATTTCATTTACCCTCATTTATCTTCTCATCTTGTTCCACGACTAATAATGACACTCATGTGATTCCGAACACATAAATTGGTGCACATTAAGAAAAATAAATGGTTGACATCACAATTTTTTCACCCAAACTCATAAAAAAAGTAACCAACTAAAAAAAAAAATACATTCAGCCTAGACACAGGCAAAACGGCTAGCAAAAAAGATGACAAAAATGGCAGCATGATCCTTGAACAAAGGCATCAGCTGATGAAGAAGATAATATTTCCCCTTGACTTGACCAACCACAACTATCGAACATCTCAACAAACCCAGCCCAGAACTAACACCAAGCTCCCGACTTTATACTGGATGCAAAAAGTGAAGTTCAGCAAGGCCTGCTTACTCTCTTCACCAACAAACGCGACAACCCAAACCCTCACGCACATACATCAAGCACCATAAAATTCCCGGATATTCACTAATAACAACTATGGAAGAAGTTTGACCTGTTCAAGAAGAGTTAAGCTGTAAAACGCACACTAAAAACTCAACAACTGGAGGTTTGATGATTCAATCAATGCACAGGGAACCCAATCAACTCTAACGAATCGCTTCAATACCAGTACGATTCACTTGCACTTGGCTCTGTAGACTCACTTGCAAACCTCACACAAGTGACTTCAACCATGTGTACCACCAATTCACTACACAACACAGATGACACAATCAACAAATGCAGACCCACTTGTACTCATCTCTTGGGCTCTGCAGATGCACTTGCAGACCAAGAACACAAACAATTTTGCAGACCTATTTGCACTCACTCATCACTTTCAACCAACTATGCAGAGGCATGGACACCATGGAATTTCCTCATCGACATAGCAAACTTTGACACTTTCTAATTCAGTGTCTTCTTTGTGTAAAACCCATGCTATGTCATACTTAATTGGTCATCCTTATTCACTCTTATTTTTTAGCTTCTGGCTATCTAGAGGGGGTAGGTACTGTGGGAAACATATCTGCGAAATTCTGGTATCAGCAGAAGCTCGCACACACAGACACAACCCACTAGCAACTTCTAGTTAATAATAACCAAATGACAAGTTGTCACCATTGGTTAGTTGTATGGTTCTTATAACCGCCGCTAATGTTTATGTGGTGCCACTAAATTCCTTTCACCAGACTCATTCAAAAAAGGAAACCACAAGCTCACTCCTTTTTGCAAACATGAGTTTTTAAGCTCAGGTTGTTCTGATTGATGCTATGGGCATCTCACCATTGTTGTTGCTAAATGTCTTCTTCAAGATCAATGGATCATAATTGTACAAGCTGAAGAAATTAACAATTAAATTTTTTTTTTTTTTTTTACAAATCAGGTTTGCAATTCAAACCTTTACAAACTGTACACTTCATTTATAAGTAAAAATGTATTGTTGTCATATTTGCATGGCCCTGTTGGTGGGGCATTAGAATACACCAACTGCCCCTCTGCAGAGGGTAAAAGTCCCTCAATGGGGGTCTTGGATATGACCTTAAACTATATCCAGTGATGAGGCCCCAGCTTGTGAGCTTTGGGGAGTGTGGAGCGACCCTTTAATTACCATTGCTCCCAGGTCCACTCTGACCCAGAGTGGTAGTACCTGTTAGGGCCCCAACTATGGGTTAAATAGAAACTGATGTGAAAACAACAAATATATTCTATTAAAAAAATTTCTCTTCAAAATCTTTGGATTCGGCATTAAATAACCCGAAAAGGGTTGATATGCCGTAAAACAAAATCAACCAACCAACCAATCATATTTGCACTGTTTTCACTATCTACACCATAAAATAATAATGATGTTAATCAAAATGAGTGATCATTACTTCTATATCTTATTTGCTAATTTTTTTACTTTTTTCCACCTCAGCATTCTCAGTTAAATTGACGACTTTTTGAGGTTTTGAGGTCTGTTGATATCACATTTAAATTTCTAGCAAACAAGTACTTTTCTGAATATTAGGAGCTTTATAATCCAATGTAATCCATTATGTTTTTTACTGGTGGCCATGTATTTTTCCTCCC
This sequence comes from Euprymna scolopes, assembly GCF_053919585.1. Lineage (NCBI taxonomy): Eukaryota > Metazoa > Mollusca > Cephalopoda > Sepiida > Sepiolidae > Euprymna > Euprymna scolopes. The sequence goes on from NC_136502.1 coordinate 101,604,518, forward strand.
CCAACTGAAAAATACTGCATGTGTGTTACAAAACACCACCCCCTTCCCATGTTACGAATGGTGAACACCACTGACATTCATTAAGTAATAATTAGAAAAAAAGGTATTAAAATTCCAGAAAGCTATTTGTCTGCCTCGGATTTAAATGTGATATTCGTTTTAAGCATACCCGAAAACTTAGGAGTTGTCATTTTAAAGGTGAGTGTTAATGTGGAAAGAGAGTAAAAATTTACCTCTTGTAGCAACCCGTTACGTCCAACCAGAATAAATGACAGGTAGGAACATTGCCACAGTGATCACCGTTTTGAAACGGCTATGCATTATTAAGAATGCATAGGAACATGACTTTGTGATGCGACCACACGCATACATAAAAGCAAAGAAACTATGTCTACGCTCACTCGCGCTTGAATACGGTGATCAGTCCCAAAGCAGCAGGTGAGCACTATAAAAGCATTTACCTGCCAAAATCAAAACAGTTTCTCTCCAAGTTCTTAAGTGCAACACATGTTTGAGGAAGCTCCGTCATTGGGAGACGTTAAAACTCCCATCATGTTTTTACGCGGGCCACTGATAAACTACAATACCTATCGTAGAAATTCACCACATCTAACGAGAACTCAAACTTCCTTTTAAAGATTTGTATCCCAAACCACTGTTCTTACAATATGGATACACACACACATATTCACTTATATGGATTATGGACTGTTTCCACTAGGAAATAAGCCATATTGACTCCAAGCCCTCCTACAGTACACTTATCATGGAAATCAGTAGTTTCAAGCCTTGTGCCATACACACAAAATCCGCATACCAATAATCATTCATTTAAAATATTCAAACACAAGTGTTGGAACACTTTATTTTAATATATTTTTCATGCAAATAAATGTTATTTATTTTAGACTAGCCTGGGTACCCGGTGTTGCCCAAGTGTTTGGAGGTGTGTGTTGAGCAAAAAAAAAAAAAAAAAAAGTGGTAGTAGGTAGCCAGGCAGGCTCGAACCCGTACCGTAAAGAAGGAAAAAAACGTGAACAAAAAAAGTGTCATCTTTGCCGTTGCGTCCATTGCCAAACCGGAAGTGGTGAAGGTTTAGATTAAGGCTAGTCAATCGAAAAGAGGGGATGACTTTCGAAAATAACGGCGAAAAAAGCGACCCCTCCTTGTAGAAAAGTATCCAGTTGAGAGTGAAGGAATTAATGTTTTTAGCCAATTTTTCGATATTTGTCGTCCGAAGGGTCGAGCTTCAAAACGATATCGATCTCGTGAAAATCCATCGCCTTTGTGGAAAGTTTTAGGCAGACATACATACATACATACATACATACATACATACATTTAAACAGACAGGTGAGATTTATATAATAGATAAACTCAGCAATTCTGTGTTCTTTATCGAGTGCCCTCTTTTCCTGAATTTATTTTTATTTCTTTATTTAAGGATGTAAATTGGTGGCTCTTCCTATAAATTGGCGACCCCGTTTAATTTATTATTAAGGGTCCCGAAAATGCATCCCATGCTTTCATTTATCCTCGCATCTTGTTTCATTTACAGACTTATCGACGTCACTATCGGCAGTAATTTTGAATTAAATAATTCCCTTTAATTTAAATATTTACAAAATAGAAAGTAAAAGAATCAAAGAAAGTAAAACAAATTAATTTTTTTTTTTTTTTTTTTTTTTTTTAATCCCCAAAGATCAGAGAGCAAATAAACAATCGTACAAATTTGCACGGTGAATTAATTTGCTCCGTCACGGTTGCAAAAAACAAGCCAAACTAACCGACAAAATATGGCTGTCTTTTTTTTTCGGGGGGGGGGGGGGGTCATGGTGCTAATAACTTGAATGCGATCGCTTATTAATAACACGGATGAAATTTTAAATAATTAACGCGGAACGTATTGTCGGTAGACACCGGTCATCCTGAAATGCGACATCGGTTATCTTCTTCTGGCGATTATTTTCATTTTAGCTTACGCTGTAAGTTATTGTAAATCATTAATTCGTTATTTTCGATGAAGATGAGAGGATTATTTTCATTTTGTTTAACGTTTTTTTTTTTCTTTCTTTTGTTTGTTTTCAGTTTGAAAGTATGGAGTTACAATATGATTGGTTGCTGGGCGTACAATAACCGACTCCCAACGTTTTTTTTTTCTTTTTTTTTCCTAACGCTTTACTTTCTACGTTGTAGACAATGAAATTATTTAACTTAGAAATCAGTTAAAAACCAGTAATTTTTTTTCAAGTAAATTTATTTGACAGTCGTATGTTGTTAAAAAGGAAGAGATTAAAAAAAAAAAAAAAAAAAAAAAACTTTTAATTCGTAATTTTCGTAATAAAATGAACTTTATAGCCGGTGTACTATTTTGCAAAAATTCCGGTCATCGATAGATTTAAAATGATTGTCAATCCGGCATATTAACTGATTATTCTAAGGGAGATAACTCTATTTTATTAAGAAATTCGTTTATTTTTTCGGTACTTGTACAGTTTAATCAAGACATTAAAAAAATGAAAATATCGAAAAAGTTTAAATTGTACGTATCCCTTATGGAATGAAGTTCTCCGAAAAAAAAAATCGTTTAATTTCATCAAGTAGTTTTTGTTTTACAGTGAAAAAACAATTTGTTATGATACCGAGCAAAAGGTTCGATTTTTAGGAAGAAAAGCTAGTATTAAAGATAGGGAGGGGGTGTCGGCGCTTTAAAATGAGTTATCTCCCTGAGGCGTTTCTAAAATCCAAATAAAAATTTTTAAAAATCAAAGATATCTGCCTTCAACGTGCTGTCATAAAAACGTGTTTTTCCGCTGTAAAAAAAAACAAAAAAAAAAACAAAAAAAGCTCCATCAAATTAAGTGAATTTTTTTTTTTTTTTTTTTTTTCGGAGATCTTCAGTTCAAAACAGATACGCACAATATAACCTTTTTTTTTTTTTCTTCGATATTTTCATTTTTTAATGTCTTGATTAAACTGTACAAATACCATTTTTTTTTTTTTTTCATACGAGAATTTATGAATGTTTGATGTTTGGTCGAGATCTCATGGGACTGATGTCATTTCTTTAAATATTTTTTGGTTGTTTCACTAGGTGTGTCAGAAATTTCGTGAAAAATAGTGAATAATTCCACCCCGTCTTTCCAAGCTTATAACTCCTCGAAAAATGTAATTCAAGTCCTAATTATTTTTTTCAATTAAAGGAGCAAGTACCAAGGTTTCATTAAAAAAAAAAAACAAAAACAAACAACGTGTTTTTTTTTTTTTTTTAAAAGGTTTTAAACTTCGGACTTTATAGGTAAATTTCTAAAAAAACACTACTTTTTTGTTTTAAATTTGAATATATTATTTATTGACCTTTTCTCTTCAATTTGTGATATATAACACTTTGGTGAGTAGATTGATTATTTACTTTTTAATAGACATTTCAAAATGGGAAGCGTGAATTATTCGACTCCCTGTCTTAACAAGCTTATAACTACTCGAAAAATGTAATTCAAGCCCTATTTTTTTTTTTTTTTTCAATTAAAGAAGCAAGGACCAAGGTTTCATTTAAAAAAACAAAAGAAAAAACAAACAACGTGGTTTGAAAAAAAAAAAAAAAAGGTTTTGAACTTCGAACTTTACAGGTAAATTTCTAAAAAACACTACTTTTTTTGTTTTAAATTTGAATATATTATTTATTGACCTTTTCTCTTCAATTTGTGATATATAAAACTTTGGTGGGTAAATTATTTACTTTTCAATAGACACTTGAAAATGGGGGGGGGCGTGAATTTAAAAAAAAAACGTTTGTCTATTATATTCGGTTTATTGGAAAGAGCATAAAATTTCACATTGACCCTGAAGATATCGTAAAAATAGAATTAATAGAAAAATTTTGATAGATTTTTAAAGTTTAAAAATTGAAAAATATTGAGTTCGTAAAATTCATTACTTTTTTTAAAAAAATAAAACAAGTATTTCTATTACTTTTAAAACAACTTTAATAGTTTATTTTGGAAGTATAATCCATAAAGAAAATAAACAACCCACTTTTAAAAGAGAAATTACGAGTTTTTTTATATTTTATTCGCAGTTTCGTGTTAGGGGTGTCAAAAATTCCTACAAAAATTCTGATACCTATTGTTTCACTATACACATAGATTCGAAAAAGTTGTCAAAAAACAAATATATAACGAATAAATGTTATCAAAAGCAAGATAAGTTATTTTTCTACCTAACTGAATAATTTTTTAGTGTTTTTATTTAATGTAACGTGTTTATTCGGCTCAAAAAACATACAGTGTTTACCAATGTATTTGAAAAAGGCAAATGGCGATGGTGGGGACTGTGTTGAATATGTAAGTTTGGAAAAATGGGTTAAAACTAAAAAAACTATACAAAATACTGTTAGAACTCGCTCAATATGTGTTACTGTAACATAGGCTGATAGATATTCAGTGAGTTTCTAACAGTATTTGGTATAGTTTTTTTAGTTTTAACTCATTTTCCCAAACATTTATTCAACAGAGTCCACTGCCATTTGCATTTTTCTAATTTTTTGAGTTATAAGCTAATATATTAATTCATATATTACGTTATAACCTAATATATTGATTTATATATTAAGTTATAACCTAATATATTGATTTATATGTTACGTTATAACCTAATATATTGATTTATAAATTAAGTTATAAGCTAATATATTGATTTATATATTAAGTTATAAGCTAATATATTAATTTATATATTAAGTTATAAGCTAATATATTAATTTATATATTAAGTTATAAGCTAATATATTGATTTATATATTAAGTTATAACCTAATATATTGATTTATATATTAAGTTATAAGCTAATATATTAATTTATATATTAAGTTATAAGCTAATATATTGATTTATATATTAAGTTATAAGCTAATATATTGATTTATATATTACGTTATAACCTAATATATTGATTTATATATTAAGTTATAACCTAATATATTGATTTATATATTAAGTTATAACCTAATATATTGATTTATATATTAAGTTATAACCTAATATATTGATTTATATATTAAGTTATAACCTAATATATTGATTTATATATTAAGTTATAACCTAATATATTGATTTATATATTAAGTTATAAGCTAATATATTGATTTATATATTAAGTTATAAGCTAATATATTGATTTATATATTAAGTTATAACCTAATATATTGATTTATATATTAAGTTATAACCTAATATATTGATTTATATATTAAGTTATAACCTAATATATTGATTTATATATTACGTTATAACCTAATATATTGATTTATATATTAAGTTATAACCTAATATATTGATTTATATATTAAGTTATAAACTAATATATTGATTTATATATTAAGTTATAACCTAATATATTGATTTATGTATTAAGTTATAACCTAATATATTGATTTATATATTAAGTTATAACCTAATATATTGATTTATATATTAAGTTATAACCTAATATATTGATTTATATATTAAGTTATAAGCTAATATATTGATTTATATATTAAGTTATAACCTAATATATTGATTTATATATTAAGTTATAAGCTAATATATTGATTTATATATTAAGTTATAACCTAATATATTGATTTATATATTAAGTTATAACCTAATATATTGATTTATATATTAAGTTATAACCTAATATATTGATTTATATATTAAGTTATAACCTAATATATTGATTTATATATTAAGTTATAACCTAATATATTGATTTATATATTAAGTTATAACCTAATATATTGATTTATATATTAAGTTATAAGCTAATATATTGATTTATATATTACGTTATAACCTAATATATTGATTTATATATTAAGTTATAACCTAATATATTGATTTATATATTAAGTTATAACCTAATATATTGATTTATATATTAAGTTATAAGCTAATATATTGATTTATATATTAAGTTATAACCTAATATATTGATTTATATATTAAGTTATAAGCTAATATATTGATTTATATATTAAGTTATAACCTAATATATTTATTTATATATTAAGTTATAGCCTAATATATTGATTTATATATTAAGTTATAACCTAATATATTGATTTATATATTAAGTTATAAGCTAATATATTGATTTATATATTACGTTATAACCTAATATATTGATTTATATATTAAGTTATAACCTAATATATTGATTTATATATTACGTTATAAGCTAATATATTGATTTATATATTAAGTTATAAGCTAATATATTGATTTATATATTAAGTTATAACCTAATATATTGATTTATATATTAAGTTATAACCTAATATATTGATTTATATATTAAGTTATAAGCTAATATATTAATTTATATATTACGTTATAACCTAATATATTGATTTATATATTAAGTTATAACCTAATATATTGATTTATATATTACATTATAACCTAATATATTTATATATTAAGTTATAAGCTAATATATTGATTCATATATTACGCTATAACCTAATATATTAATTTATATATTAAGTTATAAGCTAATATATTAATTTATATATTACGTTATAAGCTAATATATTGATTTATAAGCTAATATATTAATTTATATATTAAGTTATAAGCTAATATATAAACGTATATATTACGTTATAAGCTAATATATTGATTTATATATTAAGTTATAAGCTAATATATTGATTTATATATTACGTTATAAGCTAATATATTGATTTATAAGCTAATATATTAATTTATATATTAAGTTATAAGCTAATATATAAACGTATATATTACGTTATAAGCTAATATATTAAGTTCTCGAGAACATGTTAGTAATGTAAAATTTTAAAAAAATCAGTTTCCTTTTTTTTTTACTTATCAAGGCCAAAAGCTACTTGAGGGTAAAGGTTAATAAGATGAATGGATTGTTAGTTGAATCATGAAGAATATTATGAGAGGATTGAAAAAATTAATGGAATGAACGAAATTTGATTGTTTATGAGGATGTCTATGACAAGTGTTTTTGACAGATTTGAATACGACCATGTTGTAGTTTGTAGGGAAGCAATCCCATAGTAATGTGTTTCATGGATGGGAATTTCTAAGAAGGAAACTGTTCATTGAAATTTGATCTATGTAATAATTATGATTATTCCTTTGTTAACATGTTATTGCCAATCAGATTTTTTGTATTATCAGTCAGTTCTTTATTACTGAGATAGAAAATCAGGTTTCCTTTTATTTCTTTTTCTTCTTTTTTTTCTTTTGTTTTTGTTTTTTTTTAGCTTACTTTGGTGTTAAAAGGACATTTTGCTAAGGTCTGATTTAGTAAAAAAAAAATGTTTCAAATATAAATAGAGAAAATATTGAAAACTAGCGGGGGTACCCGGCGTTGCCCGAGTGTTTGTTTCCGGGATGGGGGGGGGGAGTTTTAAAAAATGTTATGGTAGGTAAGTAGGAAGGATCAAACCCAGAGTCATGAGTAAAAGTAGGAAAATAAAGTGTGAAAAAAAAAAAAAAAAACATCTGCAACGTTAACAGTTCGGCCACCAAGAAAAGTCCATTCCAGTTGTTTAGGAAAAAAAAAAAAAAAAAAAACGACTATGGTAGGTCGGCGCGAACGTGAAAATATAATGTGAATTGTCCAGCACGCTAACCACTACGCCACAGAGCACTGCAGCTTAGTTTAGTGGTTTTAAATAACTTCACATGAAAGAACTACGAAGCCAAACCGGTGTTCTCTTCTCAACTGTTCCTTGTGAACGATCCCCAAACGGTGTTAAGCGGTGGCAGGGGGAGGAGGAATTTATTAGAGAGAAAATATTTTACCACTTCCATTGATCTTAACCGATTTTGGCCGTGACTTCTCAGCAGAAAAAGTATAGAAATCTAAGATTATCGAGGAATTTGAGAAATAATAAGCCTATAACACACCTAAGATATTGTTCTGCCGTTTGTGCATATTATATTTGGATGAAATATCTTGATTTTTAATCCTATTAAGGTCAAAATCAGACGAGAAAAAATGAGTTCATTTTATTTATATAGAGATAAATAAGAATTATAGGAGGCATTGGAGAGAGGTGAGAAACAGTTAAGTGGAAAAAAATAATTCAAGTTTTATTCATAAAAAACAGACAAAGTATGCTACTCAAAAATTAAATGAATAATAAATCAAATCTTTTAAAAATATAAATATACAACCGTCTGGCAAAATTATTAAGCAACTAGCAAGGGGCACCTGATCTTGTGCAGTCATAGAATACTTTTAAATATATTTTAATTCATGCAGATTTTTGTATTCATTATTACAAAGACAATTCTCTATTGAATATTATATTGTACCTAATACTGATTAGTACTGATTTGAAAAGATTTTTAAAACATGAATTGAATCATCTGGAATCAAAACCAAAATATTTAGTGCCCCAGTCACGTTCCCTACCATTTAAGCTATTAACAGATAGATAAAAAAGATTTTAAATTAAACTACTTCAAGCTATGAATTAATTTGTGCATGTGAAAAAGTAAAAGAACTATGTCGACAAGTTGAAATAAACATTTTGTATTTCAACTTGCCAATATATTTCTGTACACATTATTCATCCATCCAAACAAAGATTTTACTTGTTATGAACCATCCTTAGTGTATGATTACTATTTCTTGTTAATTTCAGTGTTATGTGACCAGTAGTTTAAGAATTCATTGACTAAATATTTTCACACACATACATACTGCTTTATATAGATGAAGATATAAACGCTTGGATGTTGTAATTTGAATAGAATTTCGATTGAGATTCAAGCAATGGCCACTCTTGTTATCCACATTTCATTAACGGCATTCATCAACAACCACTAACATAATAAACGTGGCATCCACATAAACTAAAGTGAAATCGATTTCTCTAGAAAACTACTTCATCTCTAATTGAATAAACCTTGCATTCAATAAATGCTCTTGTTGTACATAGGTTTGATTTCAACTGTGAATTTGATTTCACAAAGGCCTTTATAATAAAACAATATGCACAACTCACAGTGTAGACGTCTCATTGAAGATTCACATTGTTGACTCTAACAATACAATAAAACAAAAAAAAAATGGAATTCTTCCCTGCAACCTCTTTCTCACAGAAGAGATGTTGCAAGCCTTTCTCTGCTTTATCATTATTTTCATGGTAAGTGTTCATTTGAGCTCCAATCTATGGTCCCCCTGTCCTGACTTTCATAAAAAGCACTCGTCTAGCTAAAACCACTATCAATAATTTCCCCCACTCTTTATCTGTGCCTAAACCTAAATGTAGATTCCATGAACAAAGCTTCTTTTTTAGAACTGTACGCCTATGGAATGCTGATCCGTTTTCCTGTTTTCCAACTGATTAAAATATGATTGTCTTCAAGTCCAATGTGAACAAATTCTTGATGAGCCATCCCCTTACGTAATCCAATTTACCAAATTTCCACTACTAAATATGACTATGTGTTCCCCTTAACCGCTGTACACTCATTAACCCTTATACTCGAGTGGCCCTGGGGCCTTGATGTGACTCCTTTGTAAAAAAAAATTTTTTTATGCATTATTTACAAATTTTCTTCATCTTGTTGCTCCTTTCTTTCTTGCTTTTCTTATTTCACTCACATTTGTTCACATTCTGCAAATCTCTTTCCTTCCCCCCCCCTCATTAATCAACATATCTAGATACGATCACGATCGTTGACCATCCGTCTTTCTAGATTCAGTATCTACTCAATGTCTTCTCTCTTTTCATCATCACTCTTTTTCTTCCACATTCCCTGCTTAGATGTATCTGTATTTCTGGATATCAAACTCACTGTATATCTCACTTGTAACTTGAATAAAATTAAGCAAAGTATCAGTCCTCTACATGGCTTGTTTGATGTGATCTTGTAGTTTTTATTGTGTTTATCCTTTTATTTATTTATCTTAATTCATCTACATATCCTGTCGGATTCTTATCGTTATATTGTATCACACACACGTTGCAAAGTGTGTTGTTTTCACAAAGCAGGTTGTAAAGTAAGTAACAAGCTTCACTCAGTATAGACAACAGTATAGACAACATCTATAAATATAAAAGCGAAAATGTATGTTTGTATGTGTGTTCGCTTTTTCTGTATGTCTACAAAAAGCTTTTTTCATAGAAGCGGTCGGTCGCCTAACAACTTTTTAAAACTTTTTATATCCCATATAAATCGTAATATCTCACAGTTAACAACGAAGCTCGCCTGTCTATTTAATTTGCTCGACTTTGGGAAGATAAATATTCAACATTTGTCGCTCGCCGCATGTGGGTTAGTCTTTTTCCTATAACATCTTGGGAAGCGTTCTCGCAGTAAATGAAATACTATCCCGCAGTCAAACTTGACCTCATTAACTCATTAAAACGGGCACCTGCCAAATCGAAGTAATTAAATAAATTCAAACGGGTTTCCGTTAGCATCTCGTGGTGGGGCAATGGTTAACATCGCACTTTTTTTTTTCACACTTTAATTTACAACTTTGCCTCAAGGGTTCAGGTTCGATCCTCATACTTACCTACCAAAACATTTTTTAACCCCCCACCCCACCCATGGAGTTTCCACACACACCTCCAAACACCCGGGCAATGCCAGGTACCTCTCACTAGTGTTAAATACAATCGGAAGTGTTCTGTAAATCATTCTGGTATTCTGAAGAATGACAAAAAGTATTAGTAATAGAAGTATGTACTGAAACTCATTCTGCAGGAGGATATGTTATTTTGCAAATACAAGTATGACAAAAGATACAATCTTTTTGAATTGGAGGGAGGCCTATAATTTATGTTCTTAATCTGTTGTAGAGTGTTATGTTAACAAAATAATAAGTTTAGCTAAAATAAATATACTGTTACGTTGTGTGTGTGTATGAATATGTTCCAAAACGACGTAAATGTTGAATAGTGGGTTTTATATTTTATCTGTATATTCATGTACGTGTAAATGCGTGTATGTATATACATCGTATCATTTAGTTAATCGTCTAGTGTGTATATTTTAACATTTATGCAACAGTTCTAACAGGAAACGATTGACGTAGATGTATCGAAACAGTTGTAGACAAACAGTTCTTTTTAACAAATGTAAATAAACACAACACATACCTGGAAATATTTATTTTCATGATTCCAGCCGTTATCTTCAGAGATTGCAATATCTTCACATCTTGGCTGCCTGAGAAAATGCTGGTCCCTGCATCATGGAGAGACCAACTCTCCTTGAGTGGTCCGTTCTCTCTGATGTTCAGCTAACGACTGACTAGAATCTCCCCAAATCTACATCTTATGACGTGTCTAAGACCCTAACTACTGACGTAACATAAATCTGATTATTTGTTCGGCCAAACCAAAAATTATGTTTTCCTGTATTTTCTAAAACCACATTCTTCTTATAATTGTTTATTATTTCAGCTATCATTCCCTTTTTTCCAAATCGAATTGTTTATTTTTCTAATCATAATAATCGATCCAGTGACCCACCGTCGCTCAAATCAATTAATAATCATAATAATAATGTTTTGACCCTTGGCCCTGCCTACCACAGTTAACACGGATACTACACTATGATCACAGCCAAAGGGTCACAACATTACAATACTTGTTGATATTGTAACCAAGTGATGTGAATAATGTGGGAGGACTTAATGTAGAGAAGGTATATATAGCATTCGTTTATTCAAACATAAATATAATAGACAGTACAGTTTTTAGCCCATTTAAAATGGGGAAAAGTTACAGCCTGTTGACTTAATAATTAGTGTTTTATGCCAAATTGATGATTTAATGATTAAATCTGCGCATTTTTGTATTAAATACTAATCCTTATTAGTGTATCGAACAAATACCATAATACTTAGGTCGCTGCATCCATACAAACTTTCAGGCAGATTGGTCCAGTAGTTTCTAAGAAAAGTGAGAGTAAATGTAGTATTGCGTTGACTAATCCCTACTAATCCCTAACTGTGCATCGAGTAGATACCATAATACTTAGTTTGCTGCACTTTACTATAAAAAGGCCTATACAAAATTTTAGCCAGATTGGACTAGTAGTTTCCAATAAAAAATGGAACAGATTATGAGAATTATAATATAGCTTTGTGTTTATTTAATCTTTTGAACTTTTGTAAGTGTGACATTACAGTGAATAAAATTTTTCCAAAACTTATGTTGTTTTGAATTTTTTTAATTTCTCACACTTCCAATTAACTGTAGTCATCTTCATCTATATATATAAAAGCGAAAATGTTTGTCTGTATGCATGTTCACTTTTTGTGTATGTCTGTAAAAGGCTTTTTTCGCTGGACTTTTCAGTCGGCTCATTCTTTCTTATAACTTTTTATATCACAACTAAATGATAATATCTAAGAGTTATGAACGGGGGTCACCTGTCTATTTAATTTGCCTGACTTTCACATGCTATTTTTCCAGATTTTTAGAACATCCCATGTATCTTTCGTTTTTCAGTATAAAACAAGTAAAAACTGGCTTGCAGCCGCGTCATGTTTCAAGGTCAAACATCAAAACTTAAGTTTCTCGCACCTGTTAATTTCATTTTATAAACGTTAAATTAAGATGCTTTTCATTCCTCTTCTCTTGTTGCCGCGATTGTTAGGTCCGAGGGTTTATTCCATTTCGTGTCCACCTCCATGGCAAAGGTTTGGGGTTCAAGCCTACTTTCCTACTAAAACTTTTTTTTCTTTTACACCTCCAAACACCCAGCAAACGTTTTTTTTAAAACAGGGTTGTTTTGATCGCCCCCCCCCCCAACACACACACACCTACAAACACTCGGACCACGCCAGGTACCCCCCCCCGTTAGTTTCTTATAAAACTTCTTTATAAATATAAATAAACAGCGAATGCCAGGTATAAACCTTGGTAGTCATGAGGTAGGTAGAAGTTCAACACATTTTGTCTGAAAAAAAAATTTGCAACGTTAAACAAACCCACAGCAGGGAAGTGCATAAAAAACGGGACTTAGGTGCCATCAGCCAGAAGCTAAACCAAAAGCAAAATTTTGTGAACCCAAAAAAAACAAAAAGATGCATGCCATGGCGCAAACTTGCATAGTAAGTGAACAACTCATTGATGGGCCCATGAGGACACAGATGCTATAACACACAAACTTAGCTATTTACAACGAAAGGAGATAATGATTGTTAGCACATATACGATTTACAAGCCGTGTCGAAAACAAGGTTTTTATCTGAACACCTCTTCCAAACAAAACGACATTTCTACATGAAATATCAACAATTTTTCCCAATTTTCTTATATTTTTTGTCCGAGAGATCGCGCTTTCTAACGATGCCACATTCATGCATGCATGATGCAGATGACAAAAGTTTTTAGCAGACATACAAACACACGGATATTTGCCCTTTATATAATAGACCAGCATTGTTACTTGGTGTATCCTGGGTGGAGAGGTGGTATCCTAAGGCTATTGAGCAACCAACCCCCAGCCCTAAAAAAAAAAACAACTTTTCTTCAATCAAAATAACAGCAAATACTTGCAGTAGGCAGGCTCGAACCTAAACTGGATATGTTTTTAGTGTTTTTATTTAATGTAACATGTTTATTCAGCTCGAAAAACATACAATGTTTATCGATGTATTGGAAAATTAAGAATGGCCACCGACCGACTCTCTTTAACACGGTAAGTTTGGGAAAAGGAGTTGAAAATAAAAAATATGCAAAATACTGTTAAAAAACCCACTGAATACATGTCAATCTATGTCATGGAAACATATATTGAGCGAGTTTTAAACCGTATTTTGTCTAGTTTTTTATTGATAATTCCTTTTCCCAAACTTACCGTATCAAATCGTATTTCCAAGTTTAATTAATTTGAAAGTCGCCTCCTTCCATTCTAATAGCGCTTTTTCATTGGATAAACAAATGAACACTCAATGAATTACAAAAATAGATAATCAGAAAAAACTACCGACCCCTTAGCATCACCAGAAAAATAAACGTACGTTGAGATTGATAGGTGTATGACTTGCAAAATTGTTGATGCTAAACTGATCTCTCCTTGCAAAAAACGGCCCAGTTAACCAGAACAGAATTAATCTTTTTTTATTAATTTTTAGATAGTTCTCATCCGAGAGATCGATTTTTCTAACGATACCAATTTTGTCATTGATGCATCTGTCAAATGTTTTTGGCAGACCTACAAACACACGGATGATTTGGGTCTGAGAAGGACCAGCCATAAAATCCCTGTGCACATGTATTCCTTCCTCACTAACGCACACTTCGTTGCCATTAACAATAAATATATATCATTTTAGTATCATGTATCAGTGTATCATTTTTCATCCTGGGAGGTGATGATGGTTAAATGGTTAATGACACAGACAAATGATCTGGATGTTCAAAGTTCAAATCAAGTTCGTTCCACAAAATCACTTTCTCGTAGAATGTTGGCAACCTTTATGTGGTTCCTCCCATAAATAGCTAATGTGTTTCTAGAAAGAATTCTGTCCATTGGCAATTGCATTTCTTTCACTGACAGTCTCCCAAAGCTAATTACTGAGTGAAAAATATCTTTTCAATCTTTATTTGTTTTTTATTTAATAAAACAAGCAAAGTCAAATTATTTAAACAAATGGTTTAGTAGAACAGTATACTCTTTTCTTAACAAAGACTGTTTAAAAACACATCTGAAGGTATCCAAATGTTTATACCTTCAGGTCTCAACATAAAATTCAGTGTATATTTAGAATTACACTTATTTAAAAAATACAGAAAAATCTGTATAATATATGTACTCGTCACAGAATGAAGATGTCATATTCCAAAAATCACGAGGATTTGGCTTGTAAACGAAAATATTTAGTTGTCAAAAGTCAACTAAATAAAAATTTGTCTGTAGTGCCCTGCAACGACAAATCTACGTAGTAGTAGTCTTAATAAAGGTAAAGACTGGTAGTAGCAACATTTTGTCACCCCTCCCCCCTCTCTTAATTATTGGTAGAGTGTCAACATATTTGAAGTATTCGACATTAAAAACGTCATGTTGAATACTCTTTAGGATGCTGGATGAACGATAAATGAAGTCAAGTTTTAAAATTAATCCCTCACTCTCATCATCTTACATGTATAAACAAACAACCTTTTCTTGAAGACCCCTGCCATAAATGCAAAAATCGGAATTCTGGAAAAAAAAATACCTCTACCACCTTTCTGAACGATTGGGTGGTTGTTTTTGTTTTACGGCATATCAACCCTTTTCAGGTTATTTAATGCCAAATCCGAAGATTCGGAAGAAAAATTTTTTAATAGAATATATTTGTTGTTTTCAAGTCAGTTTTAATCCATAGTTGGAACCCTAACAGGTACTACCACTCCGGGTCAGAGTGGACTTGTGAGCAATGGCAATTAAAGGGTGGCTGCACACTCCCTAAAGCCCGCAAGCTGGGGCCTCACCACTGGATATAGTTTAAGGTCATATCCAGGACCCTTTCTGAATGAAAATAAACCAATAACTATAATCGAATGAACTCTTCCTCTTTATAAATATAAACAAACAGTGAATGCCGGGTAAAAACCTTGAAAATTCAAATTTCAATGAACTTGCTGTACTGGTTTAGGATTTTAGGCTTAGCGTTATGGTTTTACACACAAACGATCGAATCTCACTAGAACTTTTTTAAAAATGATGCAATAATAATTAAAGAGGAATCTACCATCATATATTGGAAAGCCAGATGTGTGACTTTGTGTGAAGACTAAAATTTCGAGAAAAGTCTGTTTGATCGAATAATAGTGGACATTGCTAAATTTCACCCAATTTATTAATAAATTGGGTGAAATTTTGGGAAGGACTCTTGTTTTTTCATACAGTGAACAGCTGACGGGGACATTTTTTAGTGGGGGTATTTTTTGGCAGGGGCATTTTTCTAAAAAAACAAGTATATTTATTATGTTTCTGAATATTTTCAGATGAGGATTGATTATTCGTATTTGGATTCATCAGACTACTGTTCTCATTTTACTAAATAATAGATCCTACTGCCTGTTTGTATCAGAATTTTAGATGAAAACATTGTGTTTGTGAAAAACATGATTCATAAGTTCTAACCAAATTTGATAATATCTTTAATGTTATCTGATATTCCCAATCCTAATTAGCTATCAATTTTTATTTTTAAACATTTTTTTATGCATTTGGTCCATATTCATTCGAAATTTGCTGTTATTTTTTTTTTTTTCCTTTTGAAATGTAAATTAATTCATTATGGAATTTTGTTAAATATTGATGGATACGTTTGCAAGTATAAATATTAACTAAATTATATTTGCTCAAATAAATCTGACATTATGCTGAAAACAGGAAACACTTATGACAAGGGAGCACGAAGGGGTCAAATGGTTGACCTATCCGTTTTTAAGTTAAAATTTGTGAGTAAAGAAATCCCTAGTTTCTGATCAGATGTGTTGTCAAACATATGACAAACATAGTGGCAGGTGTCATTTTTTGTGAAGAAGTGGAAGTTTGAATGTTTTTAACATGGGATAACGCAATGTTAAATAATCAAGCAATCTAAGTTTCTCTTCCACCTACCTTTTGACCTTGCAGCTTACTGAATGATCATGTTGAATAAATCATTCATCCTCTAAGATTCTATTGTTGAATTAATTGAATAAAATAACAGGCATGTAAGGTGGATTTTATTACAGCTAATAAAATGAACTCAGTCCTTGAAAAGATAACACACATGCACAATGGATGACATTAGCAAAAAGGCAAGGTATGATTTTGCGGTGATTGAGGTATTATTGACTAATGGCTTTTTAAAAAAAGGGAAATATTTTGTTCATAACTTGGCAACATTACTGTATGGGAGCATACACTTATTTCAAGAATAGTTTATGGTATAAGCAAATCATTTTCAAAATGTCTGCTATAGCATACAAAGATCAAAATAGGTAATTTTGCATAATGCTGCATTAGTCACCTGGGTGTTCAAAACATGGTTAGTCACATGGGATGTTTATATATCCCAATACAAAAATGTTTGTGTTATTATTTTGTAAAACACAGTTATCCTGCTGGTTCAGGATATATCTACAGTCCCTATTGAACACTTGTATCTTGCAAATATTAATATAAAATAATACAATAAAATAAATTATAAAACTATATAACTTTATATAATTATAAAATATTACATTAGCTAAGCTCATAGTTACAAGACCGAAAAAGTAATAAATCTATAATATAAAGCTGAACGTCTGTGTGTGTGTCTGGTCACGAATAGGCTCCTATATGGTCGACTATTATAGAAAACTGATCACATTTAATGATAGAAGATGTATCGAGACACAGGAATGGGTATGTTTGATCTGGCATAATGATGATTCATTAAAATTGTGTAGTCTGCATATGCACCTGGTCCACAAAGTATAGAAATAAAAAATTTTAAAATTAAAAAAAAACCGTTTACAAGTGATTTTGATATAGATGTACATAATAATACTTTGATAAGTATGTTTTAACTTAAATATGGATGGTATAATAAAATTGTAGGCTCTGCATTCGCGCCTGGCCTCCATAGAATAGAAATAGGCACAAACTTTAATAAAGACTTTTCATATCTATCTGCATAAGTATACTTTGATAATTATGCTTCAGTTTGAAGAAATATGGTATAATAAAATTATTGGGTGTTTGTTAACACCTGATCCCTATAGAATGGAAATATGTCACAAAGTTTAACAAGGTTTTTTAATATAGATCCACAGAATATTGTGATAACTGTTTCAGTGTGAACAGGTATGGTATAATAAATTATGGGGTTTATCTATTTTATTTTTACTTTCATCATATTTTGCTTTGGTTTTGATACCCCCAAATTCGAAGCTATCTCTTTACAACCCTTCCTTTTAATAACCTATCATACTTTCATAAATCAGAGTCCATTTTCTGTAGGCTGTTTTTGAACCCAGTCAACGATGGGTACTTTTGCTAGTTGTTAATAAAATAATAATCCCATCAAAACTTATGATACAAAAATACCAAAACATATTAATTCTATATTAAATATTGCAGAGTATCCTAATGATGCATAATGTGTGAATATATCTAAAAATTTACATTCCCACTGGCAAAATACAAAAATATATAAATCATAAAATCATACCTATGTTAGTCAGCTGGGGTGACTGGACACAGCAGAAGGACTAAGTGCCGTCTACCTCCAAAGAAAACTGAGATACAACCGCATCATACCACGCATGCTATACCCTCATTGAGTCAGGAGAGTACTGGGAAGAAAGAAAAAATAAGTTGCCAACTAGGAATTATGAGCACTGAAATAAAATTGGGATGACCCCCCACCCCATGGGACTAACGCAGGGTTAAAGATTCTTTATTTTAATACAAAATTATTACATTTTTATTCTATTTCTATTGTTTAAACAATGAAAAAGTGTTTGTTTGCAAGTATATAACCAATTGCATTTGAGGACACACACAGGAGAAAAAACATTCCATTTTTTTTTAAAGTTTATTAAGATAAGTAATAAAGAAATTTTTTTTCGTTTCTCAATTGATATGTTCATGTTATGTCATTTCTTATTCAAGAATTATGTTTTATATTATTTCTTTAAGCAAATAATAATTGACGTGAGTATACTAGTGATGGAAAAGTTAAATGTACTTTTAAACTCTATTTATAAAAGTACCTGTCATCAAATCGGATTTGTTTGTTGTGGTCAACAAGTTTGATGACATTTGGCAATATTTTTCCTATTTAAACACACACATACACATATGTGTATATTAAGGCAGAAATGTTTCCTTTGTGCATGTTTCATTGAGTAGAGAACTTATGTCTACAAATTTTGGTTTTGATCCTTTCTAATTTTCTTATTAGGTTGTCCAGAAAGTCCTTGGCGCTTTAAAAGTAAAGATTTCTGAAGGCTCTTCACAATCCTAGAAACTATTTACTTACGTAAATAATTATTTATATATATATATATATATACTAGCAAAAGTACCCATTGTTGACTGGGTTCAAAAACAGCCTACAGAAAATGGACTCTGATTTATGAAAGTATGATAGGTTATGAAAAGGAAGGGTTCTAAAGAGATAACTTCGAATTTGGGGGTATCAAAACCAAAGCAAAATATGATGAAAGTAAAAATAAAATAGATAAACCCCATAATTTATTATACCATACCTGTTCACACTGAAACAGTTATCACAATATTCTGTGGATCTATATTAAAAAAAACCTTGTTAAACTTTGTGACACATTTCCATTCTATAGAGGTCAGGTGCGAACGAACACCGCATAATTTTATACCATATTTCTTCAAACTGAAACATAATTATCAAAGTATACTTACGCAGATAGATATGAACACTCTTTATTAAAGTTTGTGTCTATTTCCATTCTATGGAGGCTAGGCACAAACGCAGACCCCACAATTTTATTATACCATCCCTATTTAAGTTAAAACATACTTATCAAAGTATTATTATGTACATCTATATCAAAAACACTTGTACACGTTTTTTTTTTTTTCAATTTAAAAATTTTTTATTTCTATACTTTGTGGACCAGGTGCGAACGCAGATCCCACGATTTTAATGAACCACCGTTCTACCAGATCAAATCTACCCATTCCTGTATCTCGATACATCTTCTATCATTATATGTAATCAGTTTTTTAAAATAGTCAACCATATAGGAGCCTTTTCATGACCAGACAGACACACACACACACACACACATACATACATTCAGCTTTATATTATATATATATATATATATATATATATATATATATATATATATATATATATGTATGTATAGTGTGTGTCTAAAGAATCTTTGAATATATAAGTAAGAAAAAATGCAGTTTAAATTCCCAGGGAGACTATGTTCACCATATTGCAGACTTGGCACTTGCATATGTCAACTTAATGCTGGAAAATCCTAAATTGCAAAAGGAGATAGCACTGAAACACAAACTTAATTTAAATTGTAATATAGAAAACGGGGATCATCAGCTATTTACCATGCAGCTGTTTTGGAGACGTAAGAAAACAGTACAGCTACTCTATAGCTCTTCACTGGCACTCATCAAAATACCACTCCCCGTCAACCAAATGTAGATCCAATCCAGTTACTATTATGTTGTCCAGAAAGTCCTTAGCATTTTAAAAGCACATGTTTCTGAAGGCTCTTAACAATCCTATAAACTATTTACTTTAATCACGGATGTATCTTTTCGATTGATGACAGTTTTGCAAATATATTTATTTTTCAGATGTTCCTCATTACAAAAAGAAATAATGGATTGCAGCAAATGTCATGTTCTGGTAGTTATGTTTTTTTTTTTTCTTCGGAAAAGGATAAACTGCTGCTAAAACTTTCAAAGAGGTTTGTGAAGTGCATAGTGACAATGCTATAGGAGAATCAACTGTTTGGAAATTGTTTACAAAATTCAAAACGTAAAACGTCAGTCCTGAAGATGACACTCACAATGAAAGACCCTAAAAATTTGATATCGATATTTTGAAAACAAAAACCGAAGAATATCCAAATAATCATGACCATTTCCATTGAATGAAAATTGCTAAGAAAGGAGAAGTATTTTTTATTTTTATCCTCTTTATGTGTCTAAAATTTGCTTGGAACTTTCTAGATAATCTAATAATTTTCTTGCTCTTGGCAAGAACTGACTAGTGTAATAGTGTAATAGTCATAGTCACTTTTGACCCGAGTACTTTGTAGGGAAAATTGTAATTAGTGCAAAAAAAAAAAAAGAAAAAAAAAACGCCCACATATCTGCACGTCTCGTGGAGTTCAGCTGTTGAATGTTAGAAGAAATCAAAATGGCAATACCCAGGTGACTTTTTTCTTCAATGGTTGCATGAAATCTTGTAGAATTTTTGTTGATTGTGTGCATATTAGACGATCTTGGACTGTATTGAAGAATGAGAAAGTTCTTTTTTTTTTAGAAAAACTAGTTGTACACATGTGCTGTGTTGAGGCGTGATGTGTTATTGGAAGCTGAGAGAACTTAGTGAAATTAAGATATGGTACGTCATCAGTGAAAAAAAAGATTGATCATTTTATGCGTCAGATAATGAAAAACTAAGAGGACACACAGACAAACAGTAAGGTAAAATAATTAAAAAGTGTAAAGAGAAGTTTATGGAATTAAATCAAATGTATTCACATCAGCTTCTTTCATTTCCTTTCTCGGATAGAACATAATTGATCACAAAATATATATTTCTCCATTTGTCTCTGCAACGATCTATTTACAATTCATCCATTTCCATTTTTTTATCAATAAATACTCTTTTTTATCAATAAATACTCTTTTTTATCAATAAATACTCCTTTCCCACATCATGTGTGGCTTTTCTACTTTTTATCATGTTTAGATTGTTGTCTTTTGTTTCTTTCATTTCCACCTCTAAATGCACTATCCCAGTGATTCCCCACCTGTGGGTCACGACCCCAAATGACATGGGGGTTGTCAATTGATTTTAAGCCACATGTGAATATTATATAAAACATGACGAAACGCATATTGATATGAAGGCGAGGTTTCAGTTTACTGTTAAATGTAAGAATCGTTTTGCGAGGGCAGAAGGACGCAAAAGTAGATTTGCTCATCAGTGTCATAGCTTTTTTTTTCCTGCAACGGATTTGGTATTTTCCGTTTCTAGAGTAAATTGAGTTGAATTTATAATGTATAATGTGTCAGTTGGGAATATTGCTGTAGTGTAAGTATTATTATGTGTAAACGTGCTGAGTGTTGTTGCCTTCTTCTTCCATGACATTTGGGAGAGAGAGAGAGAGAGAGAGGGAAGGAGAAGTGAGACTGAGGGAGAATGGTCACCCAGACCATCATAATAAACAGCCCCTTTACCTCCTTTCTGCTCCGTTCACGTGGTGTCACCTTTCTCTGGCCTACTCACCTTTTGCTTCTCTTTGTTTATTGCGTGTTTAGATTGTAATTTGTTTTAGTTGCACCACCAGTATCGCTTCTCCTACTTCCCTAGTGTTGTTAGAGTGATTCTTAACCCTTTAAAAATGAGTGTTAATAAAAGAAAATATAGCGATGATTTCTTGAAGTATTGGAATTATTAAGGACTCACTAACTAGGTGCCTTGTGATTGGATGAAAAAAAAAACAACCAATCACAGGCTTCCCTTTTAGAAAGCCAGAGCGGTTTTTATACATTCTCTTCTTCTTTTGCTAGTAGGGCCTTCAAAGACAACACATCTAAGATGTGAATACAAACAAGCCAACATGGCTATTTTCACACACAGACTTCAATGCAGTACTCACATGTTCTCATCCTACAGTACTGTCTACAATCTTTCGTGACACATGCTTCTACTACTAATTTGTAGGAGACAAATAATCCATCATAGCTACGGACTAAAACTTAAGCACACACATACATGAACTCTTTTCTCTTTTAATAGGCCTATACTATCATCAGCGTCTCTACACAGAAACTCTTTCCACAACTAACCTGTTTCCTTATTCTTACTAACAAAGATGACCAATAAAGCCGTTTATTAAATGTGCAACTTGACATACATTTTTGTTTATTTAGATATTTAATAGTATTAGTACAGGATTACAGGAGAAAGGAAATACAATATCTTTGTCTGAAAAGATACCGTCTTTTAAAATGATATTTAGATCACCAAAATTAAGCAAAAACAATTATACATGTTCCCAACACTTGTCCAATTTGTTGAAGAAGCGGCAAATGAAATTAATAGCAATGTTGGTACAAGAACACTTGGAAAATCTTATTGTTCAAATAAGAAGTTATTTTCGCGATAAATGTTGCAAATCTTTCTCCCTCACAATCAACCCTTGCAATGCCAGTATATCTAATATCCCTGAAGCAACAGAAGAAGAGTTCACCGATCTAAAAAAAAAAAAAAACAATTTTGAAACTAAATCATGGTCTTGTAACTTGTAACTACAAGAATTTTTAGGCAAAAAGTTTCCAAAAATCCTCATTAATATCAGAAAGTGCAATAAGGAATTTATTGCCGTTTCCAACTATTTATGTGAAGCAGCATGTTCCCAATTTCTCACTCTTAAAAATAAGTATCGAAACCAATGTGGACAACAATTTGAGGCCTACCATATCGACAACGGAACCCAAAATAGAATTGCTAGCTAAAAAAAACCCTGCAATACCAACCATCTTATTCATTTCATGCCATGTCGACACATGCTTCATGCTTCTCTCTCTTCATCACGTTTTTTCTTCTGGTTTCTTTTCTCTTCCTTTTCCTTTGATCATGCTGTGATATCATGTTCGTCACAGCTTGGTCATTTGCATATGTGTCAGTGGCTTCATTACAATTTTTTATATTTACTATTTTCTTTTTGTGTAGCAATAAAGATAAAAATAAAAACTTCCTAGCTTAAAAAATGTTTCCAGAGAGTAAAGAACTTGTGTTTATAATGGCAGATGTTTATAGCTGTAATGAATTGTAAGCAACTAATTTGTATGATACACTCATGTTTAAAATAAGATTAAAAGAAATTTTGACAACTTTAAGAGAAGTGTTTGAAATTTCTGTTACTGTTCTTATGGTTCTTAATGAACTCGAGTTTCTTCTAGAGTTTAGACCATGATTGTGGCCATATTATGACTACAAATTTACAAACATCTTTGTTTTTTATACTATTAGCATTTCAGCCCGGCGTTGCCCGGGTGTTTGGAGATGTACGTTGAGCAAAAAAAAAAGGGGTCAGTTTTTTTAACTTGGACCCCTATTATGACCCCTTAACATTTATTGTTTTGGGCTCAAATCAAGTTATTAAGTTAGATCCATGTTCAAGGAACCTATATCTAAAATTTCAAGTGTTCAGACCCAAACTTGTCAGAGGAGTTTGGTAGAGTTCTCAAAGGTCAAATCGTTGAACTTTGACCCCATAACAGCCAAATTTCTGGCCGAAAACGGATTACAAAGATTTTCCCAAATCTCAGTACCCTGTACATCAAATTTCGAGTGTGTAGACTAAAAATTGACAGAGATATTGTGTAGGGAAATGTACACAGACAGACAGACACACACATACACACACACACACACACACACACACACACACTCACAGATACTTTCACTTTTATAGATATACTAGCATTTCAGCCCGGCGTTGCCCAGGTGTTTGGATGTGTATGTGGAGCAAAAAAAAAAAAAAAAAAGTGGTAGTAGGAAGGCAGGCTCCAACCCGTACCACAAAGGAGGAAAAGAACGGGAAAAAACCTGACGTCATTTCTGTTACGACCACCGCCAAACTGGAAGTGACTTATGTTAACATTTAGGCTAGACAATCGAAAGGAGAGGATGACTTTCAAAAATATTGTTGAAAAAAGCGACCCCCCCCCACCTGTAGAAAATTGCCCAGTTGAAGGTGAAGATATTAATGTTTGTAGCCAATTTTTTGATATTTGTCGTCTGAAAGGTAGAACTTAAAAACTATACTGATCTTGGTAAAATCTGTCGCCTCTGTCGAGAGTTTTAGGCAGATATGCAAACATACATACATACATTTATATATTGGTACCTAAAAATTTTCGACCCAAACCAATCAAAAAGCTTGCCCTATCTCTGAATACCCTTTATGTCAAATTTCAAATATTTAGACCAGAAATTGTCTGAGTAATTTGGTACAGACCGCAAAGGTCAATTCATTTTTTTTTTTAACTCTGACCCCTATTATGACCCCTTAATATTTATTGTTTGGGGCTCATATCAAGTTATTAAGTTAGATCCATGTCCAAGGAACCCACATCTAAAATTTCAAGAGCTTAGACCCAAAATTGTCGGAGGAGTTTGGTAGAGTTCTCAAAGGTCAAATCGTTGCGCTTTGACTCCTTAACAGCCAAATTTCTGTCTGAAAACGGATTACAAAGATTTTCACAAATCTCACTACTGTGTATATCAAATTTCGAGTCTGTAGACTTAAAATTGACAGAGTTATTGCGAAGGGAAATGTACACACACACATGGATACACAGACACTTTCACTTTTATAGATATACTAGCATTTCAGTCCGGCATTGCCTGGGTGTTTGTATGTGTCTGTTGAACAAGAAAAAAAAAGTGGTAGTAGGAAGGCAGGCTCGAACCTGTACCACAAAGGAAGAAAAGAACGGAGAAAAAAGACCTGACGTCTTTGCGGTTATGACCACCGCCAAACCTGAAGTGAATTATGTTAACATTAAGGCTAGACAATCGAAAGGAGAGGATGACTTTCAAAAATATCGTCGAAAAAAGCGACATCCCCCCCGTAGAAAAATGCCTAGTTGAAGGTGAAGATATTGATGTTTGTAGCCAATTTTTGTCGTATGAAAGGTCGAACTTAAAAACTATACTGATCTTGGTAAAATCCGTCGCCTCTTTCGAAAATTTTAGACAGACATGCAAACATACATACATTTATATATTGGTACCTAAAAATTTTCGACCCAAACCAATTAAAAAGCTTGCTCTATCTCTGAATACCCTTTATGTCAAATTTCAAATATTTAGACCAGAAATTTTCTTAGTAATTTGGTAGAGACCGCAGAGGTCAAATTTTTAAAAACTTTGACCCCTTTATGACCTCTTAAAATTTATTGTTTTGGCTCAAATCAAGTTATTAAGTTAGATCCATGCCAAAGGAACTTATATCTAAAATTTCAAGTGTTTAGACCCAAAATTGTCGGAGGAGTTTGGTAGAGTTCTCAAAGGTCAAATCGTTGAACTTTGACCCCTTTACAGCCAAATTTCTGTCCAAAACCCGATCACATAGATTTTCCCAAATGTCAGTACCCTGTATATTAATTTTCGAATCTGTAGACTTAAAATTGACAGAGTTATTTCGTAGGGAAATGTACATGTACACACAGATGGATACGTTCACTTTTATAGATATACTAGCATGGGTGCCCGGCGTTGCCCAGGTGTGTGGAGGTGTATGCTGAGCAAAAAAAAACAAAAAAAAAACGGGTCAATTTTTTTTAACTTTGACCCTTATTATGAGCCCTTAAAATTTATTGGTTTGGACTCAAATCAAGTTATTAAGTTAGATCCATGTCCAAGGAACCTATATCTAAAATTTCAAGTGTTCAGACCCAAACTTGGCGGAGGAGTTTGGGAGAGTTCTCAAAGGTCAAATCGTTGAACTTTGACCCCTTAACAGCCAAATTTCTGGCCGAAACCTGATCACAGATTTTCTCAAATGTCAGTACCCTGTATATCAAATTTCGAGTCTGTAGACTAAAAATGACAGAGTTATTGCGAAGCAAAATGTACAGACACACAGACAGACACACAGACAGGTTCACTTTTATAGATATATTTGTTGGATGATGGTCACCAAGGCTCGAAACGTGTTAAGAGTGTGATACAAACTATGTCCGCAGAAACAATACATGCAAACTCGATCAGAAGATGTTCTATGGTGAGCTTGCCAACGGAACTAGACCACGAGGAGCCATGAAAATGTGCTGTAAAAATTAGCTGAAGCACAGTCTAGCCTTAACCAAAAGAGACCAATTTTCATGGGAACAAACTTCCAGGAACCGGAGCACATAGAGAAGAACAATGCAGCAATGCATCATGACATTGTGGATTTTAAGGAGAAGAAGAGGGAAAATGAAAACGCAAGGCAAAGGAGAACAGAGCGGAGTGAACCATGTCATCCTTTTCCTACCCTTCTCTGTGAACACTGAAACTTTTTCACCAAAGAGTAAGTCTTCAAAGCCATGGACATTAATAAAGAAAAGAATGAAGTAACTCGGATACAAGTGGGAGCTGCTGTCGCCGCCACTGACAACTATGTAGATGAAACAAGTCATAGATGAGAGGAAGAAAAGAAAACCAACAATGTCCATTTAAAAAGCTGTTTTTATTATTTGAAAGAATGAATACAGTGTATCGCATTGCATACAAGTTTGGTTTTAACAACAATAAAATCAACATAAAAATGATATTCAATATAATCAATATCATATGTCAATATTATTTAAGCATTAGAGGAACAACTACTGGACAATGTGTATAACTGACATCAAAAAATGCATTTGGACAATGTATGCACCAGCCAGTGGGATATTTACATATGATATCAGATGTGAGAAGAAGTTGTATTATTTTATGCCTAAATATATATTAAATGAAAAACAAATGAGGTCGGACTGAAGTTTTTAAATAAATATATATATATATATATATATATATATATATATATATATATATATTAGTTGTATATTTGTCTACAAGTAACAAAATCTTGGGACCCTGTTTTATCTGAAATTTGAAATTAATCTGCCAGTGTGTGGTCTGAACAGATCACAATGAAACATCTCAAAAACCATTCATTGTATTTGTAAATTGGTAGCCATCCCTTAGCTTGCAAGGCCACTAGGAAATACATTTCATACTCCCAAATGGTCACCCATCAAAGTACTATTGATAGTATGCGTCAATATGGCTGTACAAATAATATTTTATAGAGAATTACAAATAAGGGGAGATAATTATTAGATTACAGGTACGAAGCACAATTTAAAAATTGTTTATTCTTGGTCATTTTTTTTTTTCTTTTTGGTCCCTTTATTGCACACCAACTCTTTGGGTTTATTTAATGCCAAACAATTCCTATCGTAATGATTCACTGCATATTGATTCTCGAATCAGAACAGTTTTGCACAACATTTATGCCCCCTTACAAAGATTAAAATCAAGATATAATCACACTAAATCTTACATTTGGAATCCTTAATTATAATTTTGAGCAAAATACATTACATGATATTTTTGTCTCAAATTTATGACTTAGGCTTCCAGCCATCCATAGCCTTGATCCCCTGGAGGGGAATAGGCCATCCACAACTTTGTAGATGCTTTTGTAGCGAGTTTTTTCCCAGAAGGTACATACAGCGCCTAATCTTCTCAAATGGTCACCCATATGGTACTGGCCAGGCTCACCGTTGCTTAACTTTGATGATCTAGCGAGAACCGGTGTGTCAATGTGATTGTGCCATACTGACTTAGGCTTAAGGAGTCTTATGAAGAAATTGAAATCCAGAGAATCTTGCTTAATTGGTGTCTAATGACTAGGGCTATGACAACAGCATATTTTTATCACTGTTTTGACTCTCGAGTGTATCCGTTGATATCTTATATGCTTTTATATGGAGTGATGTGGTTCTTGATTGATTAACTCTGTCTGTGTAGGATATACACTCGAGAGTCAAAACAATGATAAGAATATTCTCTTGTCATAGCCCTACTAATGACTATGGATCAAATTTAATGAAAATCTGATACATTTGAATTTCCAAATGGGAGGTTGTGCTCCTATTGTGCCTCCCCCCCACCACCAAATCCCTTTAAAATAGCTCAAAGAAACTGAAATTTGAGGAATATTTATTGATTTTTGATACCTATTATTAAAATTTCACAAAAATTGGTGGTGTTTGAATCTTCACAAAAAGCTTCCACTCACTTTTATTGCCTTTGCATATAACTAAATTAAATACAACTCACATTTGAACCTCTTACACCTTGCGGCTGTGTTCCAAGATTCATTATGACCAGTTAATTAGTTTAGGAGTGAATCTTGTACATAAATTTGATAAATGCTGATAAAAAGTATTTAACTTAAACGCTTTAGTATAATTTCACAGATCATTAGAAGCATCGCCAACATGCATCGATCGGATATGTACATATATAAAGTTTGCCATAAGTAAATATATATTTTCTTTTGTTTGTACCTTTGTTGATATTTAAGCATTTCTTCCACATTATGCGTCATTCAAAAGTGGAAACTGTATCTTTTTATAGCATTTTTTAAATTTAGAAACAAAGTACGACAATGTGTACTGAAGTTTTATCTGTTTGTCTGTTTGTTTAACCAGCATATCCATCTTCTTTGGGTCATTTAATGCTGTGAATAAAATTTAAATTTTTAGATGCTTTCGGAGTTGAGTTTCGCTGGCTATATTCGAGTAATGTTTTAATATCGTTTATTATTTTGATAGCATTTATATTTTATGGTAAAGATTCGGTCTTTTCAGGATGTTTAGAATCGTTTTAGGGGTTTTTCTTTTTCAAAGAGTACTTTTAAGTTTATGGCCTTCTAGTAGTGTTGACGAATTTGTGTGAGGTCATAGCAGTCAAGTAAAGTGTGTTTCACTGTATAAGGTTCATCACATGGTATATATTCGAGAGATTCTTCACTTTTTAATATAAAGGAATGAGTAATGTATGTGTGTCCAGATATGCGATGTGTATCCAGATATGCGATAAAACTACTTCTTCTTTATGTCATCTAGTAGGGTCTTTTTTTAAGTATAGGCGTAATTTGGAAAAGTCTATTGCTTTGGCAAGTGGTCCAGTTTTCTTGCCATTTCTTTATAATAAATTTTTTTATTGAAGGTTTGTAGTCCGTGTATGGGACCTTTATGTCACTTATTTGGAGTTTTAGGGAATGTTTAGTCACTATATTAGCTTTTTCATTTCCAAGGAAACCATAGTGATTAGGTATCCAACAGAAGAAGAAAGTATGGTGTTGTATGATAAAATGGATCCTTTGTAACAGTTTGATTAGTAAAGGATTGTTTAGTTTTTGAATTTTTAATGATTCTAGTACTGATAATGAGTCTACAAATTTGGTGCTAATATCTAGAGCCAAGTTTATGGCTGTAATTTCTGCACTATAGATTGAGGAGTTATTTGGTAACTTTTTCTGCTGAATAGTGTTTTCTGAAATAGTGGCACATCCCACTTTGTTTTGATCTTTGGAACCATCCGTGTAAATGTGTGTCCAATTTGGGTAAGAATCCAGAATGTTGTTTAGTTTTTCTCTATAGTCTGAGAGGTGAGCATTGGATTTAGAATATATTGTCAGGCCTATTGTGAGTTTAGGTTGATTTAACAGCTAGGGTGGGAGTTCTGTGAAATTTTATCATGAATGCTGGTTTGATCTATTGAACTTGTCTGTAAGTGATTTTATCATTTCTTCCATGTAAGAAGCAAAGGGTTTCATTGCATTTTCTTTTTTTTTTTCTTTTTTTAATAGATGTGTGTAATTGGGATTGAAAGTGCATTGATAGGCAGAAGTTTTGGGTTTTAATTTGAGTTTTACATAATATTTTAAGCCTAATTTTTTATGTCTCAATTTTAGTGGGGGGTTCATAGGCTTCAGCATATAAGCTTTCTATCGGGGAAGTTTTGAATGCGCCCAAGGCAAGTCTTAATCCTGTGTGATAGATGGAGTCTAGAGTTTTAAGATAACTTTTTCTGGTCAAACTACATACAAAGCATCCATAATCTAGTTTGGCTCTTATCAGGGTTTTATATAATTTTAGGAGTGATTAGCAATCTGATCCCCACTCAGTATTTGCTATAACCCTTAATAGTTGTAGGGTCTTGAAACCTTTTTGTTTTAAATATTTTAAGTGAGGGATGAAGGAGAGTTTTTTTGTCAAAAATAAGTCCCAGAAATTTATGTTGGTCAGCTATTTCGATTTTTGTTTCTTTTAGGTTGAGAGTAGGGTCATTGTGAATTTTCCTATGATTACAGAAATGGACACATTTAGTTTTAGTTGTTGAAAATTTAAAGTCGTTTTCTGTGGGCCATTGTGTTAGTTTATTTATGCACATCTGTAGTTGGCGCTCTGAGGTATGAATATTTTTTTGACCTATGGCAGATTACAAGGTGATCCACATATAAGGGACCATTTATTTCATTGCTTAAACAATTTACAATATTATTGATTCTTATTTTCAAGAGCGTAACTGATAAAATACATCCTCGTGGGACCTCTTTCTTCCTGTATTTTTGTGTCGGATAGGGTTGGTCCGATTCTTACTTTAAGACTTCTATCAGATGGAAAATCTTTTATCAGTATGGGTAGTCTGCCCTTTAATCCAAGATTGTATAAATCTTTTATTATACCCATTGCCATGTTGTATTATAAGCCTTTTCTAAATCAAAAAAGATAGATATTGCATGTTCTTTTTTAATAAAAGCTTCTTTGATACAAGTTTCCAATTGGATTATGTTATTCATGTTCCTCTTCTGTTTCTAAAACCACTTTGTATGTTGGCAATTGAGCAATTGGTTTCCAGCTATCAATTCAGTTGTTTATTCATCATTCTTTCTTGGTCTGAAATTTTGTGTATCTGAATTGTCTTTCTCTGGCTTAGGAATGGGGATCACGATAGCATGTTTCCAGCTATTGGGTAGTTTTCCCTTGGACCATATTTTGTTGAGTATGTTTAAAAGATGTGTTATTGATTTGGGAGGAAGTTGTTTCAGAAACTCATAATGTATCTCATACGCACCGGTAGCTGTATTATGTGCACTGAAGTATCCCAATGTGCATTACAATATGCCAATGTGCACACAAATATGCCAATATGCAGTAAAATATACTTTTTAAAAAATTTTCTTATCAGTTTATTCAAGTTGGGGATTAGGGCATCCTATCGAATGCCAAACATTCACCTGTTATCTCATATATTCCAATCGAGAGATCTTTTTAACATTCTGGTCATCCCTTTAAATACAATTGTTTGAATCTCTCTTGCACTTGGTTCACCGGGTACATTTGCCAGGTAGTTTTTTATGCTTATGTACACTAAAAACTGCCAATATGCATAAAATTATACCAATGTTCACAAAATATGGCAATGTGCACTATAATATGCCAAGATTAAGAAAAAAAATCCATTGAGTTCTATGGAGAACAATGGAACAATGTTTTGATAAAAATCTAGAAAAAAACTTAAGCATACGCTTTGTTAGCTTTTATATTTCAGATACATATTTTTTCCATGTTCTATGTTTTATGTTAAAATAAAATTAATTACTTATGGCGAACTCTACAAGATTGCAGAGTCAAAGGTGACTTTATGATTGGGTTGAATTCTTTGATTGGCAGTAATGATCACTTCCTACATACGTATATATATATATATATATATATATTAGTGTTGGGATAATTAATCGGAATCGGAAATCAGAAAAATCAGAATTTGGGGGGTCAGAATCGGTATCAGAAAAATTTGTGCCTATTTTAATTGTCTTTTTTTATTTGATTTTGTTTAAAGCAAAATCTTCTACTGCTGGTAGTAATGATAAAATAATAAATATTTATTGATTTTAAACAATCACTAAAAGTAAAATCTATAGATGATCCCCTCAGAAGTGTATTTTTACGTTTAGAAAAATATATGCACATTTAACATGTGTTTTTATGGTAATCAAGGAATATATCAATCAATATATATTTTATAACTTACTAACTAGCTCTACCTAAGTATTGAGCACTGTTGAAGTAAATACTTAAAGTTTACGCATATATTTATACTTTCGTATATTAATTTATGTGAGTAAATGAAGTAGCTATATATATATATATATATATATATATATATATATATATATATATATATTTGTCTTAAAAAATATATATATATTTTTTTTTTTAAGAAAATAGATCGCTTTACAACTGACCGACTGACAACTCTTTATTTTAGTAAACATTAAATAAAAAAGGATAAACAAAATCAAATAATGTTTGTCCTACAAGAAACTAGCATAACACTAAATGAGCATTGATAATGGCGGTTGGGTTAGGGTTAAATCAGCAGTGATGATATGATGGGGGTACAGACGGTGAATATAGCATATATATTTTTAAGTAAGTAAAATCATTCAATCATGAAATTCCAGCGTTTTTAGTTTTACATATACTATGATTGCATTGAAGTCACGTCTGAATACAAGTATATCTACAAATTCCTTTCAACTGCTATTGCTATTCAACAATTGGAGTAATGAATATATACTTTATTATTATGTTCCAGTCTTAAAATCCTTAAAAACAATTATATATATTATACAAGTATAATGTATGTACCTGACGAAATATTAAAACCCAGTGAAGCTGGTGGTGGTAAGAGGACTTGATACTGAGAGAGGGATTTATCTCCTCCTACTATTAAATTAGTAATCAAAACAGAATCCAGTGAGAGAACTATATATATAAATGTGAAGAACGATTGGAAATAATTATTTTCGTTTTCAAATATGACCCAATACATGGCAAAACTGAATGATGAAAAAGAAGTTTGTATGCAGGTTTTGTTTATTCTAGGAATTCAATTTGTGGAAAATCTTATTTAACTTTATATATAAGAGATAAATTGTTTTATGATTAATTACTTGGTCCAAACATTATAAATTGATTGATAAATCTGGAATTATTTTGTGCAAGAAATAATACATTTTCATCAGTCTGTTACGCTTAAGTGTAAAATAGTAAAAATTCCCAATGGAATACAACACAGTAGTCTTCAAATCCAATGTAAACAAGTTCTTGTTGAGTCGTCCCCATAAATAATCAAATACTACCCCAATTTAGACCATTAACGATTACTACACTACCACTTTACATTCATTAACCCTTGAGTGGCATTCGGGCCTTGGTAAGGGGTGACTCCCAACTTGAAAAAAAAAGGAGCATTTTTCATTGATAGATGCACAGATTGAACGGACGTATCTGACGAAAAAATGTTTTGTTAAAATAAATTTTTTTAAAACTGGAAAGAAAAATAGATGCTTGTTTGCAGCAAAATAAATTTAAAGACAAATTATGCAGTACAAATTTGTACAAAAAAAAAATGGTGGACAATATTTTGACATGATTCAGCAGTTTTTTTTTTTGTTATGAATTACAGAATTACATGTAACAGCAGTAAAAGAAATTAACATTGGTTGTACTCAAAGATAAATGAATTTTACAAGTAAAACGAATCTGAAAAATGAAAAGAACAAAGAAATTTACAAATTTATTTGGCTTGATTTTCATATTTTGATTTGATTATTATGCTTTTGTAACACAAAGCATGTATATATATATATATATATATATATATATATATATATATATATATATATATATATATATATATATATTAATGCTGGTAAGGTAAGTCTTTTGTTGCTAATGCGTTTGTGTAACAGTGCTCAATAACAAGTAAAGCTATATTTTCAATATTAATTTTTATTTATACAAGCATTTTAGCTACATATGTGCAGACATATTTCGACTATAGCCTTATTTAAGCGAAACTTCTTCAGGTTAAATCAACAGATCTATGTATATGACCTTGAAGAGGTTTAGCTTAAGTAGTTGAAATATGTCTGCACACATGTAGTCAGAGTTTATTATATATATATATATATATATATATATATATATGTATAAAATTTTTTGAACAAAATTTACTTATTAAATTCCGGTAATGTTCATGTGCCAATTAAACCAAAGTTAATATTGATTGACCCAGTTACTTAAGCTCAACAATTATCAGTATTAATAATCAAGCGTATATCTTATAATTTCGTAATAACCAAGACAACATTATATTATAACAGGTTTATCATAAGATGCATTTCTTCAGTATTACAATCGTTTCTTAATCAAGCTTAAACATTATTTCGTTAAAAGATATTCCAGAATGGCTAATCATCAGACACAAAATACAACAGCAATATATATATATATATATATATATATATATATATATATATTTCTGTAAGGTCTGACAAGGCTGCTGGATCGTAAATATGGTCCGGCAACCGAAACATATGTAACTGAACAGATAAAACAGTAATAAAAAATAAAACGCATATTTGCTCTGCAATAGTATTGAGCACTCTCTTCAGGTTTTACTAATTACCATTTTTTTTTTTTTGCCATATATATATATATATATATATATATATATATATATATATATATATATATATATTCCCTGTGTATATTTATTGTAATTTACAATGTGAGCAGCTTTGTTATATCCTCAAAATAATATAAATACAATTCTGG
>NC_136502.1:101644469-101701969 GCF_053919585.1 Euprymna scolopes
AAACAAAAATAACAAAACATCCTGTCTGTTATTTCTAACTGGAAGGTGACGTATTCAAGTGGTTAACGACACAGAGTGACGACCTGAGTGTCCGAAATTCGAATCCAGTTCGTTGCACAAAAATCACTTTATCTTAGGATATTGGCAACCTTCATGGTGTCTCTCCTGTAATCCCCGATGTCTTTCTGGAAAGAATTCTGACTAGAAAAAATATCGGGGAAACCAATGCCAACAAATTTTCGGATACGATATGATGATGATGATTTTTAAATACTGTTTTCCTATTCAACTCTGTTCTCGTCATCCTCTTCCTTCTCCCCCCCCCCATATCTATCGCCTTTACCCATTCTTTTGTCCTTTCCATATTCATCACCCCTACGAAAGTGATCAAAAGTGATTATTTCTATATCTTTCTATATATCATCAAAGTAATTATTTATCTATATCATTATCTATTATTTGATACAAAGTGATTATTACTCTATATGTTACTATTATTACACACAAAGTGATTATTTCTCTATATTATATTTGATAAAGTTTCTGTTATTAAAGAAACAAAATATTAGTCTGCTGATGTGTCTTTCATTTGAGTCTGTCTTTTATTTTTGTGCGGTTTATCCACGTTTTTTTTTTAATTTAATTTAATGGCAATTTTCGTCGGTTCCACGGTTCATAAATTTAACACATTTGTCAAATTTTCCGAGCACACAATTACAATTAGATTTGTTTTCCTGGCAGATATTGAAATGTTGCCATAATGATAACATGGATCCTATATACAATAAGCACCCCCAAAAGATAACGTAAAAATGTAAATTTTACTTCTAGATCCTTTTTTTTTAATTTTTAATTAAAGCTGTTTCATAACCATGTGTTTATTTTATAGAGATTTTACACTTAAAACATTTATTTGAATAAAAATTAAATAATCAAAAGTTATGTTTTTATATTTCTTTTGAATAAGACACTAAAAATCCACTTTTTCTTTTTAAAATGCAGTTTTTATTTAATCAGAAATTTTATAGATTATTATTAATAAATAGTGTATTGTCCACCAACATTCAGCCATGAATATTCAACAGTCTTTGTTTTATTGCTATTTAATATGCTTCAAATATGCACCTCTGCATTGATGAAGTTCATTTTCTGTCGTTTGGATATCTATTATATAAATCTCACCTGTTTGTTAGTGTGTATGTATGTATGTATGTTTTTATATCTCGCTAAAACTTTCGGCACACGTGACCAAAACTGACAAATTGATATTGTTAGAAAGATTGGTCTCTCGGACGACAAATATCCAAAAATTGGATTAAAGCATTCATTCTTTCACCTTTAACTGGACTGTTTTTTACAAGGAGGGGTCACTTTTTTCATGGACATTTTTGCAAAGTTATCATACACCTTGCAATGGCTAGACTTATTTCGAACGCTGCTAACATTGTTTTTTCTTTCACTTCCTTTTCCTCTTAGCATTACAGGTTCAAGCCTACCTGCCTGCTTACTATTTTTTTTTTTTTGCGCTCGCACGGGTACTCGCTGCTATTTACACTTTTTTTTAG
The DNA here is from genome assembly GCF_053919585.1 of Euprymna scolopes. Taxonomy (NCBI): domain Eukaryota; kingdom Metazoa; phylum Mollusca; class Cephalopoda; order Sepiida; family Sepiolidae; genus Euprymna; species Euprymna scolopes. The sequence continues at coordinate 101,646,035 of NC_136502.1, forward strand.
TTTTTTTGTTTGTTTTTTTTTTAAACATTTTTTTAGGGCTCCGTTGATCAATACCCTTACCATAAGATCTCTCTACACCTGGGCAACGCCGGGTACCCCTGCTAGTATGAAATAAAAGGATAACATCTGATGCTCTCCTCCACCCCGGAGACTGTCTGCAAAGGTCGATGCACGAGTTGAAATATCAAAACAAGGAATTGTAACTAGTCACGCATTTTGATGTACTATTTTCTCTTCATATAAATAGAAAGGTCTTTTACTACTGGGTAATCAGCCAATCAGATATCTTGGCGTAGGAATACAATTTGTTGGATTATTTTTAGTAGAAATGCAGCCTGTTTCTTTTCTCACTTTTCAGACAGTTGGATTTTGAGAGCATCCTGGTCAGAGGTTTTGTTATTGGCCCGTCAAAGTTACCCACAATAGAATGAAAGCTAAAAAGATGCATGGCACCCCCTCCCCACTTTTTATAAAGGTTGACTATTAGCTGTTTTTTTTATACATTTTCAACACAGCGAAAATAAAAGGTATTTCTATTGACCTTCAATGTCGCCTGTTTATTTCATCTGCAAGTCATATGGGAATTCTGCTTCATTGGTTAGAATATAAAATCATATGAACATTTGATCATCTTATAGGATCATTGGTACTTAGTGATGAACGATCAGCCATGATAATAGCTCAAAGTTATTAAAATTAAATACTGGAACCCTTAATAATAACAGATGCTGTAAAAAGGCATGATTTTGATAGACGTTATCTTTAAAATAAACTTACACATAAAGATTGGGAGCGGGTTAAGATGAGCTAAGTGTGAAGCATGTATATATTACACACCATAAATCGGCTTCACTCTGATCGGATCTGCGGAGTTATTATAGATAATGTCTATCAAAATAATCCCCTACATTCTGCTTCATTGTTTAGAATATAAAATCATATGAACATTTGATCATCTTATAGGATCATTGGTACTTAGTGGTTTAAAGACAAAAATGAACGATCAGCCATGATAATAGCTCAAAGTTATCAAAATTAAATAACCCTTAATAATAGCAGATGCTGTAAAAAGGCATGATCAATACTCATCGCTACCTGTTGGTCGTTATTTTGTTTAATGAAGGATTGGGCAGAGGAAGAGGTGTTGAGAAGAATGCATATCGGTTTCAGTAGGATATCCCAATTTCACCCACTTCAAATTACTCATTGAAATGACTAAAGGGACACTTTAGTGATCGTCTTATAAGTGGAAGAATGATTATAAATTGGCTTCACACTCACCGGACATGTGGAGTTATTTCAAAGATAAACATCTATCAAAACAATCCCTAAATTATCCCTGAACTGAAAAAAGGTTATCACAGCCCAGTGTCAAGAAAGAATATGTGTATCCATTTTGTGCTTCCATACCTTAATTGACAGATGCAGGCGCCACCTGCCAGCATGTTTGAAAGTTAGGGTCTGGTTTGATGCACAATGACCAAAATTTTTTTTAGTAGTGTTATAATTGTTTCGACACCACTTAAAAGTCTCTTGCCATCGTCCATTTGTATACGCCTTTTTTTTTCCGGCTACTGCTGCTGATCTCTTCACAGCCAGCTATCTTTTGCTGCTGCTGATACTTTCACATGTGCTCATATGCACTCTGTTACAAAATGTGTCATAGTTGTTAAACAATATTGCACACCACATCTGGATATACATTTAAAGCCTATTGAATGGTGATAAAACAAAGACTGTTGGAGATTAAGGATTGAAACTTGGTGGATAAGTCAGGCATAGAGTGAAGTTTATTTGTATCAAATAAACACCTGGGATCATTGGTCCTTAATGGTTTGATGATGAGAATAAACGCTCAGTCCTGAGGAATACTGAACACTATTTGTTAGATGTTAAGAAATCTTGAGAAGCATTGAATGAATGAAGGGGTGGTGTAAAGGATGAACAGTAGTTTCAACAAGGGGAAGTAAGAGAGGAAGGTGTCAGAGTTATTAACAATTTTACATGTTGTATCCATGTCTGTTTGCAAAATAAAGGTGCATATTTAGAGCATATTATTGAATAGCGATAAAACAAAAACTGTTGGACATTCATAACTAAAATTTGGTGGACAAGTCAGGCATAGACTTAAGTTTATTTGTACCAAATATGGTTGACTTGCAGAAGAGATTGTGAATTTTATTGACGATTTCATGAGTGGAATTTTTTTAAGGTCACCCTGTAAAAGTAGAACTAACCTTTTTTGACATATTTAACTGCGGGGTGCTTATTCTATATATAGACTGTCCAATAACAATAAATTTCAAACACCAGTCTCGGGGAAGGGAATTAATATGGAAACAAACAACAAAGAAAAGGCTGATCGAAGAATCCAATAAATTGGTGCAATTCTCTTGTAGTTGTTTTCACCAAAGTTTTTGTACAATTAGCAAAAGGCTGTTTATTCTTTTCTTTTCATTTGTTTTTTTGAGATTTCTTTATACATTTTTTTTTTACCTGATCTCATATTTTAAAACTTTTAACAACAATAATACTTTTTTTTTGAGGCTGTAACACATAAACTTAAAATGTGTTAGAAATATCCTCACACGCCACAAACAATGCTTCACAAAAACGAACGACTCATCACGACACTGTCGTTTGCCATATATCACACGCATAGTTTCAACAATTTTAATTACAATTTTGATATCATGCTAATCGTCTTTACGTTTACAACCATTATTTACATGATTGATAAATCTGCCAATCAATTTCAGTAAAAATTGATCTCTTGAATCATTTGGCTCTGATTCACCAAAAAAAAAAAAAAAAAAAAATTGCTAAAAATTTTTTTTTTTAATCCAATTCATTTCATATCGCGAACAAAATAATGAAAATAAAAATTAATTTACAAAAATCTGGGTTCTTTTTTATATAAACAAAACAGTAGATGTATGCATGCGTATGTGTCTGTGAGAAAATATTAAACCGATAAACTCTTAAACTACTGATCACATAACACTAAAAATAACAGGAAATACTAACCATACACCAAGGATGGTTTATAATAAGTAAAATCTTTGTTTGGCTGGAGGAATAATGTGTACAAAAATATGTCGACAAGTTAAAATGCAAAAATTGCCGACATATTGCTATTAATTTTGCACAGTGGTTTAATGTTCAATCTTTCTTATCTCTGTCGATGGCTCAAATGGTAGGGAATGCAGCTGTAGTATTAAATGTTTTGGCTTTGATTCTAGCTGATGATACCCTAGTCATTTTTTTAAAATCTTCTGAAATAAGTACTGTCTATTAGGTACAATATAATATTCAATAGAGAATTGGCACTGTAAGACGTTACATACAATGGCGGCCATGTTTTATTTATTTTTTTTTTTTTCAAATTAGTTCAAATCAGGAAAACATGGCCGTCATTGCATGTTTATTGAATCTTATAAAAACTTATAAAAATTAAGCTTTTTATGTTTTTGTTAAGTCTTTGCGATTAATAATGGGTTTTATAAAAAAAAAAAAAGAAGCTTTTCATATTTTTTATATAGGTCAAATAATTTACGCACCTAAAGTGCATATTTACCTATAATTCATTGTAAAACTGAATCCTTAGTTATGGGATTTTAGGTATAAAATATATTATTTATTCTTTTATTTTTTGAATATGCTTACGATATCACTAACCTTAAGTGCAGGGGGGGGGGGATTTCTTGTCTGTTTTTAAGTCTGAAATAAGCAAACATCTCAAAAAATAAAAATCGATGGTCATTTTGTTTGACATAATTAGCTAAGTGAAAGTAACAAAATAAATTTTAGAAAAATCAAACTTGAAAATTGTTTCTAAAAGTTTAAAACTAAATTAAATCTTCTATCATTTGCTAACAGTTATTTATTATAATTTCTTTCTTCCCATTCTTTTTCTTTTTTTTTTGTTAACTACTGCATTTTTGTAAAACAAAAAAAAATTCTTCCAAAGATTTTTTAAATCAATGTGATCAGATAAAAAAAAAAAAGAAATTACCTTACAATTTTGTTTTTACAGGTAAAAATAAAAAAAATATACTTGCAAAAAAAAAAAAAAAATTCTACCAAAATATTTTCAAATCAATTAATGTTATTAGAAAAAAAAATCTTTTAAATTACCTTACAATTTTTTTTTTTTTTTACAGGTAAAAATAAAACAATATTTTTGCAACAAAAAAAATTCCACTGAAAGATTTTTAAATCAATTAATCTGATTAGGTAAAAAAGAAAAATAATTACCTTACAATTGTTTTTTTTACCGATAAAAAATAAAAAAAAATATATTTTTGCAAAAAAAAAAAAAAAAAAATTCAATCAAAAGTTTTTCAGAATCAAATGCAAAAAGTGTTTTAGCAAAAATGTTTTGTTTTTTTTTCAATATTTACGAGTCAGTGCCAGACAATGCCAGAAAATGGCATAATACCCACATCATGTCATTTCAAATTTAAATTTTTACTGCATATTGTTTTTAATTACATTTCATTAAAAAATGTCTGTGTTGCTAAGTATAATTCTAAATCAATTAATGTGATCAGGTAAAAAAAACAAAAAAAACTTACAATTTGTTTTTTACAGGTAAAAATAAAAAATTAACAGTCAGCTTTGAATAAATAAATAAAATCAACCCCAAAACCTGTTATAAATCATCATAAGAATATTGTGGCTCGAATGACGGATGCAGGTTTCAGGTATCCCACCCTCCCGTTTGAAAAATATAAATAAAATAAAAATGGAAGATTTTTGGTCTATGCAACATTGACAACAAAATAATAAAACAATTAATATTTAAGCATATTTGCATGCATATATATATACATACCGTGTGTGTGTGTGTGTGTAATGATATAATAATATATATATACACCCATATATGTATATATATGTGTGTGTATGCATATATGTATGTACAGGTATCCATGTATATGCGTAAATGTACATTTGTGGTTTGCGGTATACGTTGCCTACATGTTTTTCTTGGCAAAGCACACCAAAATAAATGTATATTTTATACCTTTTTCCGCTGAGCCAACACTTGAACAGCATTTCAACGTTTCTTTTTACATTTGTGTGAATTCATAATGACCTTCTTCAATGTGACATAGATATGCACGAAAATTTTTTTCATTGTCATTTAAAAGCACTAATGAACCATGATACTTGACTTCTGTCATTAAGGTTTAATTCAAGCCAGATATGACTTTCTAATCGCCAGTTTGAAGTCACTTCTAAATTTTTAAAGAGTTACGAATTAAACATAAGGCTGCCATTTCTTTTTTAAATATATACTTATAATGCATTACAGCGGCCTTGTAGAATTTCGGTTATTTGGCCAACTATTCTTATCTTGGTTATTACTTCCACAACATTTCGACCGATGTAACCTCCGACTTTCTTCAGGTGCATCTTTTCAAACTGAAAAATCTTTATGTCAAACTCAGAAACCTTTATGAATTTTAGACTTAACATTTTTATTTAATCTACTGAGAGTAGATTGTCCTCGTTCTGTCAGCAATGACAAGGAAGAAGTGTTAAGTAATTTTTGTTTTATTTTATTCATAGTTATCATCACCTGTAGTCAGAATTAAAATATGAATTCTCAGAAGACTATCACTTAGGACTGATTGACTCAACGCTTTTATCCGTTGCGCCATGCGAGAAATAAAACGGTCTAGCTTAGTAGTATATTGAAATGAATTTTTAAGGCTTTAAGCAATTCTGAACTTGAGTTAAAGTATGGTGGTTCGTTTGTGCTGTTAAACAAAACGAAGACAAACATTACTTTTTTTTTTCTCGTGCGCCACTGTCATATAAAAGAACAAATATTAATTTTAATAATTTTACTTATTTCATTGAAATACACAAGCAGCAGGACTGGAATATGTACATTGTAGAAATATTTCTATAATAACCTTGAAAAAAAATTTTTTTTTTTTAAACCCATAATGTCATCTACAAACAATAAGATCTCATGTTTAAGCCACTAGATTATCGAAATGTTTTATATATTGTATTAGAATTCCTATTTTTCAGGATGGGTTTTTTATAATGAGGCACACGTGGAACCAGACGAAGAGCCAAAGTACTTTAAGACAAAAAGATTTTTTTATGGTAAAAAGTGCTTAAAACCAAAGATTACGCAACCAAAATCATGGATTTACAAAAGTGCTCATTTTATACGGTTTTCGCTAACTCGTTTCTGTGAGATTTCAAAATCTATGACGCTAAAAAAGTAAAGTCTCTTTTCTCATATGAAAAAATTAACTTGGTAAAACAATCGATGAAGATCAGCATAGTAAATGGAAAAGAAGGGAGGCAGAACCAGTAAAGTGGATTATTACATGGATTGACGACCTGGGTATGCCAAGTTCGAATCCTGTTGATTCCATAGCACCACTTTCACTTATGGATGTTGGCAACCTTCATATTCGAGAAATCAATGGTAAACAGCTGTTGTGATAGGACAAAGTAATTTGCAATGATTATTAAAAGGAAATGCTGGAAATCTTAGAAGACTTCCGAGTGAATACCACTTGTTATTGCCAGTGAGCAATCACTAATAATAACTTGTGTGAAAACTCCAAGCGAGTAGAATAATAATAATGATGATGATAATAATAATGATAATAATAATGATAATAATAATGATGATGATGATGATGATGATAATGATGATGATGATAATAATGACAATCAATCACATAAAATAAAAAGGTGATTGTTCCTATTTACTTGCCTCCCCACAAGGGCAAAAATAGACACAAAGTCGGTTTTTAATGTGAAGAAAATCCAGCTCCCCAAAAAGCGGCACTCTGGACAGGAACAAAAATAAAAATTGCTCCAGTCATGAAGGTTTACTCCTCAATTGACCGAGGACAGAAAAGGTGAAGTGTAGTATCAGAACAGAAACTACACTTTGCTCCTAGCCAAAACCAGGTGATTGTTGTGAAATGTTTAATGACACAAACTAATAAGCTGAGTATGCCAAGTTAAAATCCAGTCAGCTTCATTAGCACCACTTTCTATTGATGTTGGCAACCTTCATGTTGTCTCTCATGTAAATGCCTGATTCTAAATTTAAAAAAAAAATGCCAACAGAAGAATAAAAAGATTTATACTATGTTTATTCATACGAATTGACTAATAAATCCATCTTTAACCAACGATAGTTATTTGTAAATAAAACCTGAGACTTCCGTGATTTCTTTGAATTTATAAAGTTAAAAGTAAAATCTATTTACTATATCAGATTTTCAGTTTTTTTTTTTTTGAATTATTTTAATTGTCAAAAGAGGTTTATTTTGTGTTACAAAGTTTATCAACTTTCATCAGCTTTAGGGAAGCAAACGTTATTTGTTTTAACTCAAGATCTCCATATCTGTTCAGTATGGTGGTGATGAAGTGGATAACACCACTAACTGATGACATGGGTGTGCCAGGTTCGAATCCAGTCGGCTCCATAACACTCCTTCCCCTTATGGATGTTAGCAACCTTCATGTAGTCCCACCTGTAAATACCTGATTCTAAAAATAAAAAAGGAAACGAATACCAACAACAAAAAAAAGGTCAAAAGACTTATATTATGCGAATACACATGGATTGAATAATAATAAAAAAAGAATTTAATCTTTGGTAATTGTTTGTAAATAAAATTCGAGATAACCATGATTTCTTTGCATCTGTCTATTATATTAAGAAATTTTCAGTTTTCTCATTTAAATTATATTAAACGTAAAAGCTATTTTTATTCTCTAAATCTTTCGTCTTCATTACGTGTGTACTCAGTTAAAAACCCATTTCTCAACATTTAATGTACATTTTAAATAAATAAAGTTAATTAAATGCACAATAAAAAAAAATATTTAAATTAAATGAATATTAACCCTCAGGCTACGCTGGCTGTTAGTTTTTTTAACACCTAGTTCTCTATTACAAACAATTGCAACAATGGTGTCTTCAAGGACTATAGAATTCTTCTTTGCCTTAACTGCATTAATCAATGAATGAAATCCATGCTTGAAACCCATATTTGAATGTTTGTATTGTTTTTTGATAAAAAAATTCTTTTTCAAAGAACCTAGACTTGATTTTATGTGATGTGAAAAAACTCACACACATCGTAGGCAATGTGTGTAAAAATGCCATCGTAGCCCAAGCGTTAAGTATGGTATTAAAGAATACTTTCCTCTTTTTTTTTTTTTTTTTTTTTTTACTATAAGTCTTTTGGTTTAGATTATTCAGGAATTATCTATCATTCCTTAATATCTGATTTCATTTATCAAATTAAATATTATCTAAGTCTTTTTTTCTTATGTCCAGATAGAAAAGTGCATTCTCTGGTTGGCCAGTAATAATCCATATGTGATATCTTCGATCTTGGTTAAAGAGAGATAACATATATGTTTTATTCCTTAATGAATGAAATCAGGTACTAGGGCAGTTTCCTCTATCAGTAAAATACTGCTTCAAAGTTTATCATAGTTGTGTATATTTGTGATGAGTCGGTTAAATTTTAAATCATGATTTATCTTATTACAATTTTGAGAGAAATGGACTCCTCGTCCAATAGGTTCCGTTCATAACAGATTTTTGTTCGTTCTCTCCACAGCAGTCACAGTGGTGGCAGTCAACTTATTTACTCGACTTATAATTAGTATCGAATGAAAAGCTTTAAAAAAAGGTTTGTAAAAAGAAAAAAAAAATCCAGTGCAGTTTTTTTTTATAATCACATGCAAAAAAAAAGAAAAAGAAAGCATCTCATTATTTGTTAAACAAAGATGGTTTAGGATATGTTATTACATATCCTAAACCATCTTTGTTGTGTGGACTCACCAATACAAAACTAGGGTGAGCACTGCATTACCCAATCGTCTTGCTTTGACGATTAGTAACGTCTTATTAATGCCTATCTATCCATTATTGTATTCTCTATTACAAATAAACCTTTCTTTTTGCCATCATACTATCTTGTTGTTAGTTGTTTCTTCCATTCATCTAATAAGCTTGTATATTACAACCCTTTTCAAAGATGCAACAGTGGCAATGACGATTCAATGGACTTGCATATAAAATGTATAAACAAGTGACTATGATAAATCAAAGAAGAAAAAATAAAAGGAAAATTAGCTCAAGGAGTGGTGTTATAATAGAATATCCTACACCTATGTACAGAGAACTATATCTTGTGAGCATTGCATTATCCAGCGTTCTTCCTTTGGAGATTAGTAATGTCCCCCTTTTTTTATTTTAAACTAATTTCTATACTAATATACTACTACAGAGAATTATATAAAGTAAGCACTACATTCACTGCTATCTTACTTCAATTATTAGTAATGCTTTACTAATCTCTGTGTATCTATTATTTAAATCTTTATTGCAGTAAACCATTCTGCCTTTTATATTATTTCTTATTGGAATCCAATAAATAATAATATATAATGCCATTCGGTACGGACCTGACACTGGAAGACCAGATAAGAAGGAAAACTTGGATTTATAAGACGAAAAAATCCAGCCTTGATCATCCTTTGGGGCTCATAGCACAGTGGATAGAGGCGTTGAATCTCTACAGTTCCAGGTGAGCATTGTCTGAAGATAGCAGCTTCAATCTTACCCAAAGCAGGCCATAGGTTTAGTTGGCCAAAACATGATGAGATATCAACAACTATGGAAGGCAGTAATTATTGGAGATACAGTTACAAGATTCAGTATTACTATCTCGTCGCGGTTAATCACCTGAAGAAGGCCAGAGGATGAGTGGGCCAAAACGAGGATGACAGTCTGCAAATAAATAAATCCACATTCTGCCCTCATTCAATCGTATTGGCTGTTCTTTCCACTCAAGTGACAACCTTATCTGTTGTAACACTTTATAAGGATACAGCAGTTAAACATGCTAATTTTGAAGAGGGGGGGTATTTTAATACTCATAAACACTTAAAGTCTGAACTCATTTTGATAAGATAAACATAGGTTTTAATTTAAAATTAACCCAAACTCCTGAATCACTGCGTTAGTATTTCTTATATTAAAAAGCATTCATAGTATTCACAAGTTACATTCAAGTTTTATGGTATCATTGTTTATTAAATTGTTAAATTTCAATTTAAATATCTCACAGGTAAATCAATTTTCATGGGGAGAGGTTATTAAAATTAAGAGTAAACGTTAAAGGTTTTTTTGAGAGCAGAATGAGAAAAAAAAAAAAAAAAAAAAAACTGTGTATGCATTAAGAATGATTTTATATTGTTTTTGTTAAATATTATTAAATGAAGAATCAGTTTGGGTTAAAATCGATTTAGTATTATGCATGTAAACTTGAAAAAAAAACACACTTAAAATGTGTCAACATTATGTGGATAAATTTCCTTTTTAGATAAACACGACATCAGGCCAAACTTGGTCACCATCTTGTTTTGATTTCACTTATTCACATAATTTAATGCCATTATAGAATTTTTTCTCGCATTTTGCTCTCAACGGGACGTTTAATGATTAGCAAATTAAGCATTTGTTAAATGAAAAATTAATAAATAAAATATTATTTCTTGTCTATAGTTTGAAAGAGAGAATTGTTTCCTTTATTCTTGATCTTTATAAAGTTGGACTTTTTATTGCACTGACAGAGAGATTAAAATGCCAAATTCATATTAAAAAATACAGTAACATAGTTTTATACTATACTGATCATGTGTATGCCGTTCACGTACCAATATCAACTAATTTGCATATTATTTTTCAAAAGGACATCACATTAATTAACTACTCGTTCTTATTGTCTTCTAATTCAATGACTGTGTTCATTTTATTATACCAGGCACTGTATGTAAGAGGGCTGCAAGCTCTCCATGCAAGAACTGCAAACCCCTAATATTATCTTCTCCCCCGATGTGGGTATACATGCGACTGAGGAACGGGGTTAAAAACAGAAAATCAATAGCTTTATATTATACTGATAAATGTTTATGTGAATAATGTACTAAGGAGATTTTTTTGTTTTTAATATATTAAAAGAAAAACTTTTAATGTCAGTTCCACCGATATTTTGTTTAATGAGAGGTCCTCTTTTAAAGTCATAAAGTTTTCAAATCATGAACATATTAGTCGATGAGGTGATACCAGCGGCAGAACTGTGCACCACAAACGCAATGTTAAAAGGTTATGAGTGTTCAAATAATTTTTTATATGCAGACTATCATCCTCATCTTCATAGTTGTTTTTTTTTTTTCACAACGTTTCAGCCAATTATTTTTCTGGACTTTGTCAGGTGGTTAACCGCGACAGGATAGGAATGCCAAGTCTCTTAACTGTATCCTCAGTAATTACTGCCTTCCATAGTTGTTCCAGATGAGCATTGTCTGAAGATAACGGTTTCAATTCTACCCAAATCTGGCCAGAGGCCTAATTGGTCAAAACGTGGTGAACGACAACAACTATGAAAGGCAGTAATTACTGAGGATACAGTTAAGAGATTCAGCATTCCTATCCAGTCATGATTAACCATCTGACAAAAGCCTTCGGGACAAGATCAAAATGTAGTATCTGTTCTTCAGATGCTGCATTTCAATTTCTTGTTCTCTGTTAGTGGAGGAGAAATCCTTCACGACTGAGATAATTTTTATTTTTGTTCCTTTTCTCCACGTTAAAAAACGACCCTGGTGTGTAACTGTCCCGTGGGGAGACATTGTAAATAGGAACCATCTGACAAAAGCCACAGGAATAATTAGCGGAAACATTGTGAAAACAACAACTATAAATATGACGATAACAGTCCACAAATAAATAAAATAAATATGCAAATTACTCATCTCAAAGGATTCAATAATAAAATACATATATAGAGGAGTATAAAAAGGCTTTAGCAATGCAGGAAACCAGCTGCTGTATTGGAATGATGTATCAACAAAAATGGACAAACGAAAGAAGGTCTTGTTTGTTTAGTTATTTTATTTAACTTCGTATATCCATTTATTTTTCAAGCTAATCACAATACCTGGCAAATATACCCAATGAACCAAGTGCAAGAAAGACCAGCAATTACACTTGAAGAGACAGTTAGAATCTTAGAAAAAGGTCTCTCGGTTGGAATATATGAGACAGTATGTGAATGTCTGGCATCTAGAAGGATGCTCCATTCCTAGTTAGAATATCAATTTAAAAAAAACAACAAAAAAAACGTAAAACAGGTATATATATATATATATATATATATATATATATATATATATATATATATATATATATATATATATGCAAAACTGCAGCGATGGGACAGAGGTTGGAGCTTAGTTGATAGTGTGATTAAACTGCAAACTAACTGAGTTGACCATCCATTACGATATTTCAATGTTTTTTTTTAAGGACATTTTTTAGTTTCTTTTCTTTTGAAAAAGAGATGATATTCTCGAAATATTAAGACCTCCACCATCCCTGTTATATCAAACAGTAAGTTCATATGTACTGATTTGTGTTGTGATTATCTTGAAAAATAAAATAACTAAACAAATAAGACCTTCTTTCGTTTGTCCATTTCTGTTCATACGTCACACTAATACAATAGTCGGTTCCTTGCATTGCTATAGCCTTTTTATACTCCTCCATATCTATTTACCAGGAATGCTTCAAGCAAACAACCTTTCTCTAATAAAATAAAACCTTTTTTTTATTTAAACCCTGAAAACCTCAAAGTATCATTTTAGTGTCAGAAAAAATTATCAAGATTTTAATGATAAATTATATACACTGTTGGTTATGCATGGATTAAAATTTGCCCCCCGCCCGCATCAGAACTGCAGAAAGTCTTTGTAAATAAGAGTATGCAAATCTTAACGGTAATATATTGATCAGAAGAAGAAAAAAGAAAAACAGTATTCACTATTGATTCTTATTGTTTTCCAATTCAATGATTTGTTTTTTTTTCTTCATTTTATTATAATACATATTTCTATTAACACATATGCATGCCTTTATTTTAATTTTCATCATTGGAGAAGTTGTGGAGGTTTTAATAAGATACTAAACATATTTTTATTCATGCAGATTGCGTACATATTATTATAGAATCAATACTCTAGTGAATATTATATATTACAAGAAATAATTTGCTCAGTGGACTAATTTGCAAAAAAAATTCTTTTTAAATAATAATGATAATAATAATAACAATAATAATAATAATAATAATAATAATGATAATAATAATAATACTAATAATAATAATAATAATAATGTCGTTCATCAAATTTCGTCTGTGTTTGTTTACAATATCATGTCAGTTGATATTTGGGCTTGACGATCTTAAAAATAGTCTTTCTTCTCTTATAGATAAAAAAAGAAGAATTTTTATGGGGGAATATTTTATGTTACACCGGCCAAGGTTACACCGGTGTAACGTAAAATATTCCCCTGTAAATTTCTTTTTTTTTTTAATATATATAAAGAAAAGAAAGACTATTTCTAAGATCGGATATTTTCGATACTTATCGATTGAATTCTTGAGCAAAACATGTCTAAGAGGTTCTAATAGATATTTATTTGATAATTGCGTTTACCTCTAGGCCTGTAAAGCTTAAAAAATATCTTCAACAGATTTGCAAAGGGGCTAGTTGTTGTTATGCACACATATTTTATACCGTGGAGAGAAAAATTAGCATTTTTTTTTAGCAAAAAGATTTTTTTAAGGTTAATTCATTTCTAGGGCTTGCAATTCTTGACATTCTCAATTTTCTTAGCTAATGTCAGGACATAAAGCTGGTCGTAAACACTCATCTAGCTGAAAACACTATCAATAATTTCCCCAACTCTTTATCTGTGCCTAAACCTAAATATAGATTCCATGAACAAAGTTTCTTTCTTAGAACTGCACGCCTGTGGAACTGTCTTCCGTTTGCCTGCTTTTCAGCTGACTACAATATGGTTGTCTTCAAGTCCAATGTAAACAAGTTCTTGATGAGCCGTTCCACTTAAGTTAACAAATTTACTGAATTTTCATTACTAACGATTATTATATTGTCCAATTGACTACTGTACACTCTTTAACCCTTATCCTCGAGTTGCCTCTGAGGGCCTTGATAAGTAGTGATGCCTATAAAAAAAAAAAAGTTAAGGTCTATGTGTACGTTAGACCTATTTGGTTTTGTTACAAACAATCATTATAGTGCATTTATTGGTGATTAGTACAGGTTCTCTATCTGCACTGGATCGAGACGGACAGTTTTCGTCCTTTTCTTTATAGATGTATTCTTGATAGAAGATTGTGTGTTGTAAAAAAAGTTGAACTCCACCACTGAGCAGTCAGTCTACATGTCAGCCAGTCTACACAACAAAGGAAATTGTTTGAAAATACGAAATTCCAGAGGCCCATTACCCAGAAAGTTAGTCTGAATAAACAGAACGATGACAGTAATTCATCAATTCGCTAGCATTGAACCATACTAGCCATGATACGCTTCACTTGTATCATACAGAATAGCAACCAGATTAGAAAATTGAATAGTAGGATTGCCTAATTTAGGCACTGTGTGTGTGTGTGTATATATATATATATATATATATATATATATATATATATACACAAATGTGTGTGTGTGTGTGTGTGTGTGTGTGTGTGTGTGTGTGTGTATGAAGGGAATTAATTGCATTAAACATTATAGCTAGTGTCTATAAAATTTCTTTTCCTAACCGTTTTCCTCTGAAGAAAAAAGATAAATATTTTGAAACTTCATGGAATAAGGAGATAATTATCTTTATCTTGTATTCCTTGTTCATGAACAATAAATGTTGTAAAACATAATTTGAAAAAGTTAACTCCCTTCATATATTGATGCTCTATCTTGAATATTGAGCAGTTTTATCTCTGAATAGGATTAATCTATAAATATTAGTATTAACATTCATATTTCCATTTAAAAATTTAATTTATAATATATATATATATATATATATATATATATATATGACAAAAAACAGAAAGGAAAAGCAACAAAGATTTGATCAACACAATTGAAAGCACATTCCGTCTCATTTTAATTTTCATGGGAAAATGTTTCTTTCATCTCGACTGCATTGGAGGAGGAATATGATCTGGCGCAAATTTAAATTTGAAAACTGGAAAACTAAGACTTTATTGGAATTTTTCTCCTTCTTTGTTTTATTAACGAATTACCATGTATTAAGGTCAAAAGCCACTTGAGGATAAAATTGAATGAGATGGATGGATTGTTGATTTAATGTTAAAGAATATTATGAGAAGATAGCGATTGTATGACGTCATGGTTTTCCCTACACAGTGATTGTTACCTATATGCCATATTTGGTTTTAACGTTGCATAAGCATAACATTTTAACTAATGGAATTACGATAATCCAAATCAGAAATTGTTTCCGAGAATTAGAAAAAAAAAACCCTTACTTTCTCCATTAATTTAATATCAATTTTCTCCCAGATTTTAATAAACAAACATCCTGGATTATTTTACATAATAGATATCAGCCAACCTCAACAACAATTTATTTTTCAACCACTCTTTTTCAATTTACAAGTGATAATTCAAATAACAGCATAACATCTGCTACTGCTAGATCAGGCTGTCTGAAGATACTGTCTCCCTGGTCAAAAGGTCCTGGATATGACCTTAAACTATATCCAGTGGTGAGGGCCCCAGCTTGTGGGCTTTGGGGAGTGTGGAGCCATCCTTTAATTTCCATTGCTCCCAGGTCCACTCTGATCCGGAGTGGTAGTACCTGTTAGGGTCCCAACTATGGGTTAAATAGAAACCGACTTGAAAAAAAAAATATATATTCTATTAAAAATTTTTTCTTCAAAATAACTGGATTCGGCATTAAATAACCCGAAAAGGGTTGACATGCCGTAAAACAAAAACAACCAACCAACCCTGGTTAAAAATGCACCAAATACTAATGTTATTGTTTTTTTTTTCCTTTTTCCTTTGCAAAACTCAATCATGCTCTGCAAAGTCAAAAACAAAACAAAAACGTTTTTTTCTACAAAACAATCAAACGAAACAGCATAAAAAAATATTTGAAGATATAAAGAGGTTGAAGAATAAAAACTTTTTCTAAAATTTCTGGATTCAATATTTAATGACCCGAAAGGGGTTGACATGCCGTGAAGCAAAACAGCTAAACCAAACTCCATGAATCAATATTTAAAGATATTGAAGCATAAAACCCTTTTACCAAAAATACTGGAATCCGGCATTAAATAACCTAAAAATGCTTGATATGCCATTAAACAAAAACATCCGTAATAATAAAGACTAGCTTGGCATATGTTGAGCTCTTCTGAGATAATGTTAATAAAGAAGAAGAAAAATAATCTAATCATAAATTAATAAATTAATTAATTAATTATTATCATTATCAACATTAACATATAATAATCGAAAACTTTTGGTCACAATACACATATCAATCACAATTCGATTACAATTATTTTAAAAAAATTTTCTTTATACTATTTATAAATTAATTAAAATTTCTCCAATATTCTAAGAGCATGAATGAGAGTAATATCATTGGATTATGGAAATAACAAACAAGAAAATCCCTGAATACATAAATGTGATTTAACATTTAACTATTTAAAATATATTCATCTAAATGTATATTATGCTTCTAAATTTTAATATGAGGATTGGTTATTGGTATTTATTTGAATCCCTCAGAGTACTGTACTCAGCATGCACTCGCTGGCGATAAATAACTTATGAGTATTCTGATCTGTACCCACTAGACACTGGCTGGCAATATTCCATTTTCATAAGAGAATTCAGTATAATAACGTTTAATGCGATTTGGAATATTCCATTTTAATTTTAAAGTATGTTTACGAATACAATAACGGTCAAAGTGATAAGCGTAATAATATATAGATTATGAACAATGTAATTAACATGCTTGGACTCTTAAAGAAATGCAATAATTATTATCCTTTATCAGAAACTTTGTAAGAACTGTCGTTTGATTCTATGGACATGTCTCATCTATCTCAGTTTAAGACAGAGAAGGTTTCGGCTTGTTGATCATTTCTAAAGAAGTATGTTAGGACTTGCAGGTGACACCTTACTGTGAAATCCATTATGCAACCAAAAGACTGGACAGAAGATCTCATCAGATATCTAAGCTGACCAATTTGTAGAAGAGTCTGGATGACATGCTGGCAGAGACGTCTGGCAGGGATGATGGAGAGAACAAGACAGGAGAATCCAAGAAGAATTCCCATAACAATTGATTATCTGTGCCTAAATCTAAACATAGATTCCATGAACAAAGCTTCTTTCTTAGAACTACACGCCTGTGGAACTCTCTTTCATTTCCTGCTTTCCAGCTTACTACAATTTAGTCATCTTCAAGTCCAACGTAAACAAGTTCATAATGAATCATCTCCCTTAAGTAATCCAATTTACCAAATTTTCACAATTAACGGTTAGTACGATATTGTCCCATTGACTACTGTACACTCATTAACCCTTATCCTCGAATGGCCTCCGGGCCTTAAGTGGTGAGTCCGATGTAAAAAAAAGAAAAATAATAATAATTTTGTTCTCATTATTTACTTACACTTTACTCATAAACTTGAACGCAATTAGATCGCAATTTTTTTCATTTGATTTGTTAGTTCTATGACATATTAACTGTATCTGTGTTGGATATTGAGCCGGGGCAACGCCAATAAAATTGAAGGTGTGCACATACGCATATTTGAGATTGATTTTTTATCTACATTCCTGTGTCCCACAAAAATGACCTGAATTGTAATTATCACCGAAATATTCCAGGCCGGGAAGTTAGAATTGTGCAACACAAAATAAAAATAAATAATTATTTTTAATTTTTACATTTCAGTAATGTCGGTTGATGTATATAAAAGACACAGTTAACATAAACAACAGGAGAAAGAGGAAGAGAGGAGGCTGATGGTCATCCAGCATTATTTACATTTTCCGCCATCATCTGCCACACACACACGCATACACACATGCACACACACACACACACACACACACACACACACACACACACACACACACACACATCCTTACAGCTAAACGCAGTTGTTATGTTCCATCTCTTTTGTCGATGGCCAAAAGTTAATTGTAAATAAACTTCTATGTTGACAAAATTTGTCTGTGTTGATTTTGAGAACAATGACAAAAGAATTGTCGGGTGTATATATAATTTTTCAAGCATTTGAAAAGTGAAAACTAGACAATTATACATACATTCAATAAAGCAACATCTGAATATACAATCTAATTACACTGATATATTGGTTCTCGTAAGATTACTGAAGTTAAGCAACACTGAATTTTATCAGTACTAGATTGGTGACCATTTGAGACTACCAGCTGCTATATGTGAGAAGATGGTGACACCTCCCTATAAAAATAAAGTTGTTTAAATTATCTCCCCTGGCCGAGATAGACATGCGACTGGGGGTCACTTATCAATTTGCTATTCCCTAGACAATTCCTCCTGTGAAGTCAGCTCCATCTAAACAGAATGAGTGCTGCATCAGAAGAGCAACTGTGTTTTGATTATTTTTTTGAACTGCCAATTGTTGTTGACTTTTTTTTTCTAGTTATTTTTCTTAAACACAAATTCTTTAATAACGATTCCAATTTATTTTATTATTATTTTTTTTTTTTTTAATATTTTATCATTAATTATTTTGGATTTCACGTTTTAGTTTTTATGATATATAATATTTGTTACTCTTTTTGCATAATATGTAACTCTACTGGTCATTTGTGTAATTGATAAAACAGTGAACCCAAAATATACAGTGAAGCCTTTTTCGTATCATTTAAAGATATCGAAATGAAAGAATCAATTCCCCAGGAAAAATGTAAAAAAAAAAAAAAAATAGAAAGAGCTTTTCCATTGCATTATTTAAAGTTTGTACCAATAAATGATGATGATATTGACACAAAATGAATTCATGAATAATATCTTATATCAGAAAAAATTTAGTCACCAAAAATCTGATCAGTGATGGCTTGCCAATAGGAGTTTTGGAAATGCAATACCTATTTTATATATATATATATATATATATATATATATATATAATTCCGAAATATTGTCTATGTAGTGACCATGTAAAATGTTTATCTGAGTATAAATAAATATATATATATATATATATACTCCTATAATTATTTTTTGTGTGTATTGATATTCATATTAAAAACCCTTTCTTTTATTTATTTAAAAAGAAAATACAACTTTGTCATATATATGGGTCGTGGAATTGCATTCATCTGCAAAAGATCTAGCTAATTTGCATATTCTTTTAAACATTCATTTTAATTAATTCCCTATTAGTTTTTTCGGTTTGCTTATGGGGTGATCATCTTTAGTTAACTATTATGCGTGATTATATTCATGTAGATATTCTATATGATTTATACTTGCATAATATTTGCATAAAATGGTTATAGTAAGCACAAATCTCTTTCTATATATATTTACGTATACATATATGTATTTGTTTAAAAAATGTTGCCTACCAAACTCCTCTCTCAGTATTTGGTCTACAGACATGAAACTTAATATACAGGGTATTCAAACCCATGCGGAACTTTATATTTGGATTTTAGCCGGGGGAAAAGCGGTGCAAAAATGTGAAAATTGAAAAAAATCGAATTTTCTAGGTGTAGGTCAGATGACAGCATTACAAATATACAGACGTAACGTAATAGCTATTGGTTCATGTTTTAATTTTTAGCCTTTCAGCAAACGTGTCTTCATAGTTCAGGCATTAATGTCTAAGGAAAAAGTAAATTGTAAGCTAAACGTTTTGGTTTCGATTCTCAGTGGTGGCACACAAGTCATTTTTTTTTAAACTTTTTAAATCATTACTATATATATTGGGTCTAATATAATATAATAATAAATACGAAGTCTGCATTAATCAAAATATCATATTTAAGCAATTTATGACTGAGCAATGCTGCGCGGCTTGCTAGTATATATATAGTAGAAGTGGTAATTAATAAAAACCTGAAGAAAGTGCTCAATACTGTTGTAGAGCAAATATGCATTTTATTTTTTATTACCGTTTTTTCTGTTTAGTTACATTATTGTTTCAGCTACGCGACCGTTTTTTGGCCGTCTTGTAGCCTCCTTAGACTTTACAGAAACGTTCGTTTATGGTGGAATGAAAGAATGAATGATGTCAGGGGAGGGGTGCAAGAAAAGCGGAAAAAGAAAAAGGGAGAAAGGTGGGAGGGGGGTGCCTGGCAGGTTGGTGGTGCTTTAGTTTTGGAGTTCAAGAACATTAGGTGGTTGTGGGGGGTCTGGGAAGTTCATCTCTGGTGTGGCTAAGGACATAGGGATATATATATCTGTGTGTGTACAGGAATAAGCTATTAAGCAAATAACAATACAAATTCAAATTGGAAGAAATTAACAAAAGAACATGCTTATTCTGATTTGATATTTCGTTTCTATTATGAAATTTTTCATGGAATGCAATATTTATTTTGTTGAAGTCAGTTTAAATATACAAAGATTGTTAGAGAAAGTAGGGGGTGTAAATCTTTGAGGCGATGGAGTGAAATGAAAGAGTATGCATTAGCTAGTAGCAAATGTCGAGTGATGGTGTGGATGTTGCAACATGATTGGTTGGAGCATAAAAACTGACTGTGTGGGTGGGGTGTAAAGAAAGGAGAAAGAGAGGAAAACAACAAAGATCGGTATTATTTTGCTTATTACCTCATTTCTAAATGCACCAACATATTTTGTCAGGAATAGTAACATTATCTTATCCCTTCGCGTGCGCACACACACACACAATTATATATAATGATTATTATAGTAAATAATTACGTCACCTCCTTTATGAAACTCGTTTCTTATCGTTGAGCACTTTCAGTTGAATGAAGTCACTCTTATGTGCAGATCATCGTATTATAAATAGATCACTCTGACGTTAAAAGCATTTAATAAGAATAAATGTTTAAATTTCAACGTTATTTCACATGGTTAATGGTAGCTGAATGGATACGGTCCTTGCTAATGAAGCCAGAGATGGCTTCTGTCGCCAGGTTTGAACCTATTGACTGATGTTAATCGTGACACCCTGCACTGAAGATTCCCGAAGGTATTTAATAATTTAATAATTATTTAATAATTTTTATACTATATATATATATATATATGGAGAGAAATTGAATGCCTACTAGACATTATCCTCGAGTGTCTAAAGTCTTTTTGTACAGGACTTTGTAGGGACAACCTGGCACGAGGATACTTTTTTCTACAAGTAAACCCTGACGAAATATTCAAAATCACATAGTATTTGCAGCCCAAATAAGATCTCCTTTCTATGGCTAACCCACATTAGCTTTTACAAGGAATGGTGCACCTTTTCCAAGTGATGTTACCTCAAGTAATAGCACGGAGCTGGATACTTCACCTGACTAGATAGATTCTTGTCCTGGAATCCAGTAAGACAAAGCGACCAAAACAAAAGATATACTACAACATATGAAAATGGTTAATTGGGGAGAGGAAAATTATGTTCTCAATTTCTTTACTAACTTAGCGTTTGAGAGATAAAGAACGTTAATGGAACATTCGAATATCTATGTATCTCGTATATTAAAAAATAACATTGTATTCACAGCCCAAATAAAATCACCACACTGTTTTTTACGAGAAATGGTGCACTTTCTCCAAGTGATGTTCCATCAAGTAATAGCATGAAGCTGGTTACTCCACCAGACTAGATGAATTCTTGTCCTGTAATGCAGTAGGACCAAGAGACCACAAGAAAAATTTTACATATTTAAATGGTCAATTGGAGAGAAGAAAATTTTGTTCTCAACTTCTTTATTAATTCAGTGTTTGAGATATAAAGGAGAACTTTAATGAATTATTCAAATATTTATGTATCTCAGATGGAGATCAAGTGTTAACCCCTAGGAAGAGGGCTCCTTGATTTCTGAGAACTTTGAAGTAAAATGAAACAAAAAATATATCAGGCATATAACTTATTTATGTATATTTTTTACAATATATGTGATAATATTGCTATTTAGATGATAATATATGTGATACTATTGCTATTTAGATGATAATATATGTGATACTATTGCTATTTAGATGATAATATATGTGATACTATTGCTATTTAGATGATAATATATGTGATACTATTGCTATTTAGATGATAATATATGTGATACTATTGCTATTTAGATGATAATATATGTGATACTATTGCTATTTAGATGATAATATATGTGATACTATTGCTATTTAGATGATAATATATGTGATACTATTGCTATTTAGATGATAATATATGTGATAATATTGCTATTTAGATGATATCATATGTGATACTATTGCTATTTAGATGATAATATATGTGATACTATTGCTATTTAGATGATAATATATGTGATACTATTGCTATTTAGATGATAATATATGTGATACTATTGCTATTTAGATGATAATATATGTGATACTATTGCTATTTAGATGATAATATATGTGATACTATTGCTATCTAGATGATAATATATGTGATACTATTGCTATCTAGATGATAATATATGTGATACTATTGCTATTTAGATGATAATATATGTGATACTATTGCTATTTAGATGATAATATATGTGATACTATTGCTATTTAGATGATAATATATGTGATACTATTGCTATTTAGATGATAATATATGTGATAATATTGCTATTTAGATGATAATATATGTGATACTATTGCTATTTAGATGATATTATATGTGATACTATTGCTATTTAGATGATAATATATGTGATACTATTGCTATTTAGATGATAATATATGTGATACTATTGCTATTTAGATGATATTATATGTGATACTATTGCTATTTAGATGATATTATATGTGATACTATTGCTATTTAGAGAAGCTGCCATTTCTAGAAATAAAGCAGATTTTTATTTACACTAAAATAAGATGAAACTAATTCATTTATTTTTTTATTAATTATTTAAAATTTAATTTTAAAAATCTTTTTATTTTGTTTATGAATAAAAAAATATTTTGTTAAAATAAAGAGAATGGTTTTGAAATATTCATTTAAATTAATTTTTTTTTTTCCACTTTTACTTGAAAGTTTGAACAGATTAAAAATTTAAAAATTGAAAAGATTTTTTTTAAATAAATGTTCTGAGACAGTGCATCTTCACAACTGGAAGATTTCTCAAAGTAAGATAATTTTTATAAATATTAACTTTATGGACAGCTTTGCCAAGTCGTAAAATACACTTCATTATGATATTTTAATTTGTCCAGATTTCGTATATATTATTATAGAGTCGTGATTTCAAAAATAAAAAAAAAATGTATTTGGGTGCCATCAGCTAGAATCGAACTTGAAAGCAAAACTGTAGCATTCAAAGCTGGTGACGTTACCACTGTACCAACATGGCATGCTTATGAATTGATTAAAAACAAACTAAGATGAATGTAAAAAATGTATGACATTTTTTTAATTTTGACCCATTTTGGAGCCCTTAAAAACTATTTTAACCAGGCCCAGACCTATAAAAAAATCCAATCATTTGAGGCCTCTAGTGCCGCTCTGCGACTTTTTGTTTCAGTAGAGATAGAGTTTGAAAAATATGTAGACAGACAAACTTATAGCACTTTTATATATTAGATTTTCATTTTCTAATTTGAGGAGATTGATAAACATTTTGAAGAATTTTACAAGTTTTAAATATAAAGACTCTAAATTTCTGAATTTCCAAAGCAGCATTTCCACAGCCTAAAGTCAAAAGCCATCACTAAATTTGACAGTTTTTTTTTAGTTTTTTTTTTTTTTTTTCATAAAGCATCAGTTGATCGAATTAGGGATGAGCAATGAAAGTGAAAATAATTTGATTTTTTTTTTTAATAAAAAAATTGAAAAAATTTCTCAAACTATCCTATCCCCACACATTATTTCAAGAATAAAATACATCTTATTATACTCAGAATCAAAATTCAGTGATCACCTTTACAAAGAGACATCACCTTGAAGATATGGATAAAAGCAACTTTAAATGTAAAAGAAAAAATGTTAAATGCCTGCAAAGCTGTAAATATTAATTTTTTTCTGTATCTTCTTTCTGAGTTTCGATTATAGGTATAATAAAATGTGTTTCTTTATAAAATAAATGTGGTGTGATTTAATTTAAGTGACCTATAAATATTTGTTTTTAATTTTTAATAAAAAATAAATATACTAACGTTAATTAATTAATTAATTAATATTAATATTAATTTAATAATAAATCTATATTAGCATTATTTCTTTAATTAATAAATTTATATTAAAAGTAATGAATTAAATAATATTTATATTAATTAATTGATATTAATTTATTTATTAATAAATTAATATTAACATTTTTATTAGATTATCATTAATTAATAGAAATATTAATTAATATTTATTAATTAATATTAAGTTTATTGATTAATATTGTTAATTTATTAATGAATAAATTTATATTAACATTTAAATTAATATGAATATTAATTAATATTAACATTCATTTATTAATTAATAAATGCTGAAATTTGATTAAGATCAAATAATTCTCTGATGTTTTGTAAATTTTTTCAATTGAAGATTAAATTAATTTTTGGTTAAAATAGTTAAATTCACTTTCATTGTCTGTGCTCGATTAAATAATTCAGTTTTTTTTTTTATGATATTCAAATTCATAATCTAAAGAGTGTTTTTAAATGTCAGATGAATAATGCTATGAAAGAATAAACATTGGACCAGACTAATCATATGTAATACTTTTCCAATGGTATAAAGTCAGTGATTTATTTAATACAAGTCGGTATTGGAAAGTTCCAGACTAATACTAAAAAATTACACCTGTGAATGGCTCTTAGGATCAACATAAGAAAATAGTTACTTCCCTTGGATTAACAAGTGAATGATCGCCCTTGGTTGTGGTAGCAGGAGGAGCAGAAACGGCAATGACACTTTGAGATGCACACATTCAGCTCCAAGAATAAAGACTTTTATCATTGCCCATCCAGTGGTTACATTTATCTTAATTTAAATCAAAACTTGTTAGATAAATCTGTTAAACATTCACCTTCATCCTATTATCATTTTTATGTAGTATTTCATATTGAAAACCATGTAACACTGGACAAAATTATTAATGGGGGAGTTTAAAAAATATTTTCTTTGTTGAATCACATTTCTTCTATGTTTTTTTTTTTTTTTTTTTTTTAATTTTTTTACCTGAGTTAATGTCTAAAAAATTTCCTGTACTAGAGATAAAAATATGTAACAAATTTTACAGAAACAAAGAATTGTTTTGTAACGGTCCCCATGAATAAGGTTACAAACCCCTCTATTTCTGGGCTTAATACTCCTTGATCAGTTTGCGATATGAAAACCAAACAAAAAACTTATACGAATAAGATAACAGAACTGTTGACTGTTTGATGACAGCTCTCATGGATAAGTTCACAATTTCTCTTCCTCCATTCCATATCTTTCTTTATTGCTGTCATTTTTTATTTTTTTTATTTCTCTTATCATAAATCAGTTATTAAGTGGATGAGGACCTTTCTTAGTGATTGGACATACAAGGTTCAGATAAATGGTAGTTTTTCATCTGAGATAGATGCTTGCGATGGTTTTACTCAAACATCCATGCTTGGTTCTATTCTCCATATACCTCAGGACATATTATCCACTCCTGCACAACAAAAAGGTGTACACGGATGCTACAAGAAACTATTTCAGAACCGATTTCGATTAAACTGAAGGAGGCCTGTTTTCTAAATCAGAATCCCTGGACATTGGAATAGACTTCCAAGTGAGGTTATAAACGCACCAAAAATACATTTTAAGTTGAACAGGTACTACTGTATGATCTTCTGTGTAAATTTCTACCACCCTCTCCCTACATGGCAATTGAAGAAAGGTTGTTTTATTTTTTGCCAAATAAATTGAATAGCATTCTTCGGACTACTGCTTTCATCTTGAACGTTATTTTTTACAACACTTGATTGATGTAACCTCCGATCGTCTTCAGGTGTATCTTGTCAAACTCGGGAATCTTTCTGTTCAGCTCGGGAATCTGCACAAAATTTCAAACGAATCCCTTTATTTAATCTATAGGAGTAGCACACTATCAATCAAAGATTTTGTTCAAAATTCTGTGCAGATTCCCGGGTTCAACAGAAAGATTCCCAAATTCGACAAAATACACATGAAAAAGGTTGGAGGTTACATTAACTGAAATATTATGAAAATAACACTGAAGATGAGAACAGTATTCAGAAGAATCTAGATTATATGAACAACCAATCCTCATCTCAAAACTTCACAAACATAAATTGAATTGAAATCCGAGTTAGGGTTAGGGATTGAAGATTTTCCAGCTTCAGGCTAAGCATTCACACTGGTCATGTGATAGACCTGGCCTGGTTCGGTGACAGTCCAAATGGAGGAGTTCAGAATATTGCTATAGTATTTCACTGACGATTGGCCACATAGAAAGTCACTTTTAAATCCTATGCTTCTCAAAATTGTGTTTACAAAGTAAAGTATAATTACCGAAATTCTTAAAAAAAACATTTTGAGATTTGCAGTAGCAGGTTTGCTAATCTCCTTTGCACAAAATTTGATGCATCATACTACAGCATATTTTTTAATGAGCCATCGTAAAGATTTCAGAGCTGCTCAAATACATACCTATAACAGGCTGAGAGACATTTGACATTTCCGGTTTTTTACTGAAAGCAAGATTTTCACTCAGCTGCTAAATATTCACTCTTAATGCTCCAAGAAAATTACATTCCGAAAGAAAGTTCTAACTCATCAAATTTATTTTGGCTGAGGTTCTTTATATATATATATATATATATATATATATATATATATATAGTTAATCAATTTATATATAGTTAATCAATTTATATATATAGTTAATCAATTTATAAATATAGCTAATCAATTTATAAATATATATACATATTATATCGTTCCTCTTCAGAATTCCATCTAATTAAAAAAAAAATAAGTAAACAGAAATACAGAAAAATCTTTATGAGGTACATATCCCTCATGGAATGGAAATATATTGAATGAAGTATCTGATATACATAAAGTCTGTGCATTTTAAAAAAATGTATAACTTTATTTGCATTTGTAATAGAAATAGTCTGTAAGAAATGTCGTAAAGTTTCATGCACCAAGTTTTAAGTATAGTTATTGGATAATTCTTCACTACAAAATTTGTAGTAATTTTTAGATAAGTAAGAAATGTTTTCTTTTCTTTATTTTTTTTTTCAGAATATATTTGATCCATGGCTTCAAGCGAGGAAAAAGTAAATTGTGTTTTTTGGTTGGTTGAATTGAAATCTACTATTGCTGTGCAAAAAAAAAAAGTTTAGAATTGAACACAAAAAAGAACATGGGAAGACTATTGCTAAATGGATGAAAAATTTAAGAAGACAAGGTCTGTCCATGATAAGTCATGGTCTGGAATGCCATGTATCGGCGACGAAAGTGTTGTATTCATAGAAGAATCCTAATGATGGACAACATGAGGAGAGTTACATAAAACCTTAAAAATAAAGATTTACTCTTGTCCGATCCTATTTACAATTTTTTTTTTATTGCAAATGCAAAGAAAGCTATAATTTTTATTTAACCCTAACACAGACTTTATAGACACCCTGTATATACTATGAAATAAAAATACAAAAAAATCTTTATAATGCACATATCGATCACGGAACGAAAAATGTTATATCATATGAGATATCTGATATACAAGGTGTCCATGAATTTATAACTTTATTTATATTTGAAATAATCTCTAAAAAGGATTATAAAATAGAAAAAAAAAACAACTATTTTTTAATGTTTTCTGTGATTTACAAAATCCCGTTACCCTTTGTATTGCTAATGACGGAGGACATGCAGAAGCTTAAATGTGGATAAAACCTTTTAAAAATAGTTTTTTTCTACTTTTTAATCCTTCATACGAATTATTTCAAATAACAATGAGGTTATATATTTTTTAAGTGCAGACGGACCTTATGGACACCCTGTATGTACACAGACAACATGTTTTTGTATAGGAAAAAGCTGTCATAGCACTTAGAAAAATGACCAGAGTGCTAACATATGTGTTAGATAGCCACCTTCAAATTGTTAATGATTAAATTATCATGGTTATAATATTCCATTCATCCATAGCCCTTGAAGGGGCATAGGCCATCTACAACTTTTGTAGATGCTTTTATAGCGAGGAGTACTTTTTACAGGGTGAGGGTGCTGGCCCCACGCCCAACCTTCCCAGAAGGTACATACAGCGCCTAGTCTTCCCAAATAGTTACCCATCTGGTACTGGCCAGGCTCAACGTTGCTTAACTTTGGTGATCTGGTGAGAACCGGTGTTTCAACGTGATTGTGTCATATTGGTTATAATATTATCCATAATAAACCAATAAATAAAATAAATTATATATGTATATATATATATATATATATATATATATATTATTATTATTACTATTTTATTTTTATCACATAAATTAATATAAGATATAATTTTATGCGTAAATTTTCAGTATTTACTTCAACAGTGCTCAATACATAAGTAGAACAAGGTAGTAAGTTATGAAAATATATATGGTAATTTAGCTACACAGAATATTCCTTGTTTCATCCTCATGAGAATTCGTCAGGCTTATGCGAAACAATGTAAATCCAATTTTCCATGCATTACATGAAACATTTCGTTAATCAATTTATAAATGTATGTATAGTTATATATTTATATATATTAATATTGTTAATCAATTTATATATAAATATATATATATATATATCTAGATATAGTTAATCAATTTATAAATATATATATATATATATATATAGATATAGTTAATCAATTTATAAATATATATATATATATCTAGATATATCTAGATATATATAGTTAATCAATTTATAAATATATACGTATAGATATAGTTAATCAATTTATAAATATATATGTATGTATATATATATATATTTAATCAATTTATATATATATATATATATATATATATATATATATATATACACACACACACACACACACACAACTATACATACATTTATAAACTGATTAACAAAATGTTTTATGTAATGCATGGAAAATTGGATTTTCATTGTTTTGAAAGTCTATTATAAGATACATATTATATTCAATTCTCATATATATTATGTATATGAGAATCCAATTTTCCATGCATTACATATTTCAAATAAAAATAAAATTATAAATTTTTAGGTGCATACGGACTTTATGGACACCGTGTATATACTACAGAACCTTAGCTGAAATAAATTTTACCAGTTAGAATTTTCTTTCAGAATAAAATCTTGACTGACTGCAAATTTTGCCTCCAATAAAAGACCTCAAATGTTAGATCGCTCGGCCTGTTATAGGAATGGCCTTGAGTATGACACATTCTTGTATAATTGTGAAACATGATTCCATAGAATGAAGCTTATTAGTAAATGCTGAGTGAATTTATTAACTGCAAGCATATTGCAATGAAATAGTTCAATTAGATTTATGTAGAATCTGACAACTTTCCAAACCACCTTGTAATTCGAATATTGGCCTCACCTTATAGCCATGAAATGTATCACAGTTATTGGACCAAACTAGCAGTAAGTAATTATACTTTCATATAGAATATGAAGTGGGGGATCAGCTTAGGTATTAAGTAATAGCTAAATTGGACCCTAAATTATGGCCACTACAACAATATGAATATTGACAAAGCCTAACTGACATTTTTAATAATTCACTGTTATAATTTTCAAGGGAGCCTAAAACAGGGGAACAATTTAGCATATAAATAATAGCTGAACTGAACCCCAACTTTACTACTTCTCAGCTCATGATTACAAATATAAAATATGGTACACAAAGAATGATACAATACCTATATACAGGGCCGGATTTTATGGATGGGCCATATGGCCCAACATTGGGAATCTCTTTAATTTAGAAGAGCCCAACTTCACTTGTATCAAAGTGTAACGAATATAATCCAATGTTTACAAACAATTGTGATAATGCGGAGTAACTCCATCAAAAATGCGCCTTACTCATAGAATCATGAAAATAATTTACAATCTTTTTGTCAATCCAACCATAAACATCAGTCAGTATCTGTATCACTATTCAATGATATGCAGGGACACTTTAGTGATTGTTTCAGCAGGAGGAATTATTATCCTGATTACTCTTTACATTAATCTGGCTGTAACACTCCAGATTTTTATCCATGGGGTTATCATGTCTACTAAAAACAATCTCTAGGCTATTCCTATAGTGAAGAGGATAATTACAGCCCAAATTAGATTGTTGTGGTAGAGAAGGTATTTAGTTCTCTCCCACTGCAAGAACTATGACACTAGAGTCAGAAAGTGTGATTGAGAGGTCAGTGTCCCAATTTAGCCTGCAAAACATGCCTGGGTAGCCCTGTCAGCATTTCCTGGTAAGGGCACCTCAGGCAATTACCAATAAACTAACCCCTTCACAAAGAGAGAAGGCAAGGCCTGGGAGGGTGGACCTCCTAGAACTGCAGAGAACCAGCATTACACAACAATCAACAGGGAACCAGGTCATTACAGGAATGCTCTAATCTCTGCTGATTAAGGGAGCCGAGGATAAAAATCCCTGGACACTCCTCTCTAGAGAGGAATGTATCAGAGTTATTAACAATTTTACATGTCGGATCCACGTACATTAGCAACATAGAGATGCATATGCAGATCATGTAACTGAATGGCAATGAAACAAAAAAGACTGTTGAACATTCATAAGTGAAATTCGGTGGACAAGTCAGACAAAGATTGAAATGAACTATGACCAAACATGGTTGGATTGCAGAAAATCTTGTAGATTTTATTATTCCATGGATGCATTTTTGTGGAGGTCACCCTGTAATATGGATCACAATTTTTTTTTTTTTTCAGATCCATTCAAATAACATCTTTAGCTTTTTTTTGCTTGCAAATCTTTTCAGTTGTATTTTAAGACCTGGATTCTCATAAATGTCTGCTCAGCTTGACCGGAAATTGATGGAAACCGATGGAATATGCCGAGTGCTGATCCAGTTGATCAGCCAATCAAAAACGAGATACCAAACACAGTTAGCCAATTAGAAGCAAAGCCGACGATTTTTGATAAATTGTAAGAAAAAAATTAAGTTTTTTAATTCTAATCAGTCATAACAATGGAGCACAGAACAATGAGTTTTACCAGTCTAGATAAAATATTACAGACACCAGAGCAACCGTTACCCCCCCCCCCACAAAAAAATAAATAAATAACCACTGTGAAAGGTGCAATAGTGCTCTAGTTTTTAATCAGATAGAAAAAAATGTTTCTACTTTATACAAAAAATTAAAAAAATATTCATAAAACTTACAGTAGATTGTTTTTATTGTTTTTCCGCTTTTTTTTTTGTAATTAGTATCGGATAAATTTTTGCAATTTTCTGTTTCTTACCGTCTTTTAATTTGATAAGGTTTCCTAGTGTTTTTTATTTTAATCGGTGCTTGACAGCCCGCCCCCCCCCCACTTAATAATGAAAAAAAAATGTGTTTCTATTTATTTACACAAAAAAATAAAACAATATTTATTCATGAGGCTTACGGTAGGTTGTTATATTTAATTTGTTTTTCTGCTATGTTTTTTATTTTTTTTTTTTGGTAATTACTATCCGATAAATGTTGCTATTTTCTTTTTCCTAGCGTCTTTTAATTTGATCAATTTTTTTTTATTTTAATTGGCACTCAGCATATTCCAGCAGTTTATGTCAGCTTCTGGTCAAGCCCGAGTGGACATTTACGAGAATTCAGGTCTTCAAATTCAACAGTACCCAGTTTTTCTTACAAGATATTTTCATTACAATTTAATATTGCGATGCGGCCATTTTTAATTTTTGACTATTGAAGTCAAATTGCTTTACTAGTTTCGACATACACAATGATATGATTCAGTTAAACATTTAAGCAGTTGAAAATACATACACAAAATCATTGAGAGCCTCTAAAACCTATTGGTCAAGAGTCCCCATTTGGTCTAGATCCAGCCTTAATTCAAATCTCTTGGCTTGTTTGGACGAATACTGCATGACAGGGGAGGTGGTATAGTATTGGCTGAATTTGCCCAACCAGATCCCCAACGAGGTGTCATAGCGAAGGGCCGGGACCAATTGTAGTTATTTTCCCAGCTGGGAGTCATTGGTTGCAGGCAGGCAGACGTCATTCGAGTTGAGGGGATGTTCAATGGCTGGAGTCTGAAACTTGAATGCTGACCATCACGATTGTGACCAGGGCTCTCAAGGCGACCACTTGAATGTTGTGGGTTAGGGCTCTCCATGTTTATCTTGTCATTTGGTCTCTGTAGGTAGCCCTTTCCTCGGTTCATGTAGTTGTTGAACTGTTTGTCTGTAGGCAGCAAAAGACCCTGCCTGTGGGGGTCATTTGTGTTATTGAAACTGTTAGCGTTATTATGGTGCATGGTCATCTCAAGGAAATATTCATTTTGCGGGCACGTACTCTCATGGTTGATCAGGCTGGCCCGTTGCAAAAACTCCTTCCCGCAGTGCGGGCAGTTGAAGGGTTTCATGCCGACATGAACCCGTTCGTGGGTATCGACATAAGATTTTTGAGTAAATGTTTTCCCACAGAAGCGACAGATGAAAGGTTTTTCGCTGCCAGGTTCCTGTTCATGCTCTTTGAGGTTCGTCCGTTGGTTGTGGTCAAACAACTTTGGACATGAGTTGCAGTTGTAAGCTTTCTCTGTGCCGGAGTGGGTCCGCTCGTGGTTGTGCAGATTGGCTTTCTGGGAGAACGACTTCTGGCAGACATCGCACTTGAAGGGACGCTCGCCGGTGTGGATACGTTCGTGGTTGCTCAAGTTGACCCGCTGACTGAACGACTTCTGGCACACGTCGCAGGTAAATGGTTTGACTCCTGTGTGTATTCTCTCATGGTTGTGTAGATTGGCCTTCTGACTAAATGCCTTGTGGCACGTCTGGCAATGAAATGGCTTCTCACCAGTATGGATACGTTCGTGATTGGCAAGGTTAGCTTTCTGGCTGAACGTCTTGCCGCAGAACGGGCAGCTAAACGGTTTCTCTCCAGTATGAACCCGTTCGTGGTTATGCAAGTTCGCCTTTTGGCTAAACGCCTTGCTACACACCCCGCAGACAAACGGCTTTTCGCCAGTATGGACCCGCTCGTGCGAGATCAGATTCGCCCGTTGTGAGAACCCTCGGCCACAGAATGTGCAGCCGAATGGCTTCTCTCCGCTGTGCACTCTCTCATGGTTATTCAGATTAGCCTTCTGGCTAAAGGCCTTCTGGCAGATGCCGCACACAAAGGGACGCTCGCCAGTATGAGTTCGCTCATGGTTGCTGAGGTTGGCGCGCTGGCTGAACGACTTTTCACAGAATGCGCAACTAAAAGGTCTCTCCCCCGTATGGGTCCTCTCATGATTCTTCAGGTTTGCTTTCTGACTGAACGCCTTGTGACAAAACGAGCAAATAAACGGTCTCTCCCCACTATGGATACGTTCATGATTGTTCAAGTTCGCTTTCTGGCTGAACGCCTTACTACACACGTCACAATTAAATGGTTTTATCCCTCCACCATTCCCACCTCTGCTTCCCCCCCCATCTCCTCCTGTGTTGCTCTGGCTGCTGCTGCTGTGGCCACAGTCGGAGCCTCCACGGTTTCCATCTCCAGATTGGCACGCCATTGAATCGGACGGCCGCTTATTGTAAGGTTTCATAAAGTGGTCGTTGCTTTGGTGGTGGGTCTTCATGCAGAGATCGAACCCGTATGGAGGTTTTTCCCCCATGTGGGCAGCCCTCTCATAGTTTTTTAAGTGTTCGTTTGAAGGAAACGCTGGCTTGCCATAAAAATCAAAACTGAGTTGTTTACCCATTGGGTACATTGGCTGCATCGGAAACATTTTTCTTTTTTTTTTACAGACTAAATCGGCTCAACTAAAGAGTTCTTTTTTTTTTTTCTTTTTTTGTTCTTTCGCATTCAAAAATGCAGAATCTTCGTGTTTCATTAGTTAACCCTAACCCTGTTCTTGCTACAAAAGAAAGTGCCGCTAATTTCAGAAATTGGATTGCTAGGCTTCAAGAAGAACATCATTTCACAAGAATTGTAAATAAAAAAAAAAAAACAAATACTCGATTGAAAATTGGAAGTTCAAAGCTAAATTACTTTTCTTTCGGCTTTTCCTTCCTGAATTTTTTTTCTTTTTTTCTTTTTGGAGCGATTTTCGCATTTGTCCAAGATGACTTGCAATGTTTTCTTGAACACCTGAAAAGAAGAAAAAGAGTAAAATTAGTAAATAGAAAAAAAATTAAGGAGAAGTGACAGAATTTTATATCGAAATAAATGTAAATTTATAATCTAGCTATAACCCTTATACTCGAGCAGCTTTTGGCCTTGGCAAGCAGTAATCCATGAGGAAAACAAAAAAAATACAATTAACAAGATCAAAAAGAGAAGAATAAATGTATGCTCATTTTTTAAATGTTAAGTTTACATCTGGACTTTCTAGCACAAAAAATATGTAATTACTAGCAGGGTGACCTGACATTGCTCGGGATTTAAAGAGGATTGACAAATGTTCCACATGTCTAATACTTTTATTGTTATTGAAATCGGTGAAATTGCTCATTCGTTAATCAAATCAATTGATTGCCTGCTCTAGTAAGGAACTCACTGCTGTGCACTGGGAGGAAGCTTCACATGCCTCCCCGAAGTGATTTAGTCTACAATTCATTGTAGTCTACATTGCACTGTAGAGAACCTACTGTTGATTTTATGAAATTGCTTTTAATTTCATATAATGACTTGAATTAAGTTTAAAATGCAAAAGTCAAGTACAATGGTTCAATTATACTCTAAACAGAAGCGTTCATTTTGAACGCGCCTCTGTCTTATCAAAGAACCTACTGTTGATTTGATAGGCCAAGCCATTTTGCTTGTATGGTGATAAAACTTTTTGAATGTAATTATGTTGGTAGGCTGCATAAAAGTGTAAAATTTGACCAAAATTGGACTGTTTCTTCTTTAATCAGATTTCTTCAATTATCGATTTTTGATACTTATCAGAGGTATTCCGATACAAAACCTATCTAAAAACATTCCCAGGCACATAAGGTACATGTGTGTGAAATTTTTTAAAAATCGGCCCATTCATTTTGGAGTCTATACGGAACAAACTCACACACACACACAGAGATAAAGTGCCTTTTATATATAAGTAGAGAAAAGATAAAAGGAAATCGTTAACTACTCTTTACTTTTAAAAATAGACTGTTAACTATTCTGTACTTTCACCTAACAATTTTGTGGTTTTAGTCATCATGTCTCAGTATTGAATGTATACATGTTTTAGTCAAAACTCATGCTTCCCAATCCTCCCTTCTCTGAAAACAGACTTTTTTATCACAAAAAACAGAATTTTATATTGTGACAAATGTAAATTTAATATCTAACTGCATGTAACCTGTATGCAACACGACAAGTTGTTTGCCAGAAAGAGCTAATTGGTTTGTTGTGTGGACGTTTCTTGAACTGTTATTACATTCTGAGAACAGCAAACCAGCTCCCCAGGTGTTAGACACGATCAAAACGATAAGCAAATCCCCTTACATTAAAGGGTTGTTATGGCAACGGCTATAATTGACTGGCAGGTCTGGTCATCTTTACGGAAGCATTTCCATCGTCATTAATGGCAGGCATTAAATAGCAAAGACTGCTTCTCTGTTGCCGAAAATTGATGCTTGTATGATATATTCAATGCTGCATAGAATAAGCTTTCAATCTTTTTATTTAAAAATATAGATTTAAAAAAAAACAAAAAACGTAGATTTATTTTAACAGTGGAGGAGCATATTAAAACTGGCCTGATGTATGTGTCGCCAACTCATTCACAGCCAAAACGCTATCATCTGTCACGGACAGAATGCAACCTTCAACTGTTTTACAATACGATTCAATTCTCCTCTTTCTCCATTCAAAGAGAAAGAAAGGGAATGAGAGAGAGAGGGGGGGGGAAGAAGAATATTTGTTTCAAACGCACATGTTTTTCTTTTTTCAAATTCAGATGTCAGCATGCAAGGCTGACCTTTTGGCCACCTGGTGTCTCAAACGATTTTGACACAACCGAGTTTCGTAAGCGATTGTCAGTCAAACCTGGTTGATATATTCCGACATTTTGAACATCACAATACACTTGCATTACAAGTGCATGCTTACCCATGAGAGCAGATTTGGCATAAGGGTCCAAAATGTGGGGACACCAGGGCTCTCCTGAAAGGGTTTCTCAACCACTGTGCCATATTTATACTCGAGTAGCTTTTGGCCTTGGAAAGTGTTAATCCATTAGGAAAACAAAAAAGTAATTAATAAGATTGAATGTATACTCATGTTTTATATGTTATATTTGCATACAGTCTTTCAGGACAACACATGAAATTACTTGTAATACATATGCAATACAAATGTAGTGCACTGTAATATGTAATGTATTGTAATGCACTGTAATATGTAATGTATTGTAATACATTGTAATATGTAATGTATTGTAATGTACTGTAATAGTTAATGTATTGTAATACATTGTAATATGTAATGTATTGTAATACATTGCAATATGTAATGTATTGTAATGCACTGTAATATGTAATGTATTTTAATACATTGTAATATGCAATGTATTGTAATACATTGTAATATGTAACATCTTGTAATGCACTGTAATATGTAATGTATTTTAATACATTGTAATATGTAACGTCTTGTAATGCACTGTAATATGTAATGTATTGTAATGCACTGTAATATGAAATGTATTGTAATGCACTGTAATAGTTAATATATTGTAATACATTGTAATATGTAATGTATTCTAATACATTGTAATATGTAATGCCTTGTAATGCACTGTAATATGTAATGTATTGTAATGCACTGTAATATGTAATGTATTGTAATGCACTGTAATATGTAATGTATTTTAATGCACTGTAATATGTAATGTATTGTAATGCACTGTAATATGTAATGTACTCTAATACACTGTAATATGTAATGTATTGTAATACATTGTAATATGTAATGTATTGTAATGCATTGTAATATGTAATGGATTGTAATACATTGTAATATGTAATGGATTGTAATACATTGTAATATGTAATGTATTGTAATACATTGTAATATGTAATGTATTATAATACATTGTAATATGTAATGTATTATAATACATTGTAATATGTAATGTATTATAATACATTGTAATATGTAATGTATTTTAATACATTGTAATATGTAATGTATTGTAATACATTGTAATATGTAATGTATTGTAATACATTGTAATATGTAATGTATTCTAATACTTTGTAATATGTAATGTATTGTTATACATTGTAATATGTAATGTATTTTAATACTTTGTAAGATGTAATGCATTGTAATACATTGTAATATGTAATGTATTCTAATACATTGTAATACATTGTAATATCTAATGCATTGTAATGCATTGTAATATGTAATATCTTGTAATAACTTGGAATATGTAATATCTTGTAATACATTGTAATATGTAAGGTATTGTAATACATTGTAATATGTAATGTATTGTAATACATTGTAATATGTAATGCATTGCAATACATTGTAATATGTAATGTATTGAAATACATTGTAATATGTAATGTATTGCAATACATTGTAATATGTAATGTATTGTAATACATTGTAATAGTTAATGTATTGTAATACATTGTAATATTTATGTATTGTAATACATTGTAATATTTAATGTATTGCAATACATTGTAATATGTAATGTATTGTAATAGACTGTAATATGTAATTATTTGTAATTAATGATAAAAAGAAATTGTTAACTATTCTTTACTTTACGGTAAGTTTGGGAAAAGGAGCTATAAATAAAAAACAAGACAAAATACTGTTAGAAACTCGCTCAATATATGTTACCGTGACATAGGCTGACATATATTCGGTAGGTTTTTAACAGTATTTTGACTGTTTTTTTTTTTTAATTTATAACTCCTTTTCCCAAACTTACCGTCTCCGAGAGAGAGTCGGCCGCCATTTTGAATTTTCCAATACATCGGTAAACACTATGTTTTTCGAGCTGAATAAACATGTTACATTAAATATAAACACTAAAAACATATCCAGTTGGGTAGAAAAGTAACTTATATTGCCTTTGATAACATTTATTTGTTCTATATTTGTTTTGTGACAACTTTTTCGAATCTATGTGTACAGTAAAACCCATTAGTCCTTAACCTTAAAAAATAAAGCTTCTTTTTTAAACGTTTTCATTTAATGAAAATATCATTGGTTCATTGGTTTTCTCTTACTAGTTGTGTAAAAACAACATTTTGTATTATTGATGTTATCAACTTTGTTTAAAATTCCTCTACAACTGTAGTCGTATTTTCATTTCTTGTAATATTAAAAACTAGATGTTGGTGTTATTAATATAAGCTTTGTTTAGTAAAAAAAAAAAAAAAAAGAAAAAAAAAGAAGAAAGCTGCTGCAGTCAGGTTTTTTTTTTTTTTCATATTTTCATCTTTGTTTTATTAAAAAGTTTTGTTTGAAAAAAAAAAGAAGAAAATTCCTATCGTCGCATTTAAGTCCTAAAAAAATGTAGAAAAAAGTTGCCACAGTTTACAACTATCGTCACATTTTCATTTTTTTAATGTTAAAAACAAGATGTTGGTGTTATCAATGCTATAAGCTTTGTTACAGTTGTTGGTTGGTTGGTTGGTTGGTTGTTTTTGTTTTACGGCATATCAACCCTTTTCGGGTTATTTAATGCCGAATCCAAAGATTTTGAAGAAAAATTTTTTTAATAGAATATATTTGTTGTTTCCACGTCGGTTTCTATTTAACCCATAGTTGGGACCCTAACAGGTACTACCACTCCGGGTCAGAGTGGACCTGGGAGCAATGATAATTAAAGGGTGGCTCCACATTCCCCAAAGCCCACAAGCTGGGGCCTCACCATCGGATATAGTTTAAGGTCATATCCAGGACCCCCACTGAGGGACTTTTACTCTCTGCAGGGGGGCAGTCGGCGTATTCTAATGCCCCACCGACAGGGCCAGCTTTGTTACAGTAAAAAAAAAAAAAAAAAGTCGCCGCAGCTTTAAAAGTTTCATCCTTGTTTTATTAAAGATTTTCAT
The DNA here is from genome assembly GCF_053919585.1 of Euprymna scolopes. Classification (NCBI taxonomy): domain Eukaryota; kingdom Metazoa; phylum Mollusca; class Cephalopoda; order Sepiida; family Sepiolidae; genus Euprymna; species Euprymna scolopes. The sequence goes on from NC_136502.1 coordinate 101,685,393, forward strand.
TCTTTGTATTTTTTAAGGTTAAAGACAATTTTTTTTTTTATCTTACCATAACATCTACTTTTTAATATAAAAAAAAAAAATGTTTTCATCAAATGAAAATATTGTTTTGGCTTTTTGGTTTTCTCTTAATAGTCGCGTACGGACTAAACATTTTGTATTATTATTTTATTTTTATTTTTTTATTGGTTATAAGGGTGGGTGAAAGACGGGTAGGGGCGAATTATTTTTATTTTTAATTTTTGGTTTTCTTTACTCTTTTGTTTCCCAATCTTTCGTCTGCTAAAATTTTAATCACGTGATTACGGTGCAGCCTCAATAAAATAAACCATTCATTCAAGTGCCGTTTGTTATGGATTTAGCTGAATACGATATTAAAAATCACTTCTTGTTCCTTTTGGTTTGTCTTATTTGAATTGAATTGATATATTGCAAAGAAGTAAACAAACGAACAAAAGTCTCAAAAAAAAAAAAAAAAAAATACAATAAATGTTACCATGATGACTAATAAAAGTTTATTTTCGACCTGCATGCCTCATTAGTTCTTACTTATTTTTTTTTTTTTAGAAATAATTACACAACACTTTAAATTTAAATCAATTTATTCAAACGGTACTTTGGAAAAGAAATATGTAAAATAAAGTGCTTATGCACTTATGTTACCGTGCTATTTTTTTAATAGTAGATTAAAGTTAAATTCAAGTTTTACAATATTTTATTGTTTATTAAATAGTTAGGTGAAAGTACAGAATAGTTACAATACACCCGCTAGTTCAGTAACATAAGTACATGCAACTGAAAATAAAATGTGTTTTTTTTATAATTAAAAATTTAAATCATGAATTTTTTCAAACGGTCCTTTCTCGCTAAGTCAATCCCCCCTACAAAAAATCTATATAATAAAATGATTATGTATATATAAATTCAAGTTTTACAATATTTTCTTTTGTTTATGAATTTATTAGGTAAAAGTCTAAAAGTACAGAATAGTTACAAAAACACCCGCCAACCTGGTAACATAAGTGCACAAGTACCAATAAAGTGATTTTTAATATCGTATTCAGCTAAATCCATAGCAAACGGCACTTGACTAAATGGTTTATTTTATTGAGGCTACACTGTAATCACGTGATTAAAATTTTAGCAGACTAAAAATTGGGAGACAAAAGAGTAAGGAATTTCTAACATTCCATTATAAAAACCGATATCGTCCAACATTAGAAATATCTTAACTACAATATTAAAATTCGATACCTTAACAGTTGCACACAAAGAGTAAAATTACTAGAAGCCATACTTATAAAAAAACTACAATACAGTATAATAATAGATGCATGTATTCGTATTATTTAGATTCATCGGACTACTGTTCTCATCTTGAGTGTGATTTTCACAACGTTTCGGTCGATGTAACCTTCGACCTTCTTCAGGTGTATCTTGTTGAACTCGGGAATGTTTCTGTCAAACTCGGGAATTTGGACGCAATTTCAAGCGGAACCCTTTATTTACTTCATGGGGGTAGCATGCTCTTGTTCCATCAGCCATGGTTGGATAGAGGTCCTAAGTAATTTGCAATTGTACTTTTCGGTCACCCACACTGAGGATTTAACCTTTAACCTCCAATATCACTTTTTACAATTGATTTTTCCAAGTGCTTTAACCACTGTGCCAAATTCCCGAGTTCGACAGAAACATTCTCGAGTTCAACAAGATACAAATGGAAAAGGTTGGAGATTACATTGAAAATGACACTCAAGATCAGAACAGTAGTCCGATGAATCCAAATAATATGAATACACACATCTATTATTATACTGAAGCTAAATCCACTAACATTTATTTTCTTACATATTTTGGCTCCAACATAGTTCCTATATATTTTAATGTCACAAAATACACAACTCTCCTTTCTTTAGTCTCCATTCTTCTATTTGTTTTTCCTACTGATATATGCTTAACTATTTTTTTATTTCATTTCTAAACTAAATGTTCTTCAGTCGATCTTCGTTTTTATCTATGCATTTGCATAATGCTGGCTTTTCTCGTCCTCTGGTGAGAAGAACTTAGCTTCAAAATGTCATGGCCTAAATAGGTTCATTTTCATTTCAACTTCTTTATTAATTTGATGATATAATAAAGTTTTATGTAACTTACATTTCTCATCTTATACTTATTATATGAATTGCTCCTTTTAATCGTGTAGAGATTTTACTATCTTGAGAGGCCTGCTTTGCTTATTGTTATTGGTTATCTCTTCATCAGGTTCATTTATTATGCATACATATATACATACATATATATATATATATATATATATATATATATATATATATATATATGCATACATATACATTAAAAAACAGAGACAATTCTCTTATATATTTTGTGGCATTGTCCCTGTTCTTTAATCATTAGAGTAAAAATGCTGCCCAAGCATCCTTATATATATATATATATATATATATATATAAGCAAAGAGTTAATAAAACATGTTAAAAACACTTTAACAAGAGTTAAAAACATATTATGTAATTTCCAATAAAAAGGATACACAAAAGAAATGGATTGTCCTTAATCCACAAAGTTTCAAAAGAAATACTTACCTTCTCATCAGAGGGGAGGAATTAGCAAAATGTGAAATCAGAGTTTGCTTATAAAGTATTCAATGAAACTGCAAGTGAGCTAGAGAGCATGCATATATATATATATATATATATATATATATATATGTATATATATATATACACATGCAGGTTAATCATTTACTTGAAATATAATAGGTTTGTATATACCAGTCGTAATGGGTTAAAAAATCTTTCTCATAAATAAAGTTTTTTATAATGAAAAAGATCCTTTTTTGTAAATTTAGAAAAAATTCCAAGCTGAATGAATGGCTTTTTATTGGGTCCCATATGCAGAATTATTATACTACACTATATATATATATATATATATGTATATATATATATATATATATATATATATATATATATAGTGTAGTATAGTGTAGTATAATAATAGTTTTTTTATATTTAAATTTCATTCAGAAAAATATGATTTTTCAAAACAAAAAATTTATTAATTGAACAAAAAATACAATTCAAAGTAATTTTCTTAATCCATGGATTTTTTATGTAAGCTCAGCTCCTTTATATATAAATCTTATTTTGTTTTATCTAGTATATTGAGCAATTCTTATTGACTGTGATATATCTTATATAAAAATATTACCTCGTAAAAATATTTTGTAAGACTTTATACCATAATAATCCGTGATCTGTGATCCATTTCATTATTCTGATACACACACACACACACACACACACACACACACATATATATATATGTATGAATATACATATGAATGTATGTATGTATGTATATACATATGTATGTATATGTCAGGCCATGTCATATGCTACTGGTACCATGTAACCCAGTACTACCTGCCTCATGGTCGGGTCACCGGCGACTAAACTGGTTCCCCCACCAGACTTGTTTGGTGAGGAGGGCGGCTAGTCTCCCTGAAGGATTAAAAAAAGGGCAAATGAACTCTTTTTCTGGGTCAACGGCCAACTAGCACCGTGCATATTTGTGTGTGTGTATATGTGTATTGGGGTAGAGAGGGCTCCCGTAAGCCGTGGTGAAGGCAACCTTTCTAGGAGAAGCAAATCTCTGATTTAAAAAACCATAAAGCGGAAGACCAGTACCCGCATTAAGCTGGTCTGCAGTTTAATTTGTTGCTGGCTATCTTGCTCTTGCTTGTTGCTGGATCTCAACATTTTGAATCGAGAGAGAGACTTAGCTGTCGTACGAAGCTAAGACTCTTTAACATCATATTTGTATAGATACTCCCTTAGACATTTGGGCTCCTGGATTTTAAATGTCTGAGGGAGTGGCACTCGTCTGACAAGACGTTGCAATCATCATGTATATATGTATACATATGTATGTATATACATGTATATGTATAAATATATATACTTATATGTATATATGCATATATATATGTATGTATATACATACATATATGTATACATATATATATACATATGTATATGTATACATATGTATAGTAGTTTGTATGTGGAACAAAATATTTTTGTCAACAACCAGAGACTTGCCATGGTTGACACATTTGTGTATTTGGGTAGTACTCTCGCCAGAGATGGAACCCTGGATGCTGAGGTCAACTACAGGATACAGCGTGCCACTAAGACTTTTGGTGGCTTACAGAAGCGAATATGGTCTGACAGGGTTATAACTATTCATACAAAGATCAGTGACTATCAATCTTGTATTTTACCATCCCTGCTTTATGCTTCTGAGGCCTGGACAACTTATGGTAGACACATAAAAGTCATGGAGAGAGTGCACCAGACATTCCTGAGACACATTCTGGGCATCAAGTGGAGCACTTTTATACCTGATATGGATGTTCTCATGCGGGCTGACGTACCTTGTATCGAGAAGTTGATTATACGCAAGCAGATTAGGTGGGCTGGACATCTGACAAGGATGGACGACGATAGATTGCCAAAGCGCCTATGCTATGGTGAAATTACACAAGGAAAGCGTCCACAACATAAAATGAGGAAACGCTTTAAGGATAACATTAAAGATAATCTTAAAGCTCTTGGTATTGACGTGTTCAGTTGGGAGAGTGCTTCCAATGATCGTAAAAAGTGGCGCTCCTTGGTCTATTATGGCTGTGATAGTTTTGAGAAGAAAAAATATGAGCATGCAAAAATGAAGCGTGATATCCGGAAGAAAAATCTGTAAGATATATCAGGTCCGTCGGAGGATTTCATGCAGAACCACACCTGTGATTTATGCGGTAAAATGACTTTATCCGGAGCTGGCCTAGCTAGCCACAAGCGTTCACATAGAGATCAATCTTTCTTTGATGGGGTAAACTTTACAGGGCACAGATGTTCTGTTTGCTTTGTGGTCTGTAAATCGAGTGGAGGCCTGAAGCATCATATGAGCGTCCAAAGTAGAGTAGCACCAGTTGGCATCCCTCAATCTCAGCTTAAGTGTGACCTTTGCAACAAACTGTGTAAGAGCAGGGATGGTCTGAAGAGCCACCTTCGTTCCCACAGAAAATAGGAATTGATGCATCTTGATAACATCTCCACATGTATATATGTATATGTGTATATAATATATATAAAAAAAAAGATATTTCAAAAATACATGAAAATGAATGAGTAATCAACAATAAAGCAAGGGAAAGATGGTCTTCTGTCAAGAAGTGACAATCACCACCATCACCATATATGTATACATATGTATGTATATACTTGTATATGTATACATATATATACTTGTATGTATACATGCATATATATATATATACATACATACGTATATATGTATACATGCATATGTATATACATACGTATATATGTATACATGCATATATATATATATATGTATGTATATATGCATATATATATGTATGTATGTATATACATACGTATATATGCATATATATATGTATGTATGTATATACATACGTATATATGTATATATGCATATATATATGTATGTATATACATACGTATATATGTATACATGCATATATATATATATATATGTATGTATGTATATACATACGTATATATGTATACATGCATATATATATGTATGTATGTATATACATACATGCATATATATATGTATGTATGTATATACATACGTATATATGTATACATGCATATATATATATATGTATATACATACGTATGTATATACATACATGCATATATATGTATGTATGTATATACATACGTATATATGTATACATGCATATATATATATATGTATATACATACGTATATATATGTATACATGCATATATATATATATGCATATACATACGTATATATATGTATACATGCATATATATATATATATGTATATACATACGTATATATATGTATACATGCATATATATATATATGTATATACATACGTATATATGTATACATGCATATATATATATATGTATATACATACGTATATATGTATACATGCATATATATATATATGTATATACATACGTATATATGTATACATATGTATGTATATACATGTATATGTATACATATATATACTTATACGTATACATGTACATACATGTATATGTATACATATATATACTTATACGTATACATGTATATACATGTATATGTATACATATATATACTTATATGTATACATGCATATATATATGTATATATGTATACATATGTATATATATATATATATATATATATATATATATATATATATATATACATACATATACTTTTATACAGCTGTATTAAGTGAATTTAAAAGGAATTGGGTTAATTTACTTTTTACAAAAATATTCTCTTAAGACTTATATATACCTATTAGGTCTATAAAAACACATAGTTCCACTGAACTCTTCATAAATGCAATAAGGATTCCTCACATAAAACTACCCTTACACACACATTTGGGATATGCTCAGGTGTTGAGGGGACTTGTTGTCACTTGCATTCCAGCAGATATGGTTCTGCTGGTGTGAAAACACTACAATAAGAATATAAAATCTCTAATTGGATTCACTTATCATTCGCAATAATAACAATATATATATATATATATATATATATATATATATATATATATATATATATATGCAATTTAAAAAAAAATTTTTTATTTAATAAACCTTTTTAAATTTCTCAAAACGTACACTAAAGTTCCAAAAAAGTAGCAAACATAGTAAAATGAAAGAAAATTTATTCCGTTGAAAATTTTTACTTATTTCTTTAAAAAAATATCTGAATTGTGTAAAAAAAAAAAAAATGCATGTATTATTTAAAGTAGTTGTAGCTCTGAGAGGGTGAAAGAGAGAGTGAGGAGGGAGAAAATTGTTTTTTCTGCATTCTTATTCGACAGGTTGCCTCCCCTACACATTAACTCTTGGCATATTTAATTGTTTACAATAAATTCCGCATTCTTAATTAGTTCACAAATTAATCTATTTTCAATATTTCCAGTTGGAACGTGTTTTATTGAAATTAAAGCTGTTTTTTATTGAATAAAAAGCTTTCTATAATTGGCACTGCAGTTCTTAACTCCGCTGCTAGAGAAGGGTTAAGCGACAGGGGAGATCACCCACATAAAACCTTATAGAAAAAAAAATTTAAGCCCCCCTCAGCTTCATTGGAGCATAATAACGGCTATATATTCGAAATAATCGCTTCTCACACAAATCTGACTTGCTGAATCTCTTTTTCCTGGTTCTATTGACCAACATTTGAAATAATTATTAACTAAAACCGTATAAAAAACGAGAAATTTGAGGTTAAAGAGAGTCGATTTTGAACCTACTCCGACAGGTACGCTCACACACACGCCACACGACCAGATCTTACATCCCAGTGGTCAGCAAAAATAGGTGAAAACGGCCCCTAAACTGGACCCGAGAAGTCGATCGGGGTCGCAGATGACCGATAGGGAAATTAAAAATCCTACCTTGCGTAAAATATTTGCATTTGAAAGGCAGCACTTTAAAACCATGTAGACAAGAAACAGGGCCGGTGTCGAGTTGTATATTCCCTTTTGAAGATATATTCCTGCATCGCACTTGTTTTTTGCTAAAAAAACATCTTCGCGTTCGTCGGTGTTCTTTCTAGACAATGGCCTTTCTGTCTCCCGTCTATTTTTTACCCGCTCGGCCTGTTTTTTGTCAAAAATGGTGCCTTTTAAACCCGCTTTGGCGCCTTTCAAAAACCAGACTGTCGAGGGTAGATTTTCTGACAATCGTTTTTTAAAAAAATCTTTTAACAAAGAAATATTTATATTTTTTACGAAATTGGAAGTTCCGATAGTGTTTTTTAAAATTTATTTATCCGTGATTGTTTTTTGGAAAACTTATTGGTTTGGTGTTTGGTCCGAAGTTTTGGTTTAATTTCGTTTTATTTGGTCGAGTCTTGAGATTTTGTCTGCCATTACGTTTGGGGGTGACTTTTTTTTTTTTTTTTTTTTTGTAAATATGATTTCTTGTGTTTGTTTATATATATTTGGTTGATAAAAGAATTAGGTATTGTTTTAAAGCAATACTTATGTCTTATACTTAACTCTTTAAGAATCATTTTATATGACAATACTTTTTTTCTTATCTATTCTTAATGCTTTTCTTCGATTGCTTTTTTTTTTTTTACTTAGCTATTTCTTACATTTGTTTTTGTTTTTTAGTTGTTTCTCAAACAATACTCATTTTATTTTCAATTCCAACGATGAATGCAAAACAGTTACAAAACAAAAGACAAAAATTGTCAAGTTTTTAAATTTTATTTAACTTTTATAATTGGAAATCGAGTTCGTGTTTGAATTTGCAACATTGCGATAGTTAAAAAAAAATCCTATGGACCAAAGAAACTGTCTATGAAAAAGGTTAGCAGACGATATAAAAATGTCCGTTCAAAAAAGTTAAATAAAAAAATATATATAAAAGAATTTTCTAATTGATATTTTTGTAGACTACCACTTTCAGTTAAATCACTTCCCCCTCCTCCTCAAAAATGAAATTCTACTTTTTTAGACGAATACGTGTGAATGGAAAGAAAAAAAATTATTTTAGAATTGGCAGCAGTTTGGCATATAAATCTAACATAAAAGGATCCCCATTTTCCAGGTTATTATAGCGTTTTAGGACAATTAACCATTTTACTATGGGAGACAAATTATATGCTTTTATTTATTTTTATTTTTTTTATTTTTTTATAAAAGTAGGTATATTTTTATAAGCGATAACGTGTGGTTTTCCAACCTCGTCACTCGGATTTAGGATCGGCGATGTTTTTTTTAGTATTTTTTAGTTTAGTTTACAGCCATTAAAAAAGTTAGAATGGTTCGGAGATATGTGATCATTTTGCGTCAAATTTATATATGAAATTGATCCTACACTCTAAATTCTAATACAATTGTTGGTGCTAGTGCACTTACTGATCCGCGCTATTTTTTACATCGTATTTCCAAGTTTAATTAAAGTTTTATTTTATTTTTTTATTCAATTGTAAGGTTAAAGTATAGAATAGTTACAAAACACCCCCCTCCCCATGTTAAGAATGGCTTTTTAAATAATAACATTATTCCAGCATGGATCAATAAGTCCAATTGTTTTTGTTTTCTATTTTTCTTTTCTTTTTTTTTTTTTAAGTTTTTCGTAGTGTCATCTCTATAGAAAGTAGAATCACAAAATACCGATAAAAATAAATGCCACAGTGAAATATATTGAGTAAATTTCTATTAGTATTTCGTTTTATTTTTGAGTTTTGAACGATTAGTCTTAAGATGACAGTCTCGTGTCTCTATCTTGTCGGTTTAACTTGCTTTTCAAACTTAATAAACGCTTTAAAATAAGTTACAACACCAAAAACTTATCCAGGTAGGTAGAAGAGTAATTTATCTTTCCTTTGATAACATTTATCGATATATATATATATTCCCCACTCTTTATCTGTGCCTAAATCAAAATGTAGATTCCATGAACAAACCTTCTTTCTTAGAAGTGCACGCCTGTGGAACTCTCTTCCGTTTGCCTGTTTCCCACCTGACTACAACTTGGATGTCTTCAAGTTCAACATAAACAAATTCCTGATGAACCGCCCCCTTAAGTAAGACACTTTATCAAATCTCCAATACTAACGATTACTACGATACTATCCCATTGATTATTGTACATGCAATAACCCTTATCCCCGAATGGCTTTCGGGCCTTGATAAGTGGTGACCTCCATGTAAAAAAAAAAATATATATATATATTTTCAATTTTTGGTCTACAGACTTGAAACTAGATGTATAGAGGATTTGAACCTGTGGAACAAATTTGATTTCGTCTTTAGCCAGTAAAAACAGTTTCTAAGGTGTGAAAACTGAAAAAAACATTGGCAGGTATAAGTCAACTAAACATGTTATTTCTATGCATGTGCAAATATACATTCATATCTTTAATAACATTATTTTTATTTTTTTAAGTTTTTATATGTGTATGGGTAGGTGTGTCAGAATTTTGGGGGAATTTTGACACCCTTAACACAGAACTGCGAATAAAATATACAAAACTCATAATTTCTCTTTTTAAAGTGGTTTGTTCAATTTCTTTATAAAATATACTTCCAAAGTAAACTCTTAAAGTTTTTTGAAAAATAATAGAAATATTATTTTTTTTATTTTTAAAAAACAGTATTTACAAAGTGCTTGCGCATGCTCATGCAGCCATTTTTTTCTACATAAAATGAATTGAATTTTACGAGTTAAATTTTTTTCAATTTAAAAATCTATCAAAATTTTTCTATTGGTTCAATTTTTACAATTTTTGCAGGTTTAATGTGAAATTATATGCTCTTTCCAATAAACCGAATATAATATTCTAGAAAAACATTGTTATTTTTAAATTTACCCCCCCCATTTTGAAATGTCTATTAAAATGAAAATAATTAATTTTCTCACCTTAAATTTATATATCACAAATTGAAGATAAAAGATCAATAAATAAAATAATCTAATTTAAAACAAAAAAGAATAGTTTTGTGCAAATTTACCTGTAAAGTCAAAAGTTTAAAACTTTTTTTTTCAAAAACCACGTTGATTTTTTTAAATGAAACCTCACATTTTAAAAATTTTGTCCTGAAAAGACTGAATACCTACAACAATTTTTTCTTCTTCATTCAATGTGTTTTTTTTGTTGTTTTTATTTTTTTTAGATTTAAAAAAAAAAAATCACTCAATAATGAAGAATTAAAATATATTAAATCTAAAACTCATTTATTTCTTTAAGAGAAAAAAAAAAATGGAAAATCGGTAGAGTGGAATTTTTTTCAACGGCAAAAACTGATGAGTGAAATATGATCATTTTTAAAGTTATGATGGCCCATATTTACTAACTTTTGTTTATAGCCAGTAATAGAAAGGGAGATTAATTATGGCGCTTACCAGCTACCGAAGTTTTCAATTCGAAGAAAGGTAGACGTTTGTCTCTCCTTTATTTCAGTCGTGAACATTTGATATCAAGGATGTAGTACTGTTGCCACATCTGGGCAGGAGCTGCTAGAAAGGACTTATCCTGCCTTAATAGAGTTCAAAATAGACTTCGTAGCCTCGTAGGGGATGTCCTTTTCTCTTCCCTGCAACCTCTTTCTCATAGAAGAGATGTTGCGAGTTTGTCTCTGCTTTATCGCTATTTTCATGGCAAGTGCTCAGCTGAGCTCCAATCTATGGTCCCCCCCTCGCCAAACTTTCACAAGAAACACCCGTCTAGCAGTAAACACTATCACTAATTTCCCCCACTCTTTATCTCTGCCTAAACCTAAGCATAGATTCCATGAACAAAGCATCTTCCTTAGAACTGCACGCCTGTGGAATTATCTTCCATTTTCCTGCTTTCCAGCTGACTGCAATATGATTGTCTTTAAGTCTAACGTAAACAAGTTTTTGATGAACCGTTCCATATAAGTTAACAAATTTACCGAATTTCCATTTGTAACGATTACTATATTGTCCAATTTCTACTGCACACTCTTTAACCCTTATCCTCGAGAGGCCTCTTGTCTTTGATAAGTGGTGATGCCTATGTAAAAAAAAAATCAGAATTTTTTAATCCTTGCTTAAAAAAGTATTTTATTTAAAAAGGACATGGAATATAAAATATAAATATGGATAAATTCTTAACAATGAAGAATGGAAGTTCTCATTGATTAGTATTTTTTATAGGTAAGTGATTTTTGGAATTTATATATATATTATATTCAAAGTAAGTTAAAATTTGTTGACTTTCTTGAAATCTATTTTAAAGAAAACCGATTTCAAAAAACAAATATTGCATATTTTGCTATTAAACCTGTTATTTTAAAATTTAGTCTTTGCTCCTTTTATTGAAAAAAAAATAGGGTTTGAATTACATTTTTCAAGTAATTATAAGCTTCGAAAGATAGTAAGTCTAATTATTCAAGTTTTTATCACACATTAAAAATGGTGATTTCTGACACTGCTAGTGATTCTAGCTGATGCCACCCAAGTTATATATACTTTTTAAACTTTTGAAATTACTACTATATACAATATCACTACCACTACAATAAGGTGTCAAAAATGATCCAGGTCATCAACACCTATCCTGAAGCAGAATTGCCAGGTCAGAGAATACTCAGAATTGTTGAGATTACTCTGGTGCCCAATTCAACTGAAGATGTGTCTCCCCTTCGACAATTCCAGCTGCTCTCCAAGTGAATCAGATGTGGTTCATCATCCCCCTCACTTAATCCTGAATAATATGCCCAAATTTGCCTACATTTTTATATATAGTGTCCTGGCAGGCCAGCTTCAGTTTTGTTGCTTAGGGATTTTTTTGCTTGGTTGTCTATTCATTGGCCTTGCCAGGCCACTAATATATGTGTGTGTGTGTGTGTGTGTGTAAAAATATTTGCTGATTAGTTTTCAAGGGAGGTAATTTAAATTAAACTAACTAGAAAGATATACAAAGCATAAACAAGAGTTTAGAAAGAGGAGATGACCCTCTTCCCCCTCCCTCCCTCTCTCTCTATCTATCTCTCTCTCTCTCAAACGAGTTTAGAAAGAGGAGAAGATTACCCTCTTCCCCCTCCCTCTCTCTCTCTCTCTCTCAAACAAGATTTAGAAAGAGGAGAAGATAACCCTCTTCCCCCTCCCCCTCTCTCTCTCTCAAACAAAAGTTTAGAAAGAGGAGAAGATGACCCCTCTCTCTCTCTCTCTCTCTCTCTCTCTCTCTCTCGTTATCAACACCAGAGAGAGAAAGATCATGACTCTCATGTTGTCAACTGTGATGTCACATTATTTTTATTTTCACAATTCAATAAAAAAAATTTAAGTTACGAAAAATTGATTTCCTCTTCTTTTCATTTTTTGACGTATTTAAAAGATAAATAAATTTTCATCCAAATTACCAAAATTTGAACACCTATTTATATGAATTAATGTGAAAGTTAACTTTTTTTTAATGTTATTTCACCCCAAACAAGATAACAATGCCACTTTTTTGTACGGGGGGAGGGGGGGAGACCAAATTTACAGGAATACTACTTAGGGAGTTGGGTAGCGAGATGTCTGTTCACATGACACTTGAACTTCTGCATATTAGTACAGTCAGGAAAAGAGGAACCCAAGAAGGAATTCCAAAGTCTGGCAGTTCCAGGGAAGAAGCTATTAGAGTAGAAGGCTTTATGACGGCTAAGGATCTCTACAGTGTAGGGGTGGGATTTTGCTGTTTGATGGGTTTGTCAGGAGTATCTGTGCTGAGGAGGTTCAATGGCTTCCAGTTTGTTAGAGAATATTCCATTAAAATACTTGAAAAACAGACACAGAGATGCCATATTTCATTGATGGGACAGATGTTGGAGTTTGATTGCTAGTGAAGGACCTATTAGGTTGGCGATTCTTTTTTGAACCCTATCTAGGAGCGAGAGACTATTGGCAGATGTACCAGCTCAGATGTGGCAACAATACTCCATGTATGGGTGAATAGTGGCTTTGTAAAGGTACAGGATACTCTTAGATGTGAGTACCCTTCTAGCATGGTAAAGAGACCCCACCTTCTTTGCAGCAGCATTGGCAATGTCCTCAATGTGTTTGTTCCAAGTTTTTGTCTTGTGTTTACAACAAACCTCTTGTAACATGGCTGTGGTAACTGTTAAACAGTGTTGTTACACTTCAAACCTCTCGGACCCACACGCTGTCTGGCACCGTCACAAGGAAACAAACAAATAAAAGAGGAAAGAAATAAAAATCTGACTTGGCACCATTTTTAAGTGCAAATGAAATGCATTTATTTGTGCTTATTCCAAAACAACGCATTTGATTATCTTGTAAAAAATCTTTTCACACAAACATGTACTTTTTTAAAAGTCTTTCTCCTCGCCATTAGTTAGCCCTTTTTTGCCCTCGACTTCATACATCCATCTTGCCCGGTACACAACTTGCTTCTCTCCTTGACCATGTGATGTATTTTTTTCTCCTTTTCTTGTGATGAAGTCTCATGCATACTTGCTAAATTGCATACATGCTTTAACAGCTGCTGATAATATTTTCACTAGCCAGCTATCCTTCGGCTGCTGCTGATTTTCTCATTTTCAGCCCATATGCACTCTGTTATATAATGAATGAATTGTTTGTTTTGATTACAAGTAACAGACTCATTGAAGTGTTGGTGAGCTGCCCCAAAAAATAATTATTGCTTATAAAGGGTGTATTTTTTAGAGGCACCGGTTTTTAAATTAAAATAAATCGCAGAAAAATATCTTTATTGTACAAATATGTGGTTTATTCAAAAAATTGATTTTTGACATTTATAATTTAAATGCAATTTCGGGCATGTAGCCGCTTGGCTTGCACATATATGGCACAATCTAGAGGTCTAATTTTCATAAACTCTATGCATTAAATTAGACTGTATTTCGGCAATACAACATCAAATTTTGTTTTCCACATGGTCTATTATGTCTGGTTTATCAATGTAGACATGGACTTTACAGATCTTCAGAGAAAATAATCTAACAAAATTAAATCGCACAAATGATGTGACCAGTTTACTGGTCCATTTTGTGAAATTTATTCATCAAATATTTCTCTGAGTAAATTGATTGTATCATTTTCAATTTGTAAATGCTGCTCTGGAGTCAGTCTCTTTATAATGAATTGCTAAACCAAGCTGAACTCAAAATAACCGATAGTTACTAAATCTGCAATTAAAGAAAATAGAGTTGTAAATTTAACCTTTGCTGCCTCTAAAAATACATCCTATACATAACAGATCTAAATCTCAAGGTTAGTTGATTTGCATATTGCTTTGCAAAGGAAATTTCATTAATTAGCTATTCTTTTCATTTTCAAATTTGATCTTTATTTTGATATAAATATATCAAATAGTTTTGCTTGGAAATACTGCTTTATTTTGTTTGTAAACAAACGTTTGTGTTCAAATATTCCTTTCTGGCCTTTTTTTTTTTTTTTTAGAAGGACTAACTTTTCAGCAAGTTGCGATCCATTTCTAAATTGTAAGGTAAAAAGAAAAAAAAAAGAGTCTCCCCTTCCTTATACACATATCCTGAATTGTAAGCCATTTTTAGTTTAAGAAGAGATTTCGCTGGGTAGTTATTCAATACAAGTCCTGGAGATGACGAGTTCTCAGTGGACAGCTGTTATGTACGGGTTCCGGTCTTTATAATTTTGTAGCCAAAGAACAAAAGATCTTTCTTTTGTTGATACGAAAAAAAATATGTGCAAGATTGCTAAAAGATTTAATTTTTATGGAGCAATTCTGGTTTCTGATTGATTGATAGGAGAATGTGAATTAATTTGATTCGTCAGTTCCTAGCAGCAACGTTTATAAATAGAATCTCCCAACTCTGAGGGACCATATCCCTATTACTCATGGTGGGGATGAGTCTCCTTGAAGTTTTAACGGCTTGGAAACTGGATAGAGTACTCGTCAAGGATCTGTTCTTAACACTCAGCATGACAGGTGTGGGGCCAGGAACCAGCCCAGTACCTGTCGGACTGAGGTAAACCACTTGGGTATTACTCAGGAGGTCCACCCTCCCAGGCCTTGCCACCCGGCTTTCAGGTGGGGTAAGTTTATTGCTTGTCGCCTGAGACGCCCCGACTCGGGAATGCTGACAAGGATACTCAAGCAAGTTTTGTAACTGTAAGAGTGCCTCTCCTTTAGAGGAGCTTGCTTAGATCCCTATTTTCTGACCTTGTGTCACTGTGCTGTGGTGGGCAGCAAGCAAATATCTACCCTCATTATGAGACAAAATAATTGCAACAACATATATGCGCTATCGCGCAGGCGGATTGGTTCCTTCTTTCTTTTCATTTCTTCTTTCTTTTTATTTCTTTACGGTCATATTTAAAAGATTAATAAGAATGCGTCTGGTAAGTAGATATTTATTTGCTTCCCCACAAGAGCAAATTAGGCACAAGACCGTTTTTTAACGTGGAGAGAGGGGGGAAAGGGGGGGGGGCTGTTATTGACAATTGGTATGAAGGGTTTCTCCTACATCGACCAAAACTGATTGCTACAAGAGCAATGGTCTGATATGTGAGGCTGCTTCGCGCATTACTTTGATTGCAGTATCTGCTCGAACAGATCCTACACTTTGCTCCTCGCGCGAAGACCAATACCCAGAGCCAGGTAAGTATGAATGCGTCCGGTAAGTATCGAAAATCGATAAGTGAATAAAATTCGGTACTTATGTATTTTACTGTTGTTTTTTTTTTTTGTGTGTGTGTAATGATATTTATATTAAAAACCTTTTTTCTATTTATTTAAAAAGAAAATAAAACTTAGTTATATAATGGATCGTGGAATTGCATTCATCTGCAAAAGATCTAGATAATTTGCATATTCTTTTAAATTATTTTAATTAATTCCCTATTAGTTTTTTCGGTTTTATTATGGGATGATCATCTTTAGTTAACTATTACGTGTAATTATATTCATGCAGATATTCTACATGGTTTATATTTGTGTAATATTTGCATAAAAAGGTTATAGTAAACACAA